>NW_027395282.1:7500-348000 GCF_027580225.2 Misgurnus anguillicaudatus
AACCATTCAAAATCACGAAAAAAACATTCAAAAATCACAAAAAAACACCAAGTCCAAACTCAAAAATCCTTCTCCCAGAAACCATACCAGGAGAATCAGCGTCGTCTGAAACGCCTAGAAAAATAGGTCCCTGGTGACAACATTTTCACACCCACACTAAAAATAACACCCATACCAGGAGAATCAGCGTCGTCTGAAACGCCTAGAAAAATAGGTCCCTGGTGACAACATTTTCAGACCCATACTAAAAATTTTCAAAAAAACACCAAGTCCAAACTCAAAAATACTTCTCACAGAAATCATACCAGGAGAATCAGCGTCGTCTGAAACGCCTAGAAAACTTGGTCCCTGGGGGTGACCAAGAAAAATCTCAGGGGGTGCACTTCCAGGGGGTGCACTCTTCGTATTTATGCCTATAACCTAACCCTAACCTAACCCTAACCTAACCCTAACCTAACCTAACCCTAACCTAACCCTAACCTAACCCTAACCTAACCTAACCCTAACCCTAACCCTAACCTAACCCTAACCCTAACCTAACCTAACCCTAAAAATAGAACACCACACCTACCCCTTTCCCTAACCCCAAGGTCACAAAACCTGAGCCCTGATCTCCCCATACACACTGACAGAAGCCCCAACCTACCCTTTTCCTAACCCCAAGGTCACATGACCCAAGCGTATATCCCCCCCATTCCCTAACCCCAAGGTCACAAAACCTAAGATTATCCTTCATTGACAAATAGCCCCCAACCCTGTAGGCCACAACCCTTTATAATTGAAACACTATACATTCATAACCCCTATATCACAATACATTGAATTCATTTATACTATACAAAAGTATAGTAGCATAATACACAGGATTTTACACACAGTATAAATATAAATATTAAAAAAATACCCCATAGGAGACACACACACTATATACACAGTATATATACACACATATAATAATTCATATTAAAACACAAAAATTACAAACACAAGACACTGATGAGATTAAAATTATACATGATTAAAGAATTGTTCACCTGTTGATTGTGGATGTGGAACTCACAGTTTCTCTACGTACATGGATACCTCAGGTATGTTCTTATACCTTTTGACATACGGTACAACAACCATACATACAGTGGGACTGTGGGGTGGGGGCCTTTCTGTTCCTGGGGGTGCTGATGGGATTGCTCGGAGTGGTCAGTTGACTGATGGCCCATGCAAACCGAGTCTGGACTTGTTCAGTCTCTGGACTAACCTGAACTCCTAACCTAACCCTAACACACTGACAGAAGCCCCAACCTACCCTTTTCCTAACCCCAAGGTCACATGACCTTAGCGTATATCCCCCCCATTCCCTAACCCCAAGGTCACAAAACCTAAGATTATCCTTTCATTGACAAATAGCCCCCAACCCTGTAGGCCACAACCCTTTATAATTGAAACACTATACATTCATAACACCTATATCACAATACATTGAATTCATTTATACTATACAAAAGTATAGTAGCATAATACACAGGATCTTACACACAGTGGAAATATAAATATTAAAAAATACCCCATAGGAGGCACACACACTATATACACAGTATATATACACACATATAATAATTCATATTAAAACACAAAAATTACAAACACAAGACATTGATGAGATTAAAATTATACATGATTAAAGAATTGTTCACCTGTTGATTGTGGATGTGGAACTCACAGTTTCTCTACGTACATGGATACCTCAGGTATGTTCTTATACCTTTTGACATACGGTACAACAACCATACATACAGTGGGACTGTGGGGTGGGGGCCTTTCTGTTCCTGGGGGTGCTGATGGGATTGCTCGGAGTGGTCAGTTGACTGATGGCCCATGCAAACCGAGTCTGGACTTGTTCAGTCTCTGGACTAACCTGAACTCCTAACCTAACCCTAACCCTAACCTAACCCTAACTAACCCTAACCTAACCTAACCCAACCCTAACTAACCCTGGTGTAACCCTAAAATCACAAAAAAACACCAAGTCCAAACTCAAAAATACTTCTCACAGAAATCATACCAGGAGAATCAGCGTCGTCTGAAACGCCTAGAAAAATTGGTCCCTGGGGGTGACCAAGAAAAATCTCAGGGGGTGCACTTCCAGGGGGTGCACTCTTCGTATTTATGCCTATAACCTAACCCTAACCTAACCCTGATCTCCCCATACACACTGACAGAAGCCCCAACCTACCCTTTTCCTAACCCCAAGGTCACATGACCTTAGCGTATATCCCCCCCATTCCCTAACCCCAAGGTCACAAAACCTAAGATTATCCTTTCATTGACAAATAGCCCCCAACCCTGTAGGCCACAACCCTTTATAATTGAAACACTATACATTCATAACACCTATATCACAATACATTGAATTCATTTATACTATACAAAAGTATAGTAGCATAATACACAGGATCTTACACACAGTAGAAATATAAATATTAAAAAATACCCCATAGGAGGCACACACACTATATACACAGTATATATACACACATATAATAATTCATATTAAAACACAAAAATTACAAACACAAGACATTGATGAGATTAAAATTATACATGATTAAAGAATTGTTCACCTGTTGATTGTGGATGTGGAACTCACAGTTTCTCTACGTACATGGATACCTCAGGTATGTTCTTATACCTTTTGACATACGGTACAACAACCATACATACAGTGGGACTGTGGGGTGGGGGCCTTTCTGTTCCTGGGGGTGCTGATGGGATTGCTCGGAGTGGTCAGTTGACTGATGGCCCATGCAAACCGAGTCTGGACTTGTTCAGTCTCTGGACTAACCTGAACTCCTAACCTAACCTAACCTAACCTAACCCTAACCCTAACCTTTCACTCGTTTTTCACACATTCTTTTATCCCCCCACCATCCCCTTTCCTAACCCCAAGGTTCGTGGGGAATGGGCATAAGAAACCATTCAAAATCACAAAAAAACATTCAAAAATCACAAAAAAACACCAAGTCCAAACTCAAAAATCCTTCTCCCAGAAATCATACCAGGAGAATCAGCGTCACCTGAAACGCCTAGAAAACTTGGTCCCTGGTGACAAAATTTGGCAACCCATACTGAAAAAACAACAATTTCCATCGACTCAAAAACACCACCATCGTGTCTGGCGACCTCCAAATAGTGTATATACATGTCATTTTTATATATAAACCCATAGGAAAATAATGTGCAATTCCGTATCTCGACTGCTGGTTGCGCTATCTAGCCGAAACTGGGCTCATTCGAAAGAGCTCCCACTAATTAGTATGTATACCAAATTTCAGGTCTCTACGACCTTCTGGTCAACAGATCTTTGAGGATCTGTCATTTGACTGATCCTGCATTTACCCCCTATACCTATCTCAGGAACGGAACGACGTACAGTCAATCTGAACACTTCCGTCTGACATAATTCGACTACGAGGAACACGCCACACTTGTCCCCGTGTCTCTATGACCTTCCGTTCTCGAGATATAAGCATTTTAATGTTTATTTCCGGTTTTACACAGACTTCCGGTTATCACAGGAAGTCGAGCGTGGTACCAAAAGAAGCGCAATCAAAAAGGGAACAGTTTGAACTTGGATTGAAGTCTCTACGACCTTCCTATCAAGAGATATTTGAGGATCAGTCATTTGACTGATCCTGCATTTACCCCCTATACCTAACCTAACCCTAACCTAACCCTAACCTTTCAAAAAAACACCAAGTCCAAACTCAAAAATACTTCTCACAGAAATCATACCAGGAGAATCAGCGTCGTCTGAAACGCCTAGAAAACTTGGTCCCTGGGGGTGACCAAGAAAAATCTCAGGGGGTGCACTTCCAGGGGGTGCACTCTTCGTATTTATGCCTATAACCTAACCCTAACCCTAACCTAACCTAACCCTAACCTAACCCTAACCCTAACCCTAACCATTCAAAATCACGAAAAAAACATTCAAAAATCACAAAAAAACACCAAGTCCAAACTCAAAAATCCTTCTCCCAGAAACCATACCAGGAGAATCAGCGTCGTCTGAAACGCCTAGAAAAATAGGTCCCTGGTGACAACATTTTCACACCCACACTAAAAATAACACCCATACCAGGAGAATCAGCGTCGTCTGAAACGCCTAGAAAAATAGGTCCCTGGTGACAACATTTTCAGACCCATACTAAAAATTTTCAAAAAAACACCAAGTCCAAACTCAAAAATACTTCTCACAGAAATCATACCAGGAGAATCAGCGTCGTCTGAAACGCCTAGAAAACTTGGTCCCTGGGGGTGACCAAGAAAAATCTCAGGGGGTGCACTTCCAGGGGGTGCACTCTTCGTATTTATGCCTATAACCTAACCCTAACCTAACCCTAACCTAACCCTAACCTAACCTAACCCTAACCTAACCCTAACCTAACCCTAACCTAACCTAACCCTAACCCTAACCCTAACCTAACCCTAACCCTAACCTAACCTAACCCTAAAAATAGAACACCACACCTACCCCTTTCCCTAACCCCAAGGTCACAAAACCTGAGCCCTGATCTCCCCATACACACTGACAGAAGCCCCAACCTACCCTTTTCCTAACCCCAAGGTCACATGACCCAAGCGTATATCCCCCCCATTCCCTAACCCCAAGGTCACAAAACCTAAGATTATCCTTCATTGACAAATAGCCCCCAACCCTGTAGGCCACAACCCTTTATAATTGAAACACTATACATTCATAACCCCTATATCACAATACATTGAATTCATTTATACTATACAAAAGTATAGTAGCATAATACACAGGATTTTACACACAGTATAAATATAAATATTAAAAAAATACCCCATAGGAGACACACACACTATATACACAGTATATATACACACATATAATAATTCATATTAAAACACAAAAATTACAAACACAAGACACTGATGAGATTAAAATTATACATGATTAAAGAATTGTTCACCTGTTGATTGTGGATGTGGAACTCACAGTTTCTCTACGTACATGGATACCTCAGGTATGTTCTTATACCTTTTGACATACGGTACAACAACCATACATACAGTGGGACTGTGGGGTGGGGGCCTTTCTGTTCCTGGGGGTGCTGATGGGATTGCTCGGAGTGGTCAGTTGACTGATGGCCCATGCAAACCGAGTCTGGACTTGTTCAGTCTCTGGACTAACCTGAACTCCTAACCTAACCCTAACACACTGACAGAAGCCCCAACCTACCCTTTTCCTAACCCCAAGGTCACATGACCTTAGCGTATATCCCCCCCATTCCCTAACCCCAAGGTCACAAAACCTAAGATTATCCTTTCATTGACAAATAGCCCCCAACCCTGTAGGCCACAACCCTTTATAATTGAAACACTATACATTCATAACACCTATATCACAATACATTGAATTCATTTATACTATACAAAAGTATAGTAGCATAATACACAGGATCTTACACACAGTGGAAATATAAATATTAAAAAATACCCCATAGGAGGCACACACACTATATACACAGTATATATACACACATATAATAATTCATATTAAAACACAAAAATTACAAACACAAGACATTGATGAGATTAAAATTATACATGATTAAAGAATTGTTCACCTGTTGATTGTGGATGTGGAACTCACAGTTTCTCTACGTACATGGATACCTCAGGTATGTTCTTATACCTTTTGACATACGGTACAACAACCATACATACAGTGGGACTGTGGGGTGGGGGCCTTTCTGTTCCTGGGGGTGCTGATGGGATTGCTCGGAGTGGTCAGTTGACTGATGGCCCATGCAAACCGAGTCTGGACTTGTTCAGTCTCTGGACTAACCTGAACTCCTAACCTAACCCTAACCCTAACCTAACCCTAACTAACCCTAACCTAACCTAACCCAACCCTAACTAACCCTGGTGTAACCCTAAAATCACAAAAAAACACCAAGTCCAAACTCAAAAATACTTCTCACAGAAATCATACCAGGAGAATCAGCGTCGTCTGAAACGCCTAGAAAAATTGGTCCCTGGGGGTGACCAAGAAAAATCTCAGGGGGTGCACTTCCAGGGGGTGCACTCTTCGTATTTATGCCTATAACCTAACCCTAACCTAACCCTGATCTCCCCATACACACTGACAGAAGCCCCAACCTACCCTTTTCCTAACCCCAAGGTCACATGACCTTAGCGTATATCCCCCCCATTCCCTAACCCCAAGGTCACAAAACCTAAGATTATCCTTTCATTGACAAATAGCCCCCAACCCTGTAGGCCACAACCCTTTATAATTGAAACACTATACATTCATAACACCTATATCACAATACATTGAATTCATTTATACTATACAAAAGTATAGTAGCATAATACACAGGATCTTACACACAGTAGAAATATAAATATTAAAAAATACCCCATAGGAGGCACACACACTATATACACAGTATATATACACACATATAATAATTCATATTAAAACACAAAAATTACAAACACAAGACATTGATGAGATTAAAATTATACATGATTAAAGAATTGTTCACCTGTTGATTGTGGATGTGGAACTCACAGTTTCTCTACGTACATGGATACCTCAGGTATGTTCTTATACCTTTTGACATACGGTACAACAACCATACATACAGTGGGACTGTGGGGTGGGGGCCTTTCTGTTCCTGGGGGTGCTGATGGGATTGCTCGGAGTGGTCAGTTGACTGATGGCCCATGCAAACCGAGTCTGGACTTGTTCAGTCTCTGGACTAACCTGAACTCCTAACCTAACCTAACCTAACCTAACCCTAACCCTAACCTTTCACTCGTTTTTCACACATTCTTTTATCCCCCCACCATCCCCTTTCCTAACCCCAAGGTTCGTGGGGAATGGGCATAAGAAACCATTCAAAATCACAAAAAAACATTCAAAAATCACAAAAAAACACCAAGTCCAAACTCAAAAATCCTTCTCCCAGAAATCATACCAGGAGAATCAGCGTCACCTGAAACGCCTAGAAAACTTGGTCCCTGGTGACAAAATTTGGCAACCCATACTGAAAAAACAACAATTTCCATCGACTCAAAAACACCACCATCGTGTCTGGCGACCTCCAAATAGTGTATATACATGTCATTTTTATATATAAACCCATAGGAAAATAATGTGCAATTCCGTATCTCGACTGCTGGTTGCGCTATCTAGCCGAAACTGGGCTCATTCGAAAGAGCTCCCACTAATTAGTATGTATACCAAATTTCAGGTCTCTACGACCTTCTGGTCAACAGATCTTTGAGGATCTGTCATTTGACTGATCCTGCATTTACCCCCTATACCTATCTCAGGAACGGAACGACGTACAGTCAATCTGAACACTTCCGTCTGACATAATTCGACTACGAGGAACACGCCACACTTGTCCCCGTGTCTCTATGACCTTCCGTTCTCGAGATATAAGCATTTTAATGTTTATTTCCGGTTTTACACAGACTTCCGGTTATCACAGGAAGTCGAGCGTGGTACCAAAAGAAGCGCAATCAAAAAGGGAACAGTTTGAACTTGGATTGAAGTCTCTACGACCTTCCTATCAAGAGATATTTGAGGATCAGTCATTTGACTGATCCTGCATTTACCCCCTATACCTAACCTAACCCTAACCTAACCCTAACCTTTCAAAAAAACACCAAGTCCAAACTCAAAAATACTTCTCACAGAAATCATACCAGGAGAATCAGCGTCGTCTGAAACGCCTAGAAAACTTGGTCCCTGGGGGTGACCAAGAAAAATCTCAGGGGGTGCACTTCCAGGGGGTGCACTCTTCGTATTTATGCCTATAACCTAACCCTAACCCTAACCTAACCTAACCCTAACCTAACCCTAACCCTAACCCTAACCATTCAAAATCACGAAAAAAACATTCAAAAATCACAAAAAAACACCAAGTCCAAACTCAAAAATCCTTCTCCCAGAAACCATACCAGGAGAATCAGCGTCGTCTGAAACGCCTAGAAAAATAGGTCCCTGGTGACAACATTTTCACACCCACACTAAAAATAACACCCATACCAGGAGAATCAGCGTCGTCTGAAACGCCTAGAAAAATAGGTCCCTGGTGACAACATTTTCAGACCCATACTAAAAATTTTCAAAAAAACACCAAGTCCAAACTCAAAAATACTTCTCACAGAAATCATACCAGGAGAATCAGCGTCGTCTGAAACGCCTAGAAAACTTGGTCCCTGGGGGTGACCAAGAAAAATCTCAGGGGGTGCACTTCCAGGGGGTGCACTCTTCGTATTTATGCCTATAACCTAACCCTAACCTAACCCTAACCTAACCCTAACCTAACCTAACCCTAACCTAACCCTAACCTAACCCTAACCTAACCTAACCCTAACCCTAACCCTAACCTAACCCTAACCCTAACCTAACCTAACCCTAAAAATAGAACACCACACCTACCCCTTTCCCTAACCCCAAGGTCACAAAACCTGAGCCCTGATCTCCCCATACACACTGACAGAAGCCCCAACCTACCCTTTTCCTAACCCCAAGGTCACATGACCCAAGCGTATATCCCCCCCATTCCCTAACCCCAAGGTCACAAAACCTAAGATTATCCTTCATTGACAAATAGCCCCCAACCCTGTAGGCCACAACCCTTTATAATTGAAACACTATACATTCATAACCCCTATATCACAATACATTGAATTCATTTATACTATACAAAAGTATAGTAGCATAATACACAGGATTTTACACACAGTATAAATATAAATATTAAAAAAATACCCCATAGGAGACACACACACTATATACACAGTATATATACACACATATAATAATTCATATTAAAACACAAAAATTACAAACACAAGACACTGATGAGATTAAAATTATACATGATTAAAGAATTGTTCACCTGTTGATTGTGGATGTGGAACTCACAGTTTCTCTACGTACATGGATACCTCAGGTATGTTCTTATACCTTTTGACATACGGTACAACAACCATACATACAGTGGGACTGTGGGGTGGGGGCCTTTCTGTTCCTGGGGGTGCTGATGGGATTGCTCGGAGTGGTCAGTTGACTGATGGCCCATGCAAACCGAGTCTGGACTTGTTCAGTCTCTGGACTAACCTGAACTCCTAACCTAACCCTAACACACTGACAGAAGCCCCAACCTACCCTTTTCCTAACCCCAAGGTCACATGACCTTAGCGTATATCCCCCCCATTCCCTAACCCCAAGGTCACAAAACCTAAGATTATCCTTTCATTGACAAATAGCCCCCAACCCTGTAGGCCACAACCCTTTATAATTGAAACACTATACATTCATAACACCTATATCACAATACATTGAATTCATTTATACTATACAAAAGTATAGTAGCATAATACACAGGATCTTACACACAGTGGAAATATAAATATTAAAAAATACCCCATAGGAGGCACACACACTATATACACAGTATATATACACACATATAATAATTCATATTAAAACACAAAAATTACAAACACAAGACATTGATGAGATTAAAATTATACATGATTAAAGAATTGTTCACCTGTTGATTGTGGATGTGGAACTCACAGTTTCTCTACGTACATGGATACCTCAGGTATGTTCTTATACCTTTTGACATACGGTACAACAACCATACATACAGTGGGACTGTGGGGTGGGGGCCTTTCTGTTCCTGGGGGTGCTGATGGGATTGCTCGGAGTGGTCAGTTGACTGATGGCCCATGCAAACCGAGTCTGGACTTGTTCAGTCTCTGGACTAACCTGAACTCCTAACCTAACCCTAACCCTAACCTAACCCTAACTAACCCTAACCTAACCTAACCCAACCCTAACTAACCCTGGTGTAACCCTAAAATCACAAAAAAACACCAAGTCCAAACTCAAAAATACTTCTCACAGAAATCATACCAGGAGAATCAGCGTCGTCTGAAACGCCTAGAAAAATTGGTCCCTGGGGGTGACCAAGAAAAATCTCAGGGGGTGCACTTCCAGGGGGTGCACTCTTCGTATTTATGCCTATAACCTAACCCTAACCTAACCCTGATCTCCCCATACACACTGACAGAAGCCCCAACCTACCCTTTTCCTAACCCCAAGGTCACATGACCTTAGCGTATATCCCCCCCATTCCCTAACCCCAAGGTCACAAAACCTAAGATTATCCTTTCATTGACAAATAGCCCCCAACCCTGTAGGCCACAACCCTTTATAATTGAAACACTATACATTCATAACACCTATATCACAATACATTGAATTCATTTATACTATACAAAAGTATAGTAGCATAATACACAGGATCTTACACACAGTAGAAATATAAATATTAAAAAATACCCCATAGGAGGCACACACACTATATACACAGTATATATACACACATATAATAATTCATATTAAAACACAAAAATTACAAACACAAGACATTGATGAGATTAAAATTATACATGATTAAAGAATTGTTCACCTGTTGATTGTGGATGTGGAACTCACAGTTTCTCTACGTACATGGATACCTCAGGTATGTTCTTATACCTTTTGACATACGGTACAACAACCATACATACAGTGGGACTGTGGGGTGGGGGCCTTTCTGTTCCTGGGGGTGCTGATGGGATTGCTCGGAGTGGTCAGTTGACTGATGGCCCATGCAAACCGAGTCTGGACTTGTTCAGTCTCTGGACTAACCTGAACTCCTAACCTAACCTAACCTAACCTAACCCTAACCCTAACCTTTCACTCGTTTTTCACACATTCTTTTATCCCCCCACCATCCCCTTTCCTAACCCCAAGGTTCGTGGGGAATGGGCATAAGAAACCATTCAAAATCACAAAAAAACATTCAAAAATCACAAAAAAACACCAAGTCCAAACTCAAAAATCCTTCTCCCAGAAATCATACCAGGAGAATCAGCGTCACCTGAAACGCCTAGAAAACTTGGTCCCTGGTGACAAAATTTGGCAACCCATACTGAAAAAACAACAATTTCCATCGACTCAAAAACACCACCATCGTGTCTGGCGACCTCCAAATAGTGTATATACATGTCATTTTTATATATAAACCCATAGGAAAATAATGTGCAATTCCGTATCTCGACTGCTGGTTGCGCTATCTAGCCGAAACTGGGCTCATTCGAAAGAGCTCCCACTAATTAGTATGTATACCAAATTTCAGGTCTCTACGACCTTCTGGTCAACAGATCTTTGAGGATCTGTCATTTGACTGATCCTGCATTTACCCCCTATACCTATCTCAGGAACGGAACGACGTACAGTCAATCTGAACACTTCCGTCTGACATAATTCGACTACGAGGAACACGCCACACTTGTCCCCGTGTCTCTATGACCTTCCGTTCTCGAGATATAAGCATTTTAATGTTTATTTCCGGTTTTACACAGACTTCCGGTTATCACAGGAAGTCGAGCGTGGTACCAAAAGAAGCGCAATCAAAAAGGGAACAGTTTGAACTTGGATTGAAGTCTCTACGACCTTCCTATCAAGAGATATTTGAGGATCAGTCATTTGACTGATCCTGCATTTACCCCCTATACCTAACCCTAACCTAACGGTGATTGAAGTAGATCCATACAGATCCTCTCACCTGAACACAAACTCTAACCCCAACGTCACACGAGCCCTGCAAAAAGCAGCCCTAAGCTCACTAACCACTAATGTGGATTTATTTTTCAAAATGTAGAATTATGTGAGTGCTTGTGCATACTATTTTGGGCCTTTGGCATGATAATGGGGACTTACCTGAGGCGGCCAGTTGAACGATGGTCAGTGCTTCCGAGTTGGACCTTGGGTCTGGCTTTGGCCTGGCTTTTGGCCAGTTCCTAACCTAACCCTAGGGTTAGGGTTATGCCAGGTTAGGGTTAGGGTCAGGGTTATGCCAGGTTAGGGTTAGGGTTGGTTAGGGTTAGGGTTAGGAAAATGGACAAAAGGGTTGGGAATCCCAGGGTTACTATAATTGAGGTTAGTTTGGGCGGTTAGGGCAGGTGGTAGTATAATGCATTGAAATAGAAACCATTGTTCAAGTATGTATTTAAAATGTCATTTATCTAGGGTCAACTACCACTAACATCAATCCAGAAATGAACAAGTAAAGATGGATTTAAAAAATCATAAGTGCTTTTACTAAACCAAAAAAGTTCTACACTTTCTGTCATAAGTGCTACACCAAATACACAGTAAATGAACATTTGCTTAAGTTTCTCAAACTGGAAAACTTGCAGCGTCCGATGGTGATTAAAGCAAATATCAATCCCGGAAGAATGAACATCCTCTTGTAAGATCAATGGTTTGTTCTTCTTCTATTTATGGATGCTCTAAATGAGATCAACATGATTGAGACCACACGAATCATCATCACATTAGCCAAATTCGGTCAGAAAGACCTGCACCTTTCCAACTTGCTGCTCTTATCAACGCCATCGGTGTACACTCCTTGACTTTGCATGTCGGCTGCCCAATTGCTGGTATCAAGCCAAGCATCAACCTCTTCTAGTCCCGTGTGAGTCTAGTCCAATCTGAAAAATCATTTGCTTAACCTGTCTAACAGGCTAAATGTAGTCTTTTGGCAACACGACTGTGCCATTCCTTTTGTGCAGTTATATGCTAAAAAACCCACCCAAAAATATTTTTACCTCAGCCTCTTGTTTTCACCAGGGACCAATTTTTCTAGGCGTTTCAGACGATAAGGATTCACTTGGTAGTGTTTCTGTTAGAATGAATTTTGAGTCTGAACAGTGAATTTTTTTATTGTATGGGTCTGAAAATTCAGGGACAAATTTTTCTAGGCATTTCAGACAACGAGGATTTACCTGGTACTGTCCTATGTTTTTTTTGTTGTGAAAATAGGTTAAAAGATTAATGTTTAAGGCTATTTTTCTCAGCATAAGAGGGTCATGGAGATTTGCCCTTGACTAGACCATTCGAACAACCCCAAGGCAGAGTCCGTTTGGACCGAGATTTATGATTGGTTGAACATTTTTTGGTCCTACACCTTTCACAGATGACATACATTTCTACAAATACATTTAAACAACTTAACACAGTAATTGCTATCAGGATGTGAGGAGACTTTTAACCACCATAACTAAAAATGTTTCTGGATCAAATCAGATACCCTGCCTTTAAAGCAAGGGAGGTGTGGTGAAAAGAAAATTGTAATTCATGATATGTCTTGTAGGTGGCAGGACATTGAGTGACATTGTGTTATATATACAAAGATAAGAATATAAGAGAAATCAGAATAAGAATCAGTTGAAGTAGAGATAATAAAGAAAATAGTAATGCGGCTACAAGCCCATTCATGATATGTAACTCTAGTGTATTTATTAAGTATAAGACATATATTAAGTAAACACAATGACTTTCTCTATGTTGCAGGTATAAAATTCAAATAATGACAATTTTTTTTGCATAATATTATGAGTTTGTGCTGTGTGTGATTATTATGTATATATAAATACACACACACATCCATGTATGTATTTAGGAAACATTTACATGTGTATATATTTATTTATATTTATATATATATATATATATATATATATATATATATATATATATATATATATATATATATATATATATATATATATATATATATAGTATGTATGTATGTATGTATGTAAAATATACATAATATTTGCACACAGCAGAAACTCATATATTATGCAAAAAATTACTTTAATTTTGTATTAGATTAATGTAGATAAATCTATGCCCAGCACTAATTCGAAGCAAAAAAGCTTGCTAAATAGCTCAGATTGAAACAATACATTGCATTAACAGTGCTTGTGTAACATGGTGAAAAAAGAACATTTAAGTTAAAGACATTAGATGTGTGAATCCAATAAAATAAGGCATTATAATGGTTTGTGTGCTCAGAGGCTCCCCTCCTGTGGCCAGTGACGGTACTGCATATATTGTATTTTGTCCCTTTTTGCTTTCCTTACCGTAGCAGATTTGAGAGTCTTTGCTGCGGGTAGGTATGATTTTCAGGGCTCCAACTCATAATGAAATAATTGTGGAAATAATGTGGTTTTTGTGAACATCCTCGATGTGATTGATCACACACATGTTTATGAACATATACTTAATAGATTTATTTTGTTAAAATAGTTATTAGAGTGGAAATTAGGGATGGGCGAGTACAGCATTATCTGTATCTGTATCTGTATCTGTAAACCATATGAATTATCTGTATCTGTATCTGTACTCGGAGTGGGTGTGGCCTAACCCGGAAGTAGGCGGGGTTTGTCTGAAAATGGGCGGGGCTTTAACCGGTATGTTATTTTAAGCATGCAATTAATATATGGGTTGATCAGAAATTGTTATATTTCTGTATCACTGATCATAAGAGGGAGAGAGAGAGTGTTTGTTTGTGTGTGTAGCTTAATTTGTAATATTATTTATTATTTATACCACTACTACCTTTATATTTTATGAAATACAGCAAAAAGTGTCAGAGTAAAAAAAACTGGTTAAAGCTAGCTGATGGTTAAAACGAAAAAACTTAGATGACTGGCAGAGAGAGGAAGAGAGAGGGAGAGTGTGTGTAGCTTAATTAATTTGTAATATTTATAACACTAACTTTAACTTACTACCTTTATTTTTTATGAAATACAGCAAAAAAGTGTCAGAGAGAAAAAACTGACAAGAGAGAGAGAGAGAGAGAGAGAGAGAGAGAGAGAGTAGCTTAAATTAATTTGTAATATTTATATTAGCTTAATACCTTTATTTTTGTATGAAATACAGCAAATACGTGCCAGACACTCAGTGTCTGGTTACTGGTTAGAGACAGCTGAAGGTTTAAAAAAGAAAAAAATTCTCCGACAGGCAGAGACGCGATGCGAGTTGCATTCACGTCTGAACGAACCCACGTTTACCAGAACTCTGCTGGTTAGTATGTATTAACGTTACAACCCGAAGTAAAAAGCTGAAGAAACCCTAAACATTAATGGAAAAG
This sequence comes from Misgurnus anguillicaudatus, assembly GCF_027580225.2. NCBI lineage: Eukaryota > Metazoa > Chordata > Actinopteri > Cypriniformes > Cobitidae > Misgurnus > Misgurnus anguillicaudatus. Next base: position 22,551 of record NW_027395282.1, read on the forward strand.
AACCGTGAACCCGAGTGACTGAGGGAGAGAGAGACAGAAAGCTGTTCTGTGTGTGAGTGTGCAGAGCGGGACACAGACAGCTCCCAGCTGAAGGTTTAAAAAAAGAAAAAAAATCTCCGACAGGCAGAGACGCGATGCGCGTCTCATTCACGTCTGAACGAACCCACGTTTACCAGAACTCTGCTGGTTAGTACGTATTTGAACGTTACAACCCGAAGTAAAAAGCTAAAGAAACCCTAAACTTTAACAGAAAAGAACCGCGAACCCGAGTGACTGAGGGAGAGAGACAGAGAGCTTTTCTGTGTGTGAATGAACAGAGCGGAGCTGCGGGACTCACAGCAACACAATACATCTGTATTTGTGTAGGGGAGGGGCGGCGCTGTTACTACTAGCCTATCACAGAACGCTGACACAATCAGCTACCCAATGATGATTTTCATTTAATCCGAGCACAGATATTGACTCGTATTACTCGTATAATACTCGTACTCGGCAGAAGTGCTTTATCCGTACCGGATACTCGTTTCAGCCGAGTATCCGGCTCATCTCTAGTGGAAATGTATTTAACCTTATTGTGTGTCACATGTGTAGGCCTTATCTGTGTCTAAAGATACATTCATGGGCGAGGCTAGCCCATTTTTAGGGGTGCTTCAGCACCCCTAAAAAGGAGCTCAGCACCCCTAAAACTTGGGGCAAGAAATTTAATTATTTATCTTTGACCAGGTAAATAATGTCCAAAACATACTCCGTAGTTTGTGGTTTAAAATGTATAATAAGGTAGAAAATGAAAACCTCCCCGCTTAGCAAATGGTGTCATCCTCTTCTTCTACTTCTCTGTACCTGCATCGCTTCTTAGCCCGTCCGTCATTCAGCGCGAAAGGCGAAACACACGCAGAGTGAGAATCAGTTAAAAGTGTTGTGATGCAACTTTTTTGTTCAAATCTTACAAAATGTTTACGTTATGTTTGTAATGAGCGAGTACATCACGAATCAATCTTCCAAGCCGTGTTTTTGTCTTATAATGAATCACCATGGTACACGTATAATAAGTGTTTATTTTCGGATTATTTTAGTCCGGCGGGTATCCGCGCGCTGCGGAGTAGTACAGTACCTGGGTGACTCGTCCATAGACTTAAATGGAGAGAAGTAGCGCCGGTTACAATGTTCTTCCGCAAGACGCATGCAGTTTTGTGCATCTCAGTGGGTAGTTGCATACGTGTGTCTCCGTTGTTAAAGTTTATTGTACGATAAATCATACTGTATGATTTATCGTTAATTTGAGACTTATTTTAACAATCGGGAGTCATGTAAACATGACATCACGTGCGTCTTTTCTGGTCAGTCGTCATGAAAACATGGCGTTTGGAACAGAGTGAAAACAAACTACATATCACTGTATACCACCAGTAGGCTACCGGTAAGTTATGTGTGAAATCACTGTCTGACTATCAAACTAGACAATACATTTTTAGTTTGTCACATGCAGACTAATATGAAGGGGATAACGTTTTTAACCCTTAGTGCAGGAGTCACAAGTGTTTTGTTTTAGACCAGTAATTCTCAAAGTGTGGTCCGCGGACCAAACCCACCCAGTGGTCCGCCAAAAGATCACCTAAACTAGGCAAGTGTCTACAATCGTCACTTATTTAAGTAGATTTTTAATGCACTTGCGAAACTGTGATATCAGTTCTTGCCATTCTGTTTTAATAACGTAAAAATGGATCGGTTGGCTAAACCAAAGAGGAGTCAAAATAAAAGATCAAGCGTCAACTGAAAGCAGCTAAAATCCACATATCTATTAGTTTTGTAATGTACTAGTTTTTGTTCATGTGTAAAATCCCTGTAATTTCAGTGATTTTGGACATTAAGGGTAAATTTTTTTTAGTATTTTATTGTAGTTACAAGTACAACCATAAACTTCATTTACCCACCACCTCAGTTTTAAACTAATGGCTCTTTGGAATGACATTAAGTGGGACCTAGGCTGTTATACTACCGTATTTTTTTCACATGTGTAGTTTGTTGTTCATATTAAGCTGCAACTCATTTCACATTTACTTTTTCAAATGAAATAAAATTCATATAATAATTTCTGAACATAGCATTGCATTTGTTTTCAAAAAATTAGTTTTTGACTTGAAACAGTTGCATAGTAAACTTAAACTTAGCTTATCCTTCCTATTTTGTTGTTTTTTGGGGGAGTGTTAGAGTGGGATTCCTCAGAAAAAAATTGGAAGATAAAGTGGTCCTTGGGCTGAAAAAGTTTGAGAAACACTGTTTTAGACATATAGTAAAGGTAATGGTTAAATTAAAGGACTGTTAAAAGAAAAGCTGCAAATTAACAAACTATTAATAAACCTACCATATGTTGTAGGCATAAAAGTTATAAATTAGGAGATTTGTCATTTTGACAAAGGCTTAAAACGATACACTGTATATTCACATAAAACCATACCCACACTGCTGGTGTAGCCCACCTGAGACTTTAATATGGCATTAATGGCAAAAATGTGCTAGCTCACCATTAATTAGAAATAAAAAGTTTGGCAAAAAAATGCATCTGAAAACTCATCAGATTGATGCTTTAAAATATGTTATTTTAAAAAAATTCTAAGGGGGAGCATGCTCCCGGACCATAGAGGGGTAATATTCTTCTCATCTTTTTCACCCCTGACCCATTTTCATGCCTGAAAGGTCTCCAAAAAAATCTTTATTTTGGAGTTAGTTGAACCAATGTTAAAATGATAGCTATTTTACAATAGACATATAATTGGTTTCAGTAGGAAAAAAGAGCGGGTGGTGGGAGGCAGCGGAGCTCATTGGGTGCTCAGCACCCCTAAAGCTCTAACCCTAGAATCGCCTCTGGATACATTGAACAATTATAATATGAGTTGAGTGAATGTGAACTCTCTATCTTCTTGCTTTTATAATGTCTGCAGTACTCAGGTCACCAGCCGGTTTTGATTTATATTCATTTTTCTATCAAAGGATAAAAACAAGAAAAACAAACCCCCACGTGTGAGTGTGTTCAATTTTGCATCTGTCACACTTGCATCTTTGGCATCTGCAATTGATTATGGTTGTATAATGAAGTGTAAAAATTTCACACACAATTTCATTGATAAAAATTCAATGATCAAAATCCTTTTTTATTTATTAAAAAATTGTTTGTTTAAAAAAATAACCTTTAATTTTCGATTTTAAGTGGGTATTATTTCGGTTTTCAAATAATCTTTCTTAAATTCAGTTGTTTAAATTTGAATTGAAATTAGGAGAAGCAGTAGATTAGGATGCACGATCACCACCTGCTGTTTGACCACTTCATCAGTAGGTGATGCAACTCTATTATGACCAAGACCAAAGCAACAATAAAAGAGAGATACTGAGTTTTCTGTAATAGTTTTTTATTAAAGTGTTCTAATGAAATTATTCACACAATCGCTAAAGCATCATCTACATTTTTGGGACATTTATCATGTTTAAAGCGGTCTAATAATGTGATATTACCTGAAAGTGTACACTTGCATGCAGCTCAGAAATAAACGAGGCACTTATCTTTAGCAAAACGATGCTTCTAAAACGTGCGGCAGGTAAACACAAGTGAACACACGCATAACTAAATAAAATTTGCTTTGTCTATAAAGTGGATGAAGAGAGAGTGAATCTCCTAACATTCTAAGAGGGTTGAAAATCTGATGCTCTGTTATGGTCACCAGGGACCTTGTTCTGCATTTGGTTGTTACTGTAAGTGTGGGGAAAGTTACACAGACGTTAGTGCCTAGCTTGCTTGCTGGGTCAGGGTCTTATATAAAATATAAGTAGTTTTGTCTGATCTAGCTTAGTCATTACACATTACACATTACTAAGACCAAAAGCACAAATCACTCCGTCCTGTGTAACTATCTGAAATACTGTAGCTGTGTTACTATTAACCCTGCATAGTTTTCGCCCCACGCACCCCTAGTATTTAGTTGAAATTACCTTTTTTGGTTATTGATAAGGACAAAATGAAAGCTAATGCATCAAGTATGTCACATTTTTATTTAAATTTTTTTCATTAACAACAGCAGCTGTGGCAGTTTATAATCATGACAACTACAGTGAAACACAGCAGTGAAAGTTTTTATGGTCTCTGAATGCAAAGCAATGCCAGATTCCCATCAAACTGTACATATGCCTTTTAAAGAACACTACAGTTCTTTGTATTGTCCACAGCTGTATGTCACAACCCATCTGTATCACTCCCGGTAGTGTTGTCCATGATGCACTGCACATTCTCTTTAACTGTGAACCTTTTTGTTCTTACAGCACGTTTCCTGTCATTATAAGAAGAAATCAAGATAATATAAAATACTATGATTATGTAATTGAATAGACTGCCATGTAATGGTTACATTATTTGTGGACAATTAAAAACAACCCACCTCCCATTATAGATGTTGTATCGTCCTTTAAGTATGCAGTTATTTGGGATGTCCTCCTCAGAGGACACAGTTTTCTGAAACATACTAGGCTGCAGAAAAAAACACAACAAAGGACACAAAAAAAGTTTACCCCTTGACAAATTTACTTCATTATTTATAAAAAAAAAGTTTGTTGCGTGTGTGTCATGTTTATGTGTCTGGGGCGCACCCCAATTTATGTAGGTCAGTAAAAAGGTTAAAAACATTTGACCGAATCAATATTGTTTTTTATGTTTTTGACATCCTGTGATTGGACCGTTCTCAGAGTCTCATAACTGTGTTGCAGATTGCTGTGTTAACTGATAGCTACAGGGAAATATCTTGAGATGAAGTAAAATATGATTTTATCATTACAAAATCAGCCTCTACAAGGCATTTAATTGATGAATAAATAAATGATTAAGAAAGCTTAGACCAGATCGACCAATGGAGTCAAATGATAGCAGTCTGTCTGTGTGCTCCACCACTTTTAATGGCAAACGGAGTTGGCTAGCTGGATATCATGTAAGTTTAGACGTCTTTTACAAGGTTTTTTCTCCAAAAGTGGAGTTTTGGTTTCTTGGCACTGTCATCTTGTTGGTTTGCTTACACAGAGACTGCTGACATTAGCTTAGGGTCTTGGTTTTCAATCATATTTCTGGGGACCCACTGCCCTGCATATTTTTTATGTAGGGGTGCGCAGGGTTAGTTGTAACACCAACAGTTGACCATTTACATCATGGTTGAACAATTTGTTTTTCCAGAAATATTTTCACACTGCCAAAGACAGACAAAAGTCTCACGGAAATTTATAAAAATTTATATTGTTTATTCAATAGAGTTATTGATGAAAGAATGTTTTAGTGGCAAGTACATTTTTTCATATGTTTTTTTCTGAGCTGGGTTTATAAGATACCAAAACCAATGTTATGTCATCAGTGTCGTGAAAAATTGTCAAATTTGTATCTATTTATAATTGAACTATTGTTAGAAAAGGGCTGGATAAATACAGTGTGAATACCTGTCTATAGACAGATATATAAACAATATTGACTTCATGTATATAGACAAAATAGTATTAAAATATTTGCCTGCAAACTTCATTTTTAGCAAGTCTTACATCTAATCCCCTGCCTGTTACAATTAACCCCACCTATGGGGTAAGAGGGACATTTAAAATGTGCAGAGAAGTAGGTCCCCAGGAACAGGATTGAAAACCACTGGCTTGGGGTTTTGTAAATTCTGTTAATAGCTTTCTTGTAATGATCTAACTACAATCTTAAAGATGTCACTGTTTCAATTTTGTAGGTGTGTGGTTCTGTAGTGCAATAAATTATTCTCTACAATTTCTCTATGCTTTTTACACTGCTGTTCATGGTATTATTGTAAATTCTGCTCATATGTCATTTTTTCTTTTTTTGAGGGCTATTTTAAGATAAATAATTTAATATGATGTCTGTTATTTATCATAACTTCATGTCTGATAGTTGAAAATTATTTAATCTATAAGGACAAAAACATTTGCAATATTTTAATATATATTCTTTTACATTTATTATGTATTTGATCTATTATATACTACACTCACTGTAGAATACATTCTGCGGTGCTGCGTACAAGGTCAATCAAATTGGTTATGTAAGTCAATTGAACCTACTTTGTTAGGTTTTGACTAGTATTTGGTTGACATAACTTACAAACACATTGTTTTTTTACTTAATTTGTTAAGTTAAAGTAAAACAAAAACATAAGTTGATATGATTTTTACAGTGTATTATCTATTATATGTTTAAGCTTAGAGCGAATATTTAATCTAGTTGAATCACATGATTGTCATGAGTTAACTCTTGATTACTTCCAAGTAAACCGCACATTTTTATCTGTTCTTAATTTACTTTAATTTAAAACTTTTCAAGTTTTTAATACTCTAATCAAGATGTATGTGGACAAATATGGATGCTTTATGCAAATGTATGTGTACACCAGCCTGTTTACATTTTCAACAGAACAATCCGCCATTGTTTTGTATTTGAAGACCCTTTTCTTTCTCCATTTCTGTTTGCTGCTGCATCATTTGTGACCCGTGCTGGCAACTTAAGTCGGAATGAGCAAATTTTCAAAAATGAGTTATTTATATTTAGACATTCTCTATCAAAAAATTTCAAAACAATCCATGATTTGTTGAAATCTGACAAAACATGAAAGAACTACATGTGATTGAAGTTGACAGAGTCAGCAAAGTTATTTAAAAAAGAAATTACCATAACCATATCTTAAACTCACTGGTAAAACTAAAACGCATTAATTTTGACAGCCATAATATTTAATAATTTCCTTATTTATCTGTTTTTCTTAATTTTTTTCTTCATCTTTCTTGTAAAGCTGCTTTTAAGCAGTAAAACATTGTAAAAATGCCTTATACAAATAAATGTAAATTAAACTGAACTGAATTACAGTACCACCACAAAAAAAGTGATTGACAGTCTTGAGGAGTCTTTTAGGTGACATGGACTTCTACTCATGCTGAAGTCAAAAAATACTCAATTCGAGTCAGATGAAAGCAAAAAAGCAATTGGGGAAGTTGAGGGCCAAAATGCTTTCATCATAAAACAGATCACAATTGCACAGTCAGAAGGATTTGACTGGCAAAAGTAACTCAGAAAGTACTGTATATTATGGTATTCAGAGTAATCGTGCATAATACAAGATGCAAAAGCACTTCTGAACTTCTGTTTAAAGTAAAGATGAGAGACAAGTTACCTGACCTAACATCAGTTATGAGATCTGGAAGTTCACAACCTTGAAGCCAAAAAAGTGTAAAAATAAATTGTGTGCAAAATACTCAAATGTCATAGTTGAAGAGCATGTCCTGATCAAGCAGGATAAAACAAATAATTTACCACCCCATGTATTGCAACACCTCACGCAGTTGTCAGCAAATCTAGGCACAAAATAACTCTTGAATTATCCAATGGAGCTCAGTACGCTTGCCACACAATAATTGTAAGGGAAATGGGTGAAGAAAACAAACATGTTAGCAAGAAAGTAGGGGATGTTGACTGTTCCATAGATATAGAACAAATGAAAGACCTGTACCTCGCCATAGGCCATGTCACCAAGACACTACATATATGTTAAAGACTAAGAAATTGCATCAGAAGTTTGCTGACTTTTAAATTTTACTATGTCCTTTTTGTGTTGTATTGTATTCTAATTTCTTCATGCTTTAAAACAGCTTAAACTACACTTACTCTACACTTGTGTCTTACTTAGTATATACAGATCTATGAATGTGCAACTTAGTCCCCGCCTCCACTCTTTCGCACCACCTCGGCCATATATATATATACCAAGGTGATTTCTAATTGTGGGAATTAATCTTTGGAAAACTCCTACTTTATGTATAGAAATTATTCAAGTTTATTTTGGGGTGGCAGTGAGGTACCTTCCTGAAATTAGTTTTTGCAGGATGTAATGTATTTGCATTTAAATGTAATAAAAACTAATTACATTACCTCAAATGAACTCATCAAAGGGCTTTCTTCTGAGTTCTGAGGAATAACAAAATCATACTAATGGTAAAACATCCAAATATGAAAATCTGGGTCATTCATGTAAATTTCTTTGTACTGCACATACCAAATGAAGTAGATTGTTTTGTTTGCGGAGTTTTGCTTGAAGGCCAAGAACTTCTCCTTGAGCATGGAACAACTGGACTTGAAGTTCATCATAACGTTCTCCCATCTCTCGGATCTGTTTCCGGTAATTGTCCTTCTCCTGGAGATTTTTTGAGCTCTCCAAATGATATTCCTCTCTTGTAGCAATAGCCTATCAAAAAGACATCAAGTTCATGTCCCAAACACTGGCCTCATTTGATCTCTCACATACAGTAGAATGATTACAACATATAAATGTTGCTAGATACATTGTCAGGCAAAGATAAAGTCGTTTGATACCCTGTCTCTTTCTTTAATGACCTCTTCCAGCTGCTTCAGGATGTCTTCCATTCGGTCACAATACATTTTGGAGTCCTTTTTTAGCATGGTGCACATCAATGCCAACTCATCCTTCTCCTCTTGAAACTACAATTCCAAGTCAAAAATGTATTTATCTCATGACTTGATATATTTTTAAATTGATACATACTATAAAAACTAAATCAAAATATATGTCATTAACTCTGTCCCCGCCACTGACGAGTTAACTTGTCAATTAAGAGATAACGCGTTCATGTCAATAGCAAATAACAGCTGTATGTCCGTGCAAGTTTTGAAGATCGCTCTGCATCTGATCTCTATCAAAAGTACTTTACAAAAATTCAGTTATCTCAGCTTTTTGCTCAAAGTTTGGTGTTTTTAAAGAAACCTACCCATATCCAGGTGTGATAAAAAGAGAACTAGTGAAAGGTATGATGAAACTTTTTTTTTAAAACAGAGGATTTGTTCTTTCATTTGATATATTGTTTGTTTATATATTTAAAGAAGAACATTTTCTGGCAGGAATTAAACTTTTGTAAAAATCATGAAAAATGCTGGCGCTGCTGGCAACTTAAAAAAATGGTGGCAGGAAAAGAGTTCAGATCCAGCATGTATAAAACTATAACCACCTTATCACGTAGCTCTTGTGTATCATGCAGATCTTTGCGTATATTGTAGAGATCATTCACCAGCTTCTGGTATTGTGCCTGATTTTGTTGCTTGAAATCTGCAAGCGACTGTTCATCAAGTTTTTCATGTGCTGGAGTTTGGGCCTGTGGGAAAAAATGTGTATATTATCTTATTCAATATGTTGACGCGGAGGGTATACTTTTCGCGTCATTTTTTGACGAACTGGGGACTTCAATACTATTACGTCCGTTGCATTCTCTTTTCCTATTTTCTTACCATTTTCGCGTCGGTTTAGGGTTAGATTATGCAAAATTAAACAGTGTACGTGAAATTAAACAGTTGTCACCTGGCGTTGGGGTTAGAGTTAGGTACGCGAAATTAAACAGTTGTCACCTGGCGTTGGGTTTAGAGTTAGGTTTGGGTAGGGATGTCATTATGTAAATTTAACCCTAAACCGACACGAAAATGGTAAGAAAATAGGAAAAGAGAATGCAACGGACGTAATAGTATTGAAGTCCCCAGTTCGTCAAAAAATGACGCGAAAGGTATACCCTCCGCGTCAACGTATTGACGCATGGTCAAGTGTCGTCAAATATTGACGCCATGGGGTGAGACTGTGTTATTATTTTGATTTGTCTTGTGTTATGCACAAAAGTGAATCGGTGACATCGATTTACTTTGGAAGCACTTTCAAGCTCTTGGATACGTGCTGTAAGAAGATCATTTTCTCTTTGCAGCTGCCAAATCATCTCTTGACTCGGCCTCTGCTCCATGGCATTTTTCAAGGTTATTGTCTTTTTCCGCTGTATCTTTGAATCGCTCTCTGCATTCATTAAGCTGTGCTTGAGTCTTTCAATCTTATGAAAAGAAAACAGAGTGAATATTTTTATAACTTTAAATGCTTTACTTTAAACGTTGCTCTAACATACCAATTAATAAATAAATAAACAATAACAACCCCTGAAAAAGACTGAAAGCCCCTGTTGTTTTTGAGCAATGCCACCAAAGGTAGGCAAAGGTCAGGATAAAGTTGCTTGAATTTGCACTGGAGGTGAAATGATCATTGTCCTCATCATGAAGAGTCAAGATTACCAGATTGTGGTTGACTCTGCACAACAGTAAGTTATCCATGTTTGATGGAATATGGGCTTTTCATGGAATGGTCCCACAGTGATTGAAGGGGTATGCGATAATGTAGTTGAAAATTATGAAATTTTACACGTTTCACTTAAAACAAAGTTCCATTTAAATGCATAATTCAGCAAATGTAGTCCTTATTGGCTCGATCTGCAGCTAATAAGTATATTTTTGTGGCTTTGGAATGCTCAAAAAGTCATGAGATTTGTCACATATATCACTTGTAGGCTACATTCTTTACATTTTTGGCTATTCAGCACCACTAACATTTCTGAATTTGTTTATAATTGTAGTTGTACCAAAATTCATACAATTTTCACATATTTTGCTAAATCCTCCTTATTAAGCCAAAAAATGTATCAATTTGCTTGATTTATTGCTGCTGGGGTATTGTGTAGCATTAGTAAATAAGGCAAGCCAGATCAGGGGGCAGATTTCCCCCCTTCCAACAATCCTATCTATGTCCCAATTATCTTGATGGTTCTACAGATGGTTATTAGATTTTCCCTTGGTGTGAGGTGGGTTAAGTTTAATATTTACGATCAGAAATCCTGATGTATGGGGGGAACCCAGAGGTCAAACGCACGCACGCTCTTGAGATTATCACGTGAAACGAATCAATATCCAATCAGAAAGCGTGATGATGAAAGACAGCAGTAGTCATGTTGCAGTACAAAGTGAAGTTGATGCAAAGTGAACTTGTACAGACCTGTTGTAACCACTGTCTGTACGACTTCACCAAACCCTTGTCTTTTTCCTTGAATTTTCTATGAAGATCATTCCAAACACTATCATTGAAATTTCTTCCTGCATATTGTCCACCTTGCTAATTATGAAGTCTCGCAAAATTTCCTCTGTTCACAGTTGAAAATCTGTTTGTGTGTGGTGTGCTGTCTTTGACACATCATATAGGCAGTGTTGGGAAAGTTCACTTTCTACATTAACTATTTCAAATTTTAAAATGAACTAGTTCAGTTCATAGTTCATATTTCAAAATTTTTAACTAGTTCACAGTTCCAAAAATGAACTAATTTATAGTTCTTTTTTCCCATATTTTTTTTTATTATTGCCATTATAGCCCATATAGAACCACAGACAGCAATTATTTTATCAGTTTTAACACTGAAGCTAAATGCATCAGATTTCATCTTCATATCCAACTTTAAATCCTTATCCAACCAGGGTTTACATTAGCATTGACTGTCTTTTAATATTTGTATTTGCTTGCACATACCTTGAAAGGCTAGCCGGGTGCTTCAAGGGGTTTGCACACCTGCGAGAAGCGCTGCGAGGCGTCGCGTGTATGACAACTCGCAGCAGGTATCGCACACCGCATGTGCACGTGAGCTTAGTCAGAGTCTATTTCAAGATCCAGAATATGCGTTAATCGTTAACGATTTAGGACAAATATGTTATTTAATGTTTAACTATGTGAGAGGGATTTCAGCAGCATCCAGAGTCAGTGTTGTTTTGATGACACATGCAGCCGTGAAACACTGACTGGTGGCGGTGTTGCCAGATTCAAGGCCGCGTTATCCTAATGGGCAACATGGGCTGCAGCCCAGGGCCCCGAACACTAGGGGGCCTCCGAGACAATTCTATTTTGAGTTTTTAAAAACATTTTGATTGACGTAATTATGCGTAAGTGCTACCTAGAGCAGAGGCCCCCAACCACTGGGTCCCAAGAATGTTCTGAAAACAATTGTATAATAGCTACGTAATAGCTTATGGGATATTTTGTCCTTTAAGAGCCGACTTCAAATAACATCGATCACATCGCCGCGGTCTCTCTCTCTCTCTCTCTCTCTCTCTCTCTCTCTCTCTCTCTCTCTCTCTCTCTCTCTCTCTCTCTCAGCGTATCGGCAATCACATTGCTGTCTTTAGAGTTTGAGTACAGTACTTCTAAAATACAGAGGTATTATTTATGAATCGTTTGCAAATGTACCTCGCAAATCATGTATACGTGAAGAATACGTTCAACCTTGTAACATCGCAAATGACTGAAAAGTAATTTCAGAATTATCCAGATCAAACCATGATCAAAATAAACTCTTTAACTGCAGTAATAATATTTTAACGGGTACACTTTTAACGTAGGTTTAGGAACCTAAACAGTCCTGTGTCAATCATCATTAAAATCATATCGTAAACGGGAGTCTCTGTGGCTCCTCGCGGCCGCAATTCTTCTGGCATCTCTCCTCATTATCTCCTCCTTCACTTAAACTTGGGGCTCGAACGCGACCTAAGGTCGAGCTGCCTTCAAAAACAGCAAGCCAAGTTCGTTTAATGTTAATTATTATGACTAAATAGGCAGGGAATCTCGTGAAACAATGAAAGTAAAACAATCCGCCAAAATATGATTTAACTTGATTTTGATGATTTAGTCGAGGAATTCTCTTTAAAGAAGAGCAGAAAGAAGCACTTTATGTTGCTTAATAAATGTTGTTTTCTGTGTTGTTCTGATTGTAAAATTATTACTTGATAATATTGTTTAATTTGTTTAAATAATTTTAGCCTACTTTTTAGAGCCCTGCATTTCAGCCCGAGCCCGACGGGGCCCGACCTGTTTACGCCCTTCGGGTTTCGGGCCAATTTTAACGTCACAGCAGATACGCGGGCCGGACCTCGGGCTTATTTAGGCTTCTCCATCTTTTTATATTTTTCAATTTAATTAAAGAACATTTTGACAGACATTGATGATTGCAAAACAAACATAGGAAGACGTTTAACCTGTCGCATGAGTCCGCTACGCACAGCCACACATTTACAATGCAGCTGTTGCGAATTTAACAGCAGGACCTTCAGCGCACCAGGAAAAATTATAAATGGAGTACTAGATTAAAACCTTGGATACTGTACATAATCTATGCAGACAGCATCCAAGAAATAATCTTTTAAAGACTTCTCCCTGTATTAATTTCGTGTAAGAAGGCTGAAGTTGCAAAAGTGAAGTTGTAAGATAAGGCAACATGCATGTTTATTCTGTTTCATGTTTATTTCGTTTCGTTTTGTATAGTCCTTTTTATTTTTTTAGGGTTTCGAGCACGAAGTGCTGAAAACCTATTGTATTTGTCTGTTTTATTAGGGTTTCGAGCACGAAGTGCTGAAAACCTATTGTATTTGTCTGTTTTATTATTATTATTTTTCCACGGTAAAACGCGTTGCCCAGCCCAAACCGTAAGTCGTAGAAACTTGCCACTTGGTCAACTGGTTGTATATTAGCAGGCTACTCAGATACAGTGAATCAGCCAAATCGGCCTATAGGTGGCGCTATAGCAATGCCCGACGCGTTGGTGCTCATAACTCCTTAACTGGACATCAGACAGTCAAGTGTTTGGTATCAATGTAATCCCTGGCTCCAAACTTAAAAAATGTATATCTCCGATTTTATTTCCGTCATAAAATTTTTTCTGTATTTTCGATTTTGTCGAAAAAAATAAAAACGAACTAGTCCTAGGTTTTTCGCTCGATCAGAATCGTTCCAGTGCTAAAATGTTCCTTGGAGTTCGAATATCAATAATTATTAAAAAAAAGTTGAACTTTCGACTCACGGTCGATATGCCAAGCCCAAACGTCTGAAGTGTGCGCAGCCAATTGGACTTTTTTGGCTATAACTGGGGACAGAAATGAAGTATCAACACGACACTTGGTATTTGTGATGACAGTCATGGCTTGAGGTTGCGTGCCTCGTTTCGTCACAGCGCCACCTAGTGGCCAGACAAATCATGTAAATGCTTATAACTTAGGCTGAGTTTGACGTATTTTCATGGGACTTTTTTACTAAGAGTTTTGAATTGTTGCCGAGTCCAACGATACCAAACATGCCAGGTTTCGCCTTACGGTTAGCCCTGCACAGCAAAATAGCGCTTAAAAAACATGCGCAAATAACTCCGCGAGGGTTATTCCGATCGACTCGAAATAACCATAGGTAGAAATTAACTTGAACTTCTGAACAAAAAGTTCTATAGGTGTTATGTTAAAATTTCCATCAGAAATGGCCGAAAATTGCAAAAAACAAAAAATTACATTCATTTTTTGTGCTTTTTAGATATAAATGCTTATAACTCTGCAACGAAATGACATTTTTTCACCAAATTTGATACGTTGATGTCTGAGCAGAGTCTGAGGCAATACAAAAAAAAAGGTATGCCTGCACCACTAGTTGGCCTCATAATTGAACAAAATCTTTGACATTGAGTAAGCCCAATGGTCATACAACTGTTGACTGTTGACAACTGTACTAAACTAAAGTGAATAGCCGTGATACTAGCTAGATGTAACACAGTCATGACCTGAGGTTGCATGCACGAGTTTGTCATAGCGCCACCTAGTGGTTATTTGTTATTTTCACTTAAAAATACTGCAACCTTACATCTAAAATCATGAGTCATCATGGATAATGTCTTTAATGGCTTTGAGTATAATCATTGGTGGATTGCAATTCAGTCACTAGCAACCAATGAGAATACCCTAGCAACCATTTAACAAGAGCTGTATCTCTGTATCAGAACATCATAGAGACATGGGGTTCGGCTCTTTTGACTCATTAACACTATTTTAACATTTTGTGACCCAAGTTTTACCACTGCAAGCACCACAAACATTTCCTTCAGTGTTCTGTTTGTCAATGTTCCGTGAGAAGAGAGGGAGACATTTCACTGAATGATAACACCTTTTTTGCTGACAACTTTGAACACGTGTGTCTGGTAGCTGCGAATGACTTCACATTAAGGACGTGACATGTTTGTCCTATAGGTGCACGCGTGTTTAAGCATACATAGTCTGTATGAACCATTTCTGACCACCTCTTTTGTTTTTGTGGATGCTGGATCAGCCTGGTCGACGATGTCTGACGTCTTTGACGTGCTTTAATGCTCGAAACCCGGTAAATGCTGCTTGCAGCTTTAATTATTATTATTTTTCCGCCTTAAAACGCGTTGCCCAGCCCAAACCGTAAGTCGTAGAAACTTGCCACTTGGTCATCTGGTTGTATATTAGCAGGCTACTCAGATACAGTGAATCAGCCAAATCGGCCCATAGGTGGCGCTATAGCAATGCCCGACGCGTTTGGGCTCATAACTCCTAAATCGGACATCATACACTCAAGTGTTTGGTATCATTATAATCCCTAGCTCCAAACTTAAAAAATGTATATCTCCGATTTCATTTCCGGTATGCAAATTTTTTCGCTAATTTGCATAATATGCATTTCAAGCCAAAATGAACTAGTCCTAGGTTTTTCGCCCGATCGGAATCGTTCCAATGCAGGAGAAATCTGTGGAGTGAGTAGGTAAATAATTATCGAACAAAATTTGAAATTCCGCTTCAGGGTCACTAGGGGGCACCAAAACTCCATACAGGAAGTAGCCTATCGTCACTGAAATGGCTATAACTGGTGAACGATTTGAGATATCTTAACGAGGTTTGGTACACATATGTACCAGCTCACTCCGGGATCACAGTAAAAAAGATGCGGATTTTGGCCACTAGGTGGCGCTGTAACAGGCTTGAGATCGGGAATGGCTATTACTACACAACCGTTAGCCCGATACACTTAATATTTTGTATTGTATGTCTTTGTGCAATGTACCATGAGGGTCTAGAAGGACATTGGCGTATCTTCAAAAACATGGCCGTCGTCGGCCAATGAAGGTTGAGGACTGATTTGACAGGGTTAACAAAGGTCGATCGGAACGAAACGCACTGTGCTTCTTCGTGTACTGCTCCTGAAGGCCTGTAAGAATTTTGGTGTCATTTGGCCACTAGGGGGCGTAATACCGTATTTCGGTGCCTGTATCACGTGACGTTTGACGTACACAAACAAACATGACATCATATGATAGATCGGCTCATGACGAAAAACTTTGCCTCTGGAAGCGTTGCTGTCAATCAAACGGTTTGTGAGTTATTGGCAATGACATTCAAACATACTTTTGCGAACTAGTCCTTGGTTTTTCGCCCGATCTGAACCTAACCAAGGCTGATTGATTCTGTGGAGTGTGACTATAAATAATTATCAAAAAAAAAATTGAAATTTACATTCAATCACGCAAGGAGTGGCCAAAAACCAAACTGGGCGGAGCTTAAAACATTAAAACGGCCATAACTCGAGAGTCGTTTGAGATATCATCACGGGGCTTGAATCATATTTGTAAGCCATCGGTCTAAGGCCGTGATATAAAAAGCTTGCCGTTCGGACACTAGATGGCGCTATAACGGGGAAAATGGCACTAAATACTGTGATTATGCAATGGTTACAACTTTCACGCCTATAATTTTATCTGTGGTCAAGAGATTTTCATGGGAGTTGTTTTTTTTATCATCCTGAATTGTTTCCAAGTCCTACGATACCAAACATACCAGGTTTTGCCTTACGGTTAGTTCTGCACTGTAAAAACTGTGCTTACAAAACATGCGTGAATAACTCCGCGAAGGTTATTCCGATCGACTCGAAAACACCATAGGAAGAAATTAACTTTACCTTCTGAACAAAAAACTGTATTAGCGTTATGTTAAAAGTTCCATCAGAAATGGCCGAAAATTGCAAAAAACGAAAAATTACATTCATTTTTTGTGTTTTCTACACATAAATGGTTATAAATCCGCTATGAAATGACATTTTTTTTACCAGATTTGATACGCTGATGTCTGAGCAGAGTCTGAGGCAATACAAAGAAAATTGTTTGCCTAAACCAGTAGTTGGCCTCATAATTGAACAAAACCTTTGACATTGAGTAAGCCTAATGGTCATACAATTGTTTCTTCACTAAACTAAAGTGAATTGCCGTGATTCTAGCTACATGTAACACAGTCATGACCCGAGGTTGCATGCACGAGTTTGTCATAGCGCCACCTAGTGGTTATTTGTTATTTTCACTTAAAAATAGTGCAACCTTACATCTAAAATCATGAGTCATCATAGATTGTGCCTTTCATGGCTTTGAGTATAATCATTGGTGGATTGCAGTTCACTCCCTAGCAACCAATGAGACTACCCTAGCAACCATTTAGCAAGAGCTGTATCTCAGTATCAGAACATCTTAGAGACATGGGGTTCGGCTATGACGACAACTATGAACAAGTGTGTCTGGTAGCTTACTTTTCATCATTTATTTTGTACAATGCAGTAAATCTACTCAGGCATGCCCTTAAAGGTCATAAGATCCCAAATCGCTTGAACCCAAGCGAATGACTTCACATTAAGCACGTGACATGTTTGTCCTATAGGTGCACGTGTGTTTAAGCATACATAGTCTGTATGAACTGTTTCTGACCATCTCTTTCGTTTTTGTGGATGCTGGATCAGCCTGGTCGACGACGTCTGACATCTTTGATGTGCTGTCCACTGTAAGTCTTTGCGGTCTGCTGCGCTGCTGTTTGTGTCGTATATGCACGTCCGCAGTCTGTTTGAACCATTGATGACCATACCACGACTCAATGGCCTTTTAGTTAAACTAAACACAGCCATTTCTGAATTGTATGTTTCCGTATAAATCTGAATAACTTATTCTCGTTAACAAATTATCCTTATAACTTCACATTAAGGACATTACATGTTTGTCTTATAGGTGCACATGTGTGTAAGCATAAATAGTCTGTATGATCCGTTTTTGACCATCTCTTTCGTTTTTCTGGAGCGAGGTGGTCTATCATTTATTGTGTCTGTATTCGGGTGCAACTCCTCAGCCTGGTAATCGACGTCTGACGTTTTTGACGTGCTTTAATGCTCGAAACCCGGCAATTGCTGCTTGCAGCTATATTTATTTTTGCACCCGTTGCAACTGCGAGCAGCAGAGCAACCTGCCTTCGCTTTTTAAAAATAGTATGTGTTGATAATAAACGTTTAAACTAACATTGTGATATGCTGAAAATATTTATTTTAAATAGTTGTTATTATAGGCAAGTGTTGATTTGAGAGGCTCAATTCATCATACATGTCGTCAACTTGCTGTCGGCCGCTAACAACTAGTTATCATAAAAAACTTTAACAAACAAAAACTGCTCTAAAATGTAAATAAAGAAGAAATATAACTATTTTGCAATTTAAAACAAAACTGAACTGCTTTAATTGCTGCAAGAGTACAGCTGTACAAAATGTGTAAGCAGTTATTTCTTGCTATTTCTGCGGATTTCTTTTGCAAAATCTATGCGGAATTTTGCAGAATGATTTAAAATGTTTTAAAACGATCCGAGAGAATGTGCGCTGTGAATATTACAAAAAAATAAAATATTTTATAACATATTATACATTTTATTAAAGGATTACCCTGAATTAAACTAGACCAACATGAACCAACAGATAATGGATAATGTGCTGTCACGACCATAGAGTTTTATATAATATACATATATTACTGTCTACAGTGTAACAGTAAAAAGAAAAGGCTTCTCATAATAAATGTAGCGTATATAGCAAGATAATTTCATCAATTTAACAACACAATGTATATATATTTATCTTGTAAACTGATTTTAAATAATAAATAATTGTCGCGTCACGTAGCAAGAGAGACGATAGAGATCTCATTAACTTCTCCGCAGTAAGTTTTATTTCAAATTCAAGTTTTACATATTAAATAGACTATTAAAAAGTTTGTGCTGCTCTCATAAAAACCTCACTGCAGACAGCACAGACTACTCACAAACATACTATATCTGCGGAAACAGATTCCTAATGGGGAGAATTAAAAAGTTCAGACTCGGGCTGAGAATTCTGGGCTCTACTACTTTTGCGTCAACTTGATTTTAATAATTTAATTGAGGAATTATATTTAAAGAAGAACAGACAGAAGCACTTTTAGTTGTGAGTTGCATTTAATAAATGTTATTTTCTGGGCTGTTTCTGATTGTAAAATTATTACTTGATAATATTGTTTAATTTATTTAAATAATTTCAGCCTACTTTTGCGTCAACTTGATTTTACTGATTTAATTGAAGAATTCTCTTTAAAGAAGAGCAGAAAGAAGCACTTTTTGTTGTATGTTTTATTAAATAAATGTTATTTTCTGGGCTATTTCTGATTGTAAAATTATTTGATAATATTGTTTAATTTATTTAAATAATTTTAGCCTTTTAATGTTGCACATGCGCTGTAAAAAACACTGGATTTACAAAAAAATATAGACAGTGCATCGTTTTTGCATCCCCTTTTTTTAGTAAGTTTTACTAAAAAAATTTAAGCAATGGTGCACTTAGTAAATCCAGCCTTTATTTTTTTCAGTGTATATTGGGGGGGCCTCAAACCAGAATTAGCCCAGGGCCTCACAAAGGCTTAACCCGGCACTGGCCAGATTGGGTGTTTTACCTCTACACATTAAGGTCTGTTTACAGTGTGTTTTAGCCAGGTTTTTGCCTGGAAGACTCTATAGAAATCTGGCACCCTATTGAACGACATTAAACTGAGAGAGCGTCCTGTTCACAAGCACCAGAATGAACGAGTTCACAGTAACATTCATCAGACAGTAATACAGTACGTTCAGTTCACGTTCGCCCAAAATATGAACAAGTGCAGGAACTTTCATTCAAATAACTTGTTCAGGCACAACACTGCATTTAGGAGCAAAACAGTTAAATCTAGGATTTTGTATCCTCATGTCTGTGGTCTATCACATTTTGAAAATATTATAAGATGTAAAAAAAAACTTTTGGTCTGTATCCGGCATTAGTTTCATATTAACTAATAACCTGTGCAACACTCTTCATCTTCATACTCATTCTATACTTCTACTATGATACATCTCATATCCTTCATTACTCATACTGGCCCTTATTGCTTAAAAAGATAGTTCACCCAAAAATGTTACTTTTCTTTAATTATTTACTCGCCCTCATGTTGTTACAAACCTGTATAAATTTCTTTATTCTGATGAACATGAATGAAGATATTTTGAGGAATGTTTGTAACCAAACCGATCATGAGCCCCATTCACTTCTATAGTAGGATAAAAGAATACTATGGAAGTAAATGGGGCTCATAAACTGTTTGATTACAAACATTCATCAAAATATCTTCATTCATGTTCATCAAAACAAAGACATTTATACATGTTTGTAACAACATGACAGTGAGGAAATGATGACGAAATTGTGAACAATCCATTTAACAGAAGTATAACCATTACAAGTGTATAAGCACAAAACACCACATCCACCCAAGAGGAAGTCGGTCATTTTGAAATCTGTGCATTTTTAGTAATTTTTACCAACTTTTTCAAATTTGTATATATTATTTTAATAATATATTTCCATGAACTCTTCTAAACTCTGATGGAGACTTTATTTTCGCATGAAATTTGGTTGTAGTGACCTTACATGACATGAATGATCGGACATATGGCCTAAAAGATAAAATTGTAAAGGCATCACTGATATCTCAACATAGAAAGTATATTTGCATCTTGTTAGGTGTTGCATGTTGTTTTGTTACACACTTTTTAAACTTTTCTTAAAGGTGACATAGAATGGTTGAACGGAGTATTTATCCTTGTTCTGTGATGTGACATGTAGACAAAAACATTTTTGTTTGGGTCTGTAATGCCTTAGAAGCTTCCTAAAAACCTCTCTCAGATAGCTCTATTAGGGTGGGGGATTTTAAACAAGTGGTTTTGCACCTATTTGGCTCCCCCTACTGGCTTAACTTGCAATCTCATTACTGATTGGCTGACTTTGCTGCCACTCAAAAAATGTAGCCAATTATTTTAAAGTGAAGGGGCAGTTAGATGCCTGTGATGTCATAAGCATCAGTTTTTCAGATTGGGCTGTTTTCTGTCTGACATTTCTAAAAGAGGAATTTCTATGAGACTGAGATGTTTAGCACTTTTTGTATGTTTGTGAATGTGGGTAGACTACCATTATTCAACAAAGACAAGGTAAAAATGCTTTTTCATTCTCTGTCCCCTTTAAAGATTTGATTTAAATTTTTCAAAAGTTGGCTGTATTAAACTTAAAACATATGTGATAATAAATAAATGGAAAAAAAGGATATTTTGGAAAAAACATCCCAATGTGTTTAAATAAGACATTAACAAAACTAAAATCAAATTGTAGACAGATCTCCAGAAATGTAAATTTTTATAAAGTCATGGACCATTAGGCTGGTACCTGGGCATGGCAGGGGGTTCTGTAGCAGATATAGCATGATTGGCATAGAACAAGGCTATATCATAAATAAAAGCAATATTTTTTTGGGGGGGGGGTTGCACTGATATTTCAGTTTTTTCACAGAGATTTATGTGGCATTCACATCAGACGCAGAAGAGGCGGCAAGTGCGAATTATTTACATGTCAGTTTAAGTCAATGCAAAGACACTAATAGGCATTCTGCGACACGGTAGGCACGTCATAGGCACAAGTTTATTTGTGGCAGCACATCTGATGGGGGGATCAGTGAATAACAGATAACTAAAATGCGATCAGGTAGGATGTAGAGCCTTGCATGTTACAAAAATTCTGTGCACACCACCATGCGCACTGAGCACAAACACGGGGCTCCACACCTGAAAATGATTGAAAGTCCATCAAGCATAATCAGGCTTAAAAGAGGGGACAGAGTTACATCAAGGTGACTGATTGCACAGGTGTGTGTACAAAACATGTGAGAGAGTGAAAAACACGATATTCAAAAATCTATTTGTGGAAGTACATTTTTTTGATTTGGTGGTGGGCATTTTCAAGTTACTTGAGTAAAATTCTCTCTCACTTGCCCATCCAATAAATCTCTTGTCCTGAGCATTAAAGGCAGGGTATATGATTTTGAAAAATGCTAACAGTAGCCTACTAGCACTGAAATCATGATCCCACCCTCCATTCAAATCGCCATCCAAAGCCACGCCTCCTCCAAAACACATGAACACGCGCACAGACCAGACGTCCACATCTCATGTCTCATTTACCATTGAGAAAACTTTGCAGTACAAAGTGAATAACATTGCCAAAATAACCAAAATAAACAACTGTTTTAAATCGTAATTAGTTAAAGCACTGTTTGCATCTCGTGGTAAAACAGTAAAGTTACCGATGTTCATTTGGGTTTTTGCTCTTTGCTTATCCAAATGGTTTTTGTTTACATTTTTTTCCGCTTTTGTGGCTCCGGTGCAGGTTGTCAATAATTTTAATCAAAACACTTTTGAAATTTGGAAGACCCTCTGATTGGTCGATCTTACGAGTTGTAATACATACAATGGTTTGATGAATAAGCTGAATAGGGGGCGCTTCACACTCCGGATCTGTAACTGCATGGAAAACGTGATACTGCCACCTTTCGTCTTCTGACTACACCCCTGCTGCGATTCATTTTAGGTGAAAATATGATTGGGAAATAACTGTTAATGACTACTCAATAATGATATACCTAATAATCTTATGCAAAATACATGTTCTGTAGTTCAAGGTTATATATGACAGATTAAGTGAGCTGGATCACCTCTAGCTGGAGGTCCCTGTTACACATTTGAGCGCAGTTTTTCTCTTCGCTCAGTCGAGTCAGACTGTGCATCAGACTGTAATTCTCATCTCTCAATCGACGCGCCTCCTCGCTAATGCGCTCACGCTCCTCTCGGATGCGCTGCCCTCGCTCCTGCTGTTTAAGAAGCTCACTCTCGCAATGTTTCAGCTGGCGTATGGTGTCAAGCTGCTCTGCGGCCTGTGCAGATACCTCGAGTTTCGCCTTTCGCTCTTCATGTATGAGCTTCTGTAGGCGAGACACCTCGTTCATGAGGAACTGAGTGAGGCCACATTCACCTGCAGTGTCTAAAAGGGCAGAAAAGGTTGACTTCCTCATAGCTAGTTCAACAAATGTTTACAACCAAAGACAACATACGTGAAAATACTGCCTAACTCTTACTTTATTATTATTATTGTTTTAAAAATTTAAAGTAATTACTAATAGAACTAAAATGATTATAGTACAACTCACCAATAAGTACAGAGAAGACCCGAGCTGGCTCTTTGCCGGTGATTTTGCGATAAAGGTCTGGATAGTCTAGCTCCAAGCTTTCTAGAAATGCTTCATACCCTTTGAGACCGGTTCTTTGTAAAATGTCCAGCAGCACCCCTATGACCAAACGTAAACAGTAGCTAGTACTCAAGTACTATTCCATAAAAAACAAACCCTGTTTGATGCTGTTAAAATAATAACAAATGACACTTTAGGCTATACATTATCACGATTCTTACTTTGCACTGTCATTTCCCACATGCGTGTTTTAAATTGTGCAACAGTTTACCAAAACTTCATGCCGTCTAACATCTCTTACCAACTTTTCTGCGTCTTATAACCAGATTGGGGTCGTTGTAGATTTGCTCCTCATCCTCACTGCTCAGCACTTTACACTGCCTCAAATAAGGTGTTATTCTTGATGGCTCGATTGTCTTGATAAGAAGCATTCTGTAGTCTTCCAGCCGTGCCCAGCACTCATCCTCGTCCTCCAAATTAAAACGCCCTGGGTCATCAGACATGACCAGTACTGTCAATAAGACTGTTTGATAGGAGATTTAAGGTCTAACGAACGTTAGAAGAGCTTGACTGGAAACCCAAAAAGGAACTGAAGTTCACTATACATAGTGGTTGCAGAAGTTCCCTTTTCCAGTTGGCATTTCGGTTCCTTAAATGTCCCTTTATTTCACAATAAACTGTCACACTTGTAAACTTTTGGTTTACAGTGCACATAAACATACAGGGGTAGTTTTATCAGGCATGTTTGTTAGTTATATTTCCTAATTAAACTAAGGCCTAGTCCTGGCTTAAGCTAATCTCTGTCAGGGAAACCATCCCATAGATGGGTTATTCTCACTAAATCTTGGTTTTAAGATGTCAAACATGATTTCTTTTATCAAAAACTTCCTTTTTATTCATTAAAAATTCATGTTTAAAGGCATACATTTCAAACCTTTTACTGATGATTTACTACAATTTTTTATATTTGGTTTTTAAAATCTTTTTACAGTAACCATTTGAAACTCTCAAAACCATAGCAAAGAGAAGCCATGATGTCCAATCTAGCTTTTTATTAATCATACATAATTAGACATTAATGATGTATATTTTTTGAATGATAATGTCATTTTAATGTGGAACTACATCTGTGTGATAAAACAAATCAAAGAAGTCGTGTAAACAGTGAGAAAACAGAATATTAAGATTTTTACTAGAAATATATATAAAAAAACTGTTAACCTGGTAACCATTAGAAAGGTATTTGCTGACGTGTTTCTTCAAACAAATCAAACTCAAGTGTGCGTGCGTACACAAATTTAAAAATGTTATGGAAGATGAAAACCTCGATTATGGACATTTCTTCATTTATATAACTGTTCTGTCAATGATATTCTTTACTCTGCTTATATTACAACATATAACGCACTCAGACATAGCAGCACACTTTACAATGACGAGATTATCAGCAAAAAAGCAATAACACAAAAATAAGTTAAAATAAGTATTTGTGAAAAGTAGAGAATGCAATTATGTTCGTTATGATCTTTTTTGTGTGTGTGTGTGTGTTACCGAATGATAATATAATTAAAACATTTATTGTCATGATGTTTTATTGGATTTGTGCAAGATGTTTTCAATCAAACAGTTTAACTATGCTTAGTCTAGGCATAACCTTAACCTGATAAAGAACACTGTGGCTTACACAGCACCCCCCCCCCACCCTTCGCAAGTGAGGCTGCATAACCTTCATTGTAACTTTGACGCATTACATCTTCAAAATATACAGTCATGCAGCATATCGTTTAAAAGCTTGGACTCTCAGGATTAAGCGCACACACAAAGCATATGATGATTTATAGCAGTCATCATATTGTGTTCTAGTTGTTATTTACCTGAACCGGGCGGCGCCGTTTACGTTTGTTTACTTAACTTCAAAATCTCCCTTTATCTGCTTCAGTGAAATTGTCCAAAACTAATTGATCATACAGAGTCCAAGGAAATGGAATATCCAAACCTTTTAATTCAAAACAATTTGTTCGCCTCACAATCTTGGCGTTTCAGACCGAATTACGATATAAAAACTGTAAACAATTAGTTCCCTACTGGACATTCGTTTGTCTCACTACTCATTCAAGACTTATAATGCTATATCTGGGTGTCACGTTTGTGGAGCAAAGTCTAATGAATCGAGTACGCCGATTCATAAGAGGTTAAGCTCTGTCTGGGAAACAACATAATGATCATATAATACAAAAACAAAGCAATCATTCAAAATAAAATGATTGTCATGACTCTATAAAACCTTTTATTTAAAAACAAAACAAAACAGGAGCAAAAACTTTTATAAACACAATTTAAGAATCATTAACTGGTTACATTATGTACAAAACCATAACCCTATTTTTTCTCGAGTCAGAATAGCCAGAACATATTTTGAATTTCCCTAACAAAACCTGCTCTCATTGGTCTCTGATAACTAAGAAAAGAAATGTTAAAAGCATTACACAACTTTACTTTAATCCTAACCGATTACTCTAGCATTAAGACTGAAGAAGTAATCAGCCTTATGAACATTGCCTGTTTGTATAGATTCCTAAGAATTGTGTTTCCAAAGCTTCGTTATCATTTGTAGTCAGATCAGTCCTCTGAAAGAGAAAGAAAACATAATCACAAAAAAATAAACCAACCAAACAAGAGACAAAACTAAGGCCTGGTTTCACAGACAAGGCTTGGCTAATGCCAGGACTAGGACTTAATTAAGATATTTAAGCATCTTTTATAAACATGCCTTAGAAAAAGACATTACTGGTGTGTATCTTCAGACAAATCAATGACACTCGCCATTTTTTAAAGGTATAGCGGAAGATTTTTACCAATTTTTTTTTAAAGAACCGCCACTCCACTATTTTTTTTTAAATGCACATGCGCAACACTATACCTCCTCCCGAGATGGAACGCCTATTAAATGTGTGCACGAGAGAGCATTCACAAGCCTCTTCTCTTCGCTCTGTTTACAACTTGCTGCCGGCATGGCTCATACATGGAGATGTTTACCGTGTCTGTGCAGTTTGTGACTTGTGCCAGGGCTTTCAACTTTTACTAGCAGTGATTTTAAATGGATTTCTCCAAATAGCATGCCAAACTTTACCTGTCGAGTAAACTCTCCCAAAAACACTCTGGTCTTGTTTTTTCTTCATAGTCTTTTCTTGTCATACAATTCGTAGACACTTTTTCTCTTGCGACCCTCAGACATTTTGTTAAAACATGGTGAGAACACGAGCTTCAACGAATGGCTGAAACCGTAGCTCACCAACACATATACACCTGAAAGTGTGCATGTGCAGAAAGCAAACCTAGGGACAAGCACGCACAGCAGCCTTACGTAAACACATCATCAGAATGATTGACAACTGGGATGACCAATAGTCTTGATGATCCACCCGGAAAAAGAAAATCTTCTGCTATACCTTTAAGATCTGTCAGTGCAAGTTATTTTCAGTTAAGACTGCTCTAACATGTGTCTTAGTTTAGGACTATAGGATAAGCCTGAAACCAGGGGTAAGTTTCTTTAAAGGGAGAGTTAACCCAAAAATGAAAATTCTGCCATCGTTTACTCACTCTCGTGTTCTTACAAACCTGTATACATTTTGTTGTTCTGATGAACACAAAGGAAGATATTTTGAGAATTGTTTGTAACCAAACCGTTCGTGGACCCCATTCACTTTCACAGTATTCGTTTTTCCTACTATGATTAGTGTTTCGGCTGAAAAATAAGTCACATACACTAGAATGTCATTAACTCTTTACCCGCCTAACCTTATTAACAGAAAACATTTGCATAAAAAATGTTCCTGATGAGTTTTTATGGTTACCTGTAATACTGAGATTATCCACTAGATGGCACACTAACCCAATTAACTGAAGCATTTTTTTTACTATTTTTAAACTCTGTGTGTGTTGTGATAATCGTTCTGAATCTGATCTCTAACAAAATACCTTCACAAAAAATGCAATTATTTCAGCTTTTTGCTAAAAAAAATATATTTTTGAAGAAAAACACACACTTTTGAGAGTTTATAATAAGAGAAAAATATTGATAGGATGAAACTTTTTTTTCCCCTATTTTGTTTGTTTATTGTTTGTTTGAAAGCAAAGGGTCTGATCTTTCATTTCATATATTTGTATGTTTATATATGTTTAGAATAATTTTTACTGGAATTGTTTTGTGAAAAATGCTGGCAGGCAACTTTTCAAAAAAGGCTGGCGGCGAATGAGTTAAGGTGAGTAAATTGTAATGGAATTAAACCATTTAATTACAAAGAAGCGGTCACAATTCACTCCCATTGTAAGCAGACATTACAGATGTGGCCATTAAGAAAACATGTTTTTCACGCAGCATCACGCGATTCATAAATGCAGCATACTATTATTAGTTGGGGCAGTCGTGGCTTTATGGTTAGAGATTCGGACTTGGGTGCCAATAGTCGCCTAGTTTAAGTGTCACGGCTGGCAGGTTGTGACTGAGGTGCCGTTAAGTAAGGTAAGTTTCCCCCAGTTTCTGCAGTGATAGCTGCCTACTGCTCCGTGTGTGAGTGTTCACGACTTACAATGCAAGGTCATGTTTTGAGGATGGGCTACAATACTTGACAATCACGTCACTTTCATATTTTATGTATTTTGTAAACAATTTATTTTTTATTTGTTTAATTGGCTTTAAAAAGTATTGTTCAATGTTAAATCATGTTAACTAATGCATTAACTAAATGTTAACAAATACATCCCTATTTTAAAGTGTTACTGAGAATAGTTACTAAATGTTTTGTTTGAATGTGAGGACTCATCCTGAGTGCGAGTTTAGGTTCATAAGAGTGAAAAATCTTGGGCGTGTTGTATCCATGACATTTTTTTCATATCTCAACTCATGTCTTGTGAGTTGTAGACTGTTGAATAGATAGAAAATGTTCCACTTTTGACAATTTGCTCCATTGGGGGGTAAGCTGTCACACTAGATTATCTAAAAAGAAGAACACAACTTAATTGTGATTATTAATTTTAATTTTTAAATTGAAACCCTAACTGGAAATATTATCTTTAGGTCTTTTCACACGGCGCTTAACCCTGGGTTATCTTCGTTCTAAACCCTACTTTTAACCCTAGATTAAGGATTGTTTCACACTTCTTAATTTAGAAGCGGGGTTATAACTGAAATTAAGACAGGGTTATAAAACCCTGCTTTTGTGGGGTTAACTCAGCATTGTGGCTCCAAACACACACAGTTGAAGCAGCTCATCAAGGTGTTTAGGGTTGCTTTATAATTACAGACAGATGTAGGAGCAGGGTTTCTGACACCTGACCTAGCTAGGGTTTACAAATGCACAGTGTGAAACACAGTCAGATTATGAATACCCAGGGTTATCTCTTAACCCCTGGTTAAATAAGAACAGTGTGAAACGTGAAACAGATAACCCAGGATTCCGCTAACCTCGAGTTTAGAATAACCTGGAGTTAACCTTTCCAGTGTGAAAAGCATGTGACAACTTGCCCCAAACCTGACATGTTTATGCTAATGTTGGCTAAATCTCAGAGTTACCTCAACAATGCACGTCAGCTAAAGTATCAAGAGACACGTTATTGTCGTCTTCCATTTGATTTTAGAGATAGAGCCTCTATTGTTGGAGTTATGAACAGCGTGACAACTTACTTCTCTCTCCTCTACATCATTTTTTTCTGTCTGGCTAACGGCTCTTATTAACACAGCAGCAAAGCAGCATCAGTAGTGTTTTTCAACAAAAGAGGTTCTTGAAATGTATTTGTTTTTATTGATGTTTATCTATGAAATATTTTATATGCATTTTAAACATTAATGAAAAGCATAATCGCTACTGGGAATGCATACAGAAAGCAAGCAAAGAAGACTCACTTCTGCAATCTCTCAAAACATGGCATCTGCACGCTGTTGTTTATGACAAACGCAGTGAACACATGGCAGCTTCAATAAAGCTCATCTGTACGGGTGGCTCATAAACTCCTCTCACTGACCTGTACATTAATCTGCTCAAAAGATACATTTGTCATTGGTTGCAATGCTCAAATGTTATGTTGTAATTGTCACTTTTGGTTTTATATCAATTACGCCAGTCACTAAAGATTTCGTTTTTTGCAGTAGCATTTTTTTGCCCGATTATTTTGAATCAAGAGGCCATCTTTGATTATCTTGATGTTTTTTTTCTGAATGAAAACTTAGTTTCAAGATAAGAAGTGGAAACTAGGTGTTATCAACTGGAACTGAATGTGTTATGAACTCCATGTGTGGAGAGCTTAATCAGAAACCAGAAACAATAATGCTGTTTACTGATCTTTGTTAAAAGTATAATAACTTTTGTATTATATATGTGAGCAGGTCGGTGTATAGACGATTTCATGAGACGCACGCCTGTTGTTGTGGTTACACATCTGGACTGAACTTAATCCTGGTAACTTAACTTCCCTATCCCGGTCATGTTATTACACCAAGTGAAATCACAGGATTCTGTATCCCGTGATGCACAATAGCCACATCTGTACCAAAACAACAGTTTTTGAAAATTCCCTTCTTTGAATGCGAAGAAAAAGAAAGCCAAAGAGGGCCTGAACGCTGTAAAAAAAAAGATTTGTTGGTTCAATCTAAAAAGGTAAGTGTTCATGCTTCCTGAAAAATAAAATTTTATTTAAACTTTACATTTTGAGTTAATTTCATTTAAAAATCTTTAAGGCAGCACAAACAAATACTTTTTTAGGTTGAACCAACAAATCTTTTTTACAGTAAATTTGCAGGTGTGAGTAAATAGTGACAAAATGTTCATTTTTTTTTAGAAGAATAGTCAGTTTAAGTGTTAACTTACTGCGGCTGGTGCCTCATTATTTTCTCCCACATGCTTGTCCACAACTTGATCATCCTTGTATGGGTTTATGGTGGCTAAAAGTGCAGGTAAAGTAAAGCATGACAAGAATCGAGCTTTTAACCACAGGTATGCTGGATTTGTGGCAAACCTTTCTGAAATCAGTTTGCGGATGGCCTCTTCTTGTTCTTTCTCTCCTTTGACATTCTGGTAGTCGTGCGGTAAGATATGTGCTGCAGCTGTAAGCAGAGATTGTTTAGCCTTGAGCAATGAAGTCAGTTTTTTGACACTGGCAGCAGATGGTGGGAGGTAAGGCAAAGTGATGTCTAGATGTGGAAGTGAAATTCCACCGTTTCCATTCATCCAGTCATTTACTTCAGATTGATGATCCAAAAATATAAAGTTTGTATCAAAGGTCAAAGTATCAGAGGGAAGATCAGGATTAGAGATCGATGGTTCACTTGGTTTTCCAACTTGAGGCACTGTTGATTGAGATACATGGTGAAGAGAAGTAGACTGCTGTTGAATGACAGCTGACTGTTGAATAGTTGTAGGAGCACATATACTTTTGGAAACAACTTGAGGCTTTGACACAACTGGTGCACTAACCAAACTTGGTACATTCAAGTCAGATGACGAAGGCACAAGATTGAAAACATTTGTGGCAGCAGAAGAGTAGCTGGATAAGGCTGATGATAGATGTTGTCCTAAAACAGTTCCTTTAGAGGAGGATGAAGGCGGAAGATCTAACCCAGAGTTATTTGAAGAGACCGTTGGCCCAAGAGACTCAGTATGTACAATCAAATCTTTCTGGTGCACAGTGAGAGAAGCTTGGGGTGACATCTGAAGGGCACTGCTATGCATAGTTTTGTTTTCCACTGAGGTATTAGTAAGAGGTGTCTGGATGCATGCAGAGGTCGTGTTTATGGAGGAAGAAGGCTTTAGGAAAGAGGGATTGGAGATGGAGGAACCAGTGATACAGGGGTTAGGTAATGGGTTTAGACATAGATTGGTTAAGGTGCCTGGAAGAGTGCTGGCATTTATGGGGGAGTTTTTTGGCATGATTAACATCTGGTTGCCTGGTAAGTTAGCAGAACGCATTTCAGTCACCTGTATCGACGTTCCAGGAGTGAAAATCCAATTAACCGGCTGTGTTTGGAATTGAACAGTAGAAAGCCCAGTACTCTTATTGGACCAGACTTGTTTCAGTGTCTCCTTTTTACAGCTTTTAGCTTTAGCTTCTTCCATTAAGGCTTGTGCTTTTTTTGTGGGTTTACATTGACGTTGGGTCACTCGTTTCGGTGATCTGGAGGTTGTGGTTGTGACAGGTTGCACTGGTGCTGCCAACTGTATTAATGGCAGAAGAATAGCTCGCGGTGGTGACTTTGGTAATAGAGATATTTTTTGTCCATTAAGCAGTAAAGTCTGCTGGTTCCCCTGCATGTTTGGCTGCGCGATGACAATCGAGCTGGGATAAATCGAAGCAGGTGTTGTCATCTCCTGAGGGTGAACAGAAGGCAAAGACGGTGGATGTTGAAGAAGTCCTGCATGTTCCTTGCTCCCATTTTTCATACATTTTCGCTCCTGAAGTGTCGCTAACACCGTGTTAGGAAGAACTAAACAACCAAAAAAGATTTCTTTTTTAAAAACAACATTTTTTTCACATTGTGTATATTTGACAGAAACTACTTAAGCATTTCTATGAAGTTCAACACCCACTAATTTAAAACAATTTATGCATATAAAAATATAACAAGGAAAAGTGTAACCTAAAATACCTGTTTTGGGTTTGGCTTCAGACCCTGGCATCTGAAAAAAATTAAAATGGAAAAAGACATTTAGCAGGATGGAGTGAAATGTTTTTATTATTACAAAAAAATAATACAGCATATTCATAACACTAACATTACACTGTCATAAGCAGGCATGGATCAACAACTTTCTATTGATGTCAAACTTGTTTGTTGACACTAAACTGCTGTAAATCACAAGACCACAGGCAGTTAGATCATATTTGATGTTTAAAGTATATCTTTAGACCAATGAAATAATCACATTTAAACAATGAATTTACAAAATTTGGTCTTCTATGTCAAGACACAGTGACAAAAACTTAGATTAACATGGAGGTGATTTTACAATGCCTGATTAATAATATATCTGTGCTTAAAACATTATTTTTAGATAAATACCCGGAGTCTTCTCTTTTGCCGAACTTTAATGACATTCTTGCAACCCTCTGCATCAATGTGGAGAGCCTGTTTAGAGACAACACAGCCATATAAAACTTAACATGACCAATCACAATTACAAGGAGACAAAAATGACAACAAAAAAGTTTAGATTTACTTTGATGAAAAATGAAAACACTGGTGTCTTCAGGAGAGGGATCTCTGCTGCTTTTGTTCCAATGATATCGGCTGTAAAATGATAAATAAATATAACATGACAAAAGGTATAAACTGATTCTCACAGAAATTATGTCAATTATGTGCTAAACAGAGCTGGATAAAGAACATAAACATAAAATAAAACAGTCTTAGCAATGAAATACATTGATTTTATGCCTAAAATGCAGTGACTCTTTCTTTCTGTGAATTGCAGTAGAAAAGGACACAACTGGCACTTTTTTAACGTTAAGAAAAATGAGTTCCTCATAATATAAAAAAACAAAATAACTTTGTGAATGATGGTTATTTAAATTCTGTGAAATGATCCAGTTTCAGGTCATAAGTAAAAATGATCAGGTTTGTGATAAATGAACCCAGTCTGTACCTTCACAAAGCTTCTTTTTATTTGCTTCCACAGGCAATATCACATTACCAATCCACGGGGTGATCGCTTTAAGCAGCTCAAAGTTAACGCTGGACCAGTTCTGGGCTCGTCTTCTTTTCTTTTTATCTTCTGGAAATTTCCTTCTGTCCTTTAGACCATGAAAATAAGTATAGCATTAATATTACATTATGAAGAACAAAGAGAGTAAGAAATTAAAGTCTTCCTTGACACAGATTCAACTCCAACTTTGCTGTTGAAACAAGCGCATCCCTCTAAGGCTTGATAATCATAGACGTAATCTTAGTTTTATAAATACACTGATAATATAACCTGAAGTGATTTTTTTCAAAAGTGAGACTTTGAGAACCAACACAGTTCAAAGAGGGTCTATAATAATAAAAGAGATCGGTCTAAGTTTCATCCGATCACTTGGTTGAGTACACAGTTGGGTACCAAGATAGTCTAAATCTGATGACCGGTTTGGGCAGAGGGGTCATTTCTAGAAATAGTCTTAATTTACAATTAAAAGGAATACCTCATTAGCATTAGGGTTAGGGGTGGGTAAACAGGTTTGAAACTGTATAAAGTGTTATAAAGACTGATGTTGGGTCCAGCGGCGTAACATTGAACCCTGAGAAAAGTAGGAAATGTGCTTTGTCACTGCTACCACAATAAACTTGTAATTTTTTTCTTACAATGAGGTAGAAGGAAGATCAAATTAAACTATTTTTATATATTAGAAGTATTTAAAGGGCACCAATGGTCTGACTCACGTTTTTACATTTTCTTTGGTGTGTAAGTGTGTATTAGTTCATGTTAACGAGATACAAAAGGAACAAACCACAAAGTAAACGATGACGCGAGTTATCATCTCTAACATTTTTCTTGGACTACAACAAACACACAGATTGTAGACAACAGTTTACTTCCTGTAAATGGTGATGTAGAGAAGACTGTCATTATCATAATCCCACCCGCTTCAGACTTACAGCCTGCAAGTTAACTCCTGTAAGCAACCCAATCTTTCAAACATGGTAAGAAGCGTCACGTTTCTGGCTGACGTAAGAGGTATTCAGACCAATCACAACATACAGATTAGCTGGCCAATCAGGGACACAGAACTTTTCAAATCTGTGCGTTTCAGGAAGAGAGTGAAATCTGCAGCTACAAAAATGTATGTTGTGTGGAAAATAATGTGTTTATTTAACCATAAACCACACAAACACATTGTATTATACAAAGTACAACAAATAAAGTTGTTTTAGCAATGAAATGGGTGCTCTTTAAGCCATGTTTGGGAAACCCCCAATGTACCTCACTTTCATCTGCACGTTTATGTGTTTGGCCCTTTATAATCCTAATGTAATGTCTTATATTTGAATATTATATCAGTGATTATCCTGTAATAAACATACTATACCTTCTTATTTACAGATGTTGCCTTCCACTGCATTAAGTGTTTAACATCATTCACAGGCACCTTAATCAAGGTTTTCTCATTGTCAGCCTACATTTATGAAATAAGATTCAGTATTAGTACACTGACATATAGCTGGCACGAATTTAACTTAAAAGTGGAATAAAACAAATCATACCGGGTTCAGCAAGACGGTAGTATCAATCCCCACGTAAGTTCTCTCCACGTTTCCAAAATGGTCTAAACTGGTATTGCGGACCGGAATGGGCTTGACTGAAGGACAGATGCTGTTCTTCGATCGACTGCGTCCACTGATAGTTGGTTTATTAGGTTCTTTTAGATCATCCACATTGGTGGACAGACTCACCCATATAGTCCTAACAGTTCCTACAGGACAAACTGTTGGGTTTGTATTTAAAGGAATCCAATCCTTTATGTCTGGCTGTATGTAGTCCTTGACTTGTGTTTCCTGTGGTAAATCCTCATCTGAAGGGACATCTGCTTCAGCATCACTATCCATATATTCAACTTTCACTTGCTTTTCATCCTCGGAGCTTGAAGTGATTTCAATATCTTTCATTTTTTTCTGTGTCACCTTTCGTCTTTTTGTTTCTTGTTTAACTATTAACTTCACTTTTCGAACTCGTTTCCTTTTTCTGCTACTGCCTAGATTCTAAACAAAAAAACAACAACAAAGTGTTGATTATTGTATTGTAGGGCTGTAACGATTTCTCTAGTAATTTAAATATACAAAAAATCATAGAAGCAAATAATGTGTCTAGATTATTTTGTACTGGAGGTTTAGTCCCTTTAATTACAGAGGGATTCATATATTTAAAACCACAGCTAAATGAATGCCCAAGTTGGGTTATGGATTAAAGTCTGCTTTTTAAAATGTGTCATCTGCATGTGCTGCGTGTCTTTTCAGTGAGCAAGTTTTTGTACTACTAGGGGTGGGCGGTATAACCAAAGATTTATTTCACAGTCATTTTATTTCACAGTAACGGTATATTTCACAGTATATACGTTTTGCAGTTTATATTGTTTTTGAAATATCTAAATTTGTCAATCACTATAGCTTTTAACTAAATAAAGCGAGAGCGAGAGAAAGACAAATCAGGAGAAAGAGAGAGACCCGTGGTGGGTTCACCAGTATTCATTATGAAATTACACAATTTACTTGTTGATTTGTTATGAGCGGATTTTTTTATATGGTAGTGCAGATTTAGCCACACCCACTTATTTACATTCCACGGTATGCACAGAATAAAAAAACCTGTAATGTCTGACATTTTATTACACGGTAACAGAATATACCGTCATACCGCCCAGGCCTACCTACATACTACAAGTGTGACACTCATGGATTTATCATACGAGTAGATGAACATATAAACCTAATCTCCAGAGCCGCTCTAAGAGTTTATTTTGCGCAGGACCTAGAAATCAGTCGTCTATTCCATAAGGCAAAATAAACTATATCTCCAGCCCTATTATATATATCAATGTAATGTTATGAGCCTACAGGTTGTGTTAGTTGCTTCCACTTGTTCAGGCACTGGGCGTCAACACGGTTTGGGATCTCTGAAGCAATTTTTGTCCACTTGCCTAAGGTTTAAAACAAGAGAAAGAGAATCAGAGCTAAACGTCACCTCAGGATGATCTTTAAATACAAATCCATACAAAACTAAATGGAACTTGATTGTTTTTTGCAGAATCTGAGTATCAAGTATTATGACTTCAGCAGCATGTGCCATTTAAGAAATTTGAATAGGACCAGAAACTGCAATGCAATTAAGTTATTTAATTACATAACAAAATAAAATAACCAAAATGTCTGAAGTGTAATAAAAGATACAAACAGGACTTCTTCAAGCTGATAGGATGTTGTAGACAGGCCAGCATAAAACACCTTACCAACAAAACACAACTTACCAACGCCATATTTCTCAACTTTTTCTTTTAGTAACTCCACCTCCTCTTTGCTCCAAGCACCCTTTTTGACATTCTCCTGAAGACAATCAAGATACCTGAGATAAATCAAAGATCTGAATTACCGAATGGACCAAGTAATGTTTCCCATTCATTACTACAGTCTTATTTGTTCACAACAGTCTCCGACTGAACTTCAAACAACAAAAAGATCTCTAACGTTGTGTTTTGCACCATTTCATTGTTGCACCGTTTGCAGTCAATTGTCATCTTTGCTTCAGCACATCACGCATCACGTATGAATGTACGTACACACGTGTGCTCCTGCTTTAGCTTTCACGGTTGAAATGCAGACGAGTGAACTGACATCTCATCTGTGCAGCTTTTCACTCACTAAACATTCAAATCAGCACCACACAGCAGCTCATGAATGAATGAGATTAAAACAGCGCTTCCACACATTTGTCACTGTTACTTACTGGACATATATGAAAATATGAACATAATTTATAACCAAAACAAAAGTGGAAGTTGCTGTTGGTTACATTAAAAACATTTTTCTGACGTATCGCCTGTGATTTGTATGCGACATAGCCCAGTTTGTCAGTTGTTATATGAATGAAAAATTGATATTGAATGAATACAATGAATGTTTTAAAATATATAACTTTATAATCCAAGCAGAAAGTGATTTTACAATTAAAAGGTTTTATCTGCAGATGACGTCTTCTAAAAAAAAAAAACATTTACAAATCTAAAAGGATTTTAATATTTTATATTTGGAATAGATTTAGGGTCTCTGTCATATTTACATATAAAAGAGATTGTTCCCACAAATTGTTTTTGCCATATTGAATGCAAAAACTTTGAAGCTTAATATCTGAAAACTACTCAGAATGCAGACAAAACTTTCCAAGGTGGCGATATTTTACAAAAAAAAGTAATCAATGTATTATTTTAAGTTAAAAAGAGCCATACCTGTCACGACAAGCGCCGTCTGTCCTGCCTGGCACTTCCGCTCTGATTTTCCCCCATTCTTTGGCACCGTACTTAGCGACAGCATTCCTCAACAACTGATAACAAGAGACGTTTACTAAAGTTGTGAAATTGTGGTTAAGGTTCTGGCTAGGACTGGGACAATTAATCGTGCAAATGCTAATTTTCTCAATGAATGAATTTAAATGAATTACGGTAAAATGCCGGCACATCCAAAAGCCAGAGGGCGCTCTTGTGCAGAAACTACATTTGCACAGAAGTAGCAGCATTACAAACGCTATTCTAAGAAATGTCTATAAGCATATTTATATTGCTGTTACTCAAATTGTTTCAGGTATTTTCATGAAAATAAAGAATATTTTGAATGATTTTGTTTAATAATAATTAATTGATGCTTTTCTTAAATGCACGTTATAAACGACTCAGACTCATGATTAATTTAGATTGATAAGACTTACTACTGACCAAAACGCAGTAGTACACGCTATTCGTGAAACACAGAATCAGAGCCTTGCCATTTAGAATCGATTTCAGACCGATTTTTTTTAATGGGAAACGTGATTACTCGTCACAGCCCTAATTCTGACACATTAAAATGCAAAAAGACATGAGATTCAAACAAATTCAGAAAAAAATCTAATTTTGTCTTCCATTGAAGACATCAGGCAACTGGGAAGATATTAATAATTCACTTTTTAACTTAAATTAGTAGCTTTAAATTAGAGTAGGACTAGCTAAAAAGATGTTACTTTATACCTGGTCTTCTTCCTTTGACCAAGGGCCTTTCTTTATAGATGGATCGAGAGCAGAGGTCCAGCGGTATGATAGTTGTGATGCATCACGACCCATCATGAAGTACGACACTACGGAAATCAAAAATAACACCATTTACGTTTTCCAAAATGCAAGATAAAATTTATAAATACCAAAAATCCAAAGTAAATGATGTCTGTCAATTTAAAATGTGATTGTAACTTAGTTTTATCCTCCCTAGAAAAATCTCTGAGAATGGTTTAAATTACTTTGATTTACTACCATCAACAACCACAATAAACAATTTTTTCCCAAGCACAAAATGAATTATCTTAACTGTAATTGGTCACTAACCATAATCTGTTTCTCATACAATCACTTCCTGCTGACAGACCTGCATACAGTATAAAGTGTTCACATGGAAAAGCACGTAGAATAAGCCAGGTTATCAAATACATTAAATCCGCTTAATCCAAGCCATTCAGAAATACTGGTTTGTTGGCAGAATCCATTAAACGCTGCAACAATTTTTTACTTGGTGGACGATCACTAAATATACATCCTATTTTCCGTACTAGAAGTCGCAGTTTTTTTCATAGTTTGTCTGGTTCTGCGACTTCTTGTCATGCACGACTTATAAATCAGTATGAATTAATTTTGACATATATGAACCAAGAGACATCATTAAGAGACATCCGCTATATGCTGCTCCTGTATTTATGTAATTTAATGATGTGGAATGACGAGTCTGCCAAATTCATGCGCATTGTCTTGTTCTGTTCATTTAGTCTATTCAGCCTTCCAGGTAAGTTTCTGTATGCTTTTGTGTATCATTTAAATAATTAATAATGTTATGTTAACGTACTGACATCTTTTCAGCCTGCTGTTCTGTGTGCTATTGTTTAGGCAAATAACTTGCCCCTTTTAGATTAAATTTCTATTCTACTTCTTGGATTTTGTGAAATAAATTTCTAAATAAATGTTTTTCGTCTTCATGACGCATTTTTGATTGATGCGACTTACACTCCGGAGCATCTTATAGTCTGGAAAATACCGTAAGGTCATTAACCAAATGATTGAACCTTTTACCTTTATTCAAAAAAGGACAGTGAACAACAGTGACTGGAGCAGAGGTGTACAGTAGTGAAGTATTTAAAGGGATACTTCACCCAAAAATGAAAATTTTGTCATCATTTACTGGTTCTGTACAACACCACGAGATGAGACTCACTCTGCATGTAAGGAATAAAGTTGCCGACTCTCATTTTGTTCACAAGTTCTCTCAGGATCTCGTCTTCCTCTGTAGTCCACTCTCTCCTTCTGAAAGTCTTTGAAATGTAGCGTTGATAAGTCTGGAAACACATGAAAGCCGTTCTCTTGGTCTAGGGATCAAAGAAAAATGTAGGGTTAGGGTATTTATTTAGGTATATATTTAGGGTTGCAGTATATTTTCTTGTCAGAATAAATTACTTGTAGAATAAATAAATTATAGGCTTAGAAGTGTTTTAATCTTATTCTGCAAAGATAATTTACAACAGAGTAAATTAAATAATCCCAATTATTTGTGACAATTATTTAAAGAAAGAAGCACAGAAAACCATGTATGACAAGTCCTTGAGAATTATCAAAGCTTGAAACAGACAATGGCCCCATTCACACTGCAAGGTTTGGGCGGTAACAACCGCATTTAAATTGGTTAAAGTGTCCTGCTCGCATTATTTTGGTACACCACAGATGGGATTTTAAAGCTGCCTAATATTGTCTTGGAGTCCCTTACAACAGAAAAAAAAACGTATTTTCTCAAAACATACATCAACTGTTTTTTTTTAATAACTACACAACTGCTAGTGACGGGTCGTTGAAAAATGATGTTAATTTTTTTTTCAATTGTTTTGCATTATAAAAGTGATCAACAAACAAGTATATTCGCTTTATTAAAGCTTCATGAAACACTATCCAACAATTCGTTAGACGTTAACAGAATGCGTGTTTTTTTCAGCGCCCATATTAACAAGTTAGAGCATGACGTGAACAGTGCGTGCTCACATGGCAGGAGCGTCGCTGAAGCAGCAGTGCTGCGATCGTTTCGCCGTTCGCCGTGTCAATTAAAGTGACAGTGCATCGTTTAGGCTATAAATGCTCGTGGACTGACGCGGAAAAGTGTAATTTTACCATAAAATCATGAATGTGATGCCAAGTGTGTTTTAAACAGTAATGACTTTATAACTTTGTTAAATTGCTCATATTACATATAACCGTGCCATTGGTTTGTCTCTAGATGCAAATCAGTATTGTTTTTTGTAAGGTTTGTTTGCAAAAACTACTTAAATCTCCTAATATAACTAAGCCCTAATCCTGGATTAATCTAAACCCTGTCTGAGAAACCACCCCTAAACGGTGAAGCGATAACTGAATTTAGCTGCAGTATGTACTGGGGCCAATTACATTTTATTAGACAGTTAATTGTCAGGTAAATCTTATAATCATGACAGCCATAAATGTTATATTATCATATGAGTGAGAGTTTCATCCTTATAAATATTTTAGTATATATATTTTTTTTTTGGCCAGCAAGCATTAAATGGGGTGCATGCATTTGGTTGGCTTTACCCCAAGAGCCTCTGCAATTTCATCCCAATGGCAACAGTTGTATTCTTGTACGATTTCTCCCAGCCTATCGATTTCCTCCTGTTTCCATACGGTCTTGTTTATGGAGGGGTGCAAGTAGTTTTGCCAGAATCTTTTCAAATCATCAGCATGGCGCAAACCTTCAAACTAATAAATACAAACAAAAGTGTTTTGTGAGAATGTCCAAATTGTATTGAGCAGTATCGAATGTGAATGAAGTATTTGTGTCACTTACATCAACGTTGGATATCTTCTCCCAGTCGTGGTCGTCATTGCGATCACCCAGCAGCTGTTCTTCTCTCATGACACTAAGGTATTAATGTGAGTTTGATCAATTACACGTTACACTTTTGATAAAGATGTTCCTCTGAGACTAATTCTTACCTAATCTCTGCAATATCTTGTTGTATTACATCTATTTGTTTTTTCATCTCCTCCTTTTCCTCATCATTAGCTTTAGACATTTTGCCACTCAGGTAGTCCAGCCTATGAAAACAGCCAAAACATCATTGCTTTTAAAATGTAAAAAGTCTACATTTTTCTGAATAACAAAACCCATAATAAGTGAAGAGTATAATCCTGTTTTAAGGAAATGATCTAAATGTCCATATATTTCGTTTTTTTTTTTGTTTGTTTGTTTTGTTCAGCCAGAACTAACTTGGAAAGTTTGGGCTTTAGCATTTGTTTCATAGTGTCTGTGGCCACAGCATTGGTCAGCAAAGCTTTCTGCCAAACCTCCCCTGAAAGACAAAACCACAAAGATCAACTTTATTTGCATCAAAAATCATTACATTAATGAAAAGTGATGTGAAGTACATGATCTCTGAAAACATACATCTCCTTATTTTCACTTCACAGATGGGTCTGGTGCCGTGACTCAACCTCTCTTTGGTTTCATCATTTGGTGGAGGTCCCTTGAAGCAAACAGATAAATAACCAGTAAATAATTCTTAAATGTCACTTTTCTTCACTGATAGTTCTTCTCTTAGCAGACATGTTTATGTTTTCCAGTCTTATTGTTACATACTAAACCAGTGAGTTTGTCTTTGAAATAAGGCTTCATGAAATATCCAAGAAATAGTTTCTGAATAGGGAGTCCTCCTGGTGAAGAAGAGCTACAGGTGGTGGGACCAGACAACTGACATTCAATCTCTTTCTGTGGAGATAAACTTCATTTCATTAACGGCCCGTGCACTGAGATGTGACCTTCGAGGACTTATTATTATTATTATTTCATTACGTCTCAGTTTAAATAAACCAGTCTAGATGTGTTTGTTTTTCACCTGCTGCTGCTGGTTGTCTCTCAGAAGTTTCTCCAGCTCAGATAGTTTTTCTTTAAGCACCTCCTGATAGACCAAATTGATTTGTAGGCAAGTGTCTATATTTTGAGGAAGATTCAATTCAACTCTGTCCTCATTGCTCTGAGAAGGACAAAACAATATATTAATGTTACGGTTTTAAATGTGAAACGCATACACATATCAAGGAAATGAAGGTGTAACTTACAAAATCGCTGTCGTGTTCACTCTCTCCTTAACAAGAAGAAATAAGACAAATTATCCATGATATTTCTGAAAAAAATCCAAGGCTTCAATCTGTCTTTGTGGTCCAATGTTGCCTTATAGTTTTTAAATACATAACTAAATATAACAAATACGTTTATTGATAATGTTAGTTCCTAATTTTAAGTAGGAAAACAACACAAATCTTCCTCACTGATATCATAATGTGTTCCTTAATGTACTTGAAGTGTGCACCTACAGAAATATACAAGTATCTGACTTGGACTCTGTATTGATCAATATTTACAATTGATTAAATCAAATTGAATTTGTAAATATTGTGCATAATAAATGTTCAGTTTCTTTCATTCATCAGAATTTTATATATGCTACATCTCTTTCTCATTGTCAGCATCGGCAATTCAAATAAACAAAATAATCAACCACAATTTACTAACCTGCCTCAATGTCAAACAGTTCTGCATTAACACCAAGTGTATTCTCTAATTCCTCGATCTCTCTCTGAATGCGTTGGCGTTCTGTCTCTAGATCATCATGCACCTTCAAGTTAAAAACAATTAGAAGTTAGAAACAATAAAAAATGTAACATCTATTGGGTGATATTTCTAGATTCTCACCACTTCATCAACTGCAGGTCCACTGTCAACAGATTCATCATCTGTCATGAAAAAACAATTCATGTTACAGTATAAATACAAACAATAATGGTCATTTAAAAAACAGAATGTGGTTCTCCTAGGGCTGGGTATTGGCAAAGGCCTCATGATACGATACGTATACCGGTACATGGCCCATGATTCGATGTATCACGATACGATACAATACGTTACATGTTGCAATACACTGCAATGCTTTTTCTTTTTTAATCAAAAATGTCAAAAAAAATTACGCCAAAGTGCGTCCACACGAAAGCTGCAGGTGTTTTTACATTTTTTTCACTCCCGCTAACTTTTGAGACATTGGCCGTATATGACAGACAACTGGACAGAGACAACTACACAAGCAGCAGCAGCAGCGGAGGAGGTCATTTGACGCACACAGAGAGACTATTAAATTGTTCAAATATCGATAGTAGAGATTGAAATATCGATACACTATCGTGGAAATAAGTACCACGATAGTTAGCTTTATCAATTTTGTGCACAGCCCTAGCTTCTCCACAGTCTATAGTGCACTGTTTTTGAATACTACTTTTGCATTTTTACAGTCAGTCTCTATTTAACTCTTTCACCTCCACTGACAGTTTCTCAATTAACAGAAAACGCTTCCCTGCCAAAGACGAGTTTTTACGGCAATCCATATTTTCACTATTACGCAGTAGATGGCACTAGAGATGTAACAGTTACCAGTTAAATATTTAACCGTTAGTATTACCGAATCATTTTTCAATTCTCGTTTAACCCGCTGGGGTCTGAGGGTTTTAGGACACAGTGGTAAGGATCACAGTGATGCTTATTTGAACGCTAATAATGGTCATTTGGTAACTATGGGCACTTTTAACTTATTGTAAGACTATTTCACACACTGGCTAAGTGTTTTTTTTGTCATATGCGCTCGTGCAATCAGTGACAAATCCTGTAAACCTTACAAACAACACACATTTACATTCACATCTGCACATTTCCATATTAATCCTTACACAACGAAACAAACTAAACACAGCATAATGTGACGTCTTGCATTTGTACACTAAAGATGAGATGTCTGGATCAAGAAATAGCTAAAAGCCAGCTCGTGTGTTTTGGAGGAGGTATGACTTTTGTAAAGCTAGGATGAAATCTTTTAAAACTATGGCTAGCCTCTCTTAAATTGCCTTTCCTACCTTAGTAGTTTACATTAGTTAAAGGATTAACCAACATAAACTAACATTTCAACAATAATTGTACAATTTATTAATTTTAGTTCATGCTTAATTTCAGCCTCAACCAATGCATATATTTTATTAAAATTAGTAACTTGTTTTGTTCACGAACTTTATTAATGTTAACAAATACAATCTTTTTGTAACGTGTTACCTTAAAATGTTATCCAATTAATAAAGAACAGTCTGAAATAAACCGTTTCAGAAAAACGGTATTACTGCAT
The DNA here is from genome assembly GCF_027580225.2 of Misgurnus anguillicaudatus. Classification (NCBI taxonomy): domain Eukaryota; kingdom Metazoa; phylum Chordata; class Actinopteri; order Cypriniformes; family Cobitidae; genus Misgurnus; species Misgurnus anguillicaudatus. The sequence continues at coordinate 66,659 of NW_027395282.1, forward strand.
ATACAATTTTAGTGTAATAGTGTAATAAAAATGTCAGGTAATTGAACAGATAAGTTAATCTCTGTGACTTACCGCTACTAGCATCGAGTGACAGCAAGTCTGTGATGTTTCCTCCATCCGCCAGCAGAGAATTCTCAAGAGCAAAAATCTCCCTTTGGATTTTGTCTCTCTCTACCAGCAAGTCATTCGATGCCATGATAGACAACGTGAAAGCTAAAAACTGGATTTAAAATGACTGAATTACAACATTGAAACACAGACTTTTAACTTCTCGTCCTGCTGGTAGATTCAGTACGGACGGCTGCTGTTGTCATACAAGCAATAAAAGACATCACAACTTTTATCATGTGTAGATATCAAGTGCAAACTGTTTACACATTACTGATAAACGATACCAAAAACTTACCTATAGCGACCAATTAAACATAGCAGCAGCGAGTAATAACATTATTTTCAACTGTTAAGAAAAATCTGACTCTTGATAAAACTCCGAATTAACGTTATGTTTGCGTACTATCAATCGCGCGTTATTAGTGCGTCATCAATCCTGATTTCAAAATAAAAGTTCGGCTACTTTGGTTCGACTCTTCTTCATCTTCTTGTTTAAGGCAGCTTGCATCCAATTTATTGCATTACTGCCACCTTCTGTTCTAACTTTGTCTTACAGTTTAAACTCAAGTCCAGCCTTTAAGAAATCAAATAAATGTCTCTTTTACGCATTCAAAAATATTCTAAACATTTTCCTATAAACAAGATAAACATCTGCCCAAGCCCAACCTATTCATGACATTGGGTGTACAACCCTGTTGGGTGTTTTCCAATGATATGAAGAGTGCCATTTAGGTTAAAAGTTTCACTCAGTAAAAATAAAATCTATTATAAACCATCAAAGCAACCACGGAAAATAACAGCAAGTACATCAGACAGTAAGTATTCTCATAGCAAAAATATATAAATATTTCATTCATATATAATTAACAAGTGAAGAAACACTGCTGCATATATTAAGTAAAATATTATTAGGCCAGAACATATCTGATTCATTATTCAAATAAAAGTACAAAGGTTCAGAATTTGTATAGACCCTTTTTATTGGGACTTCAGGCCCTCGTATCTCATCTTAGCACCCCAACTTATATATTTCAAAAGTAAAACAATTTATTTGAGAATAGTAATGAAAATAAAACAAAAGGGATGATCATGTTTGATCATGTGGGCTGTAAAAGGGTCTTTTTGACGCTGACTCTGGGGTATCTGTGTTTCATGGTCGAAAATGAGATTTTATTTGTTTTGGGTTGTTTAAACCAGCAGTTTTTGGTCTCATGAATCTTTAATTTGTTTCTTTTAGTCATATATTTAGTCTCTTTTGTTGCTATTTTTGGCGGAGGTAAAAAGTTAAATTCCAATATACGAAACAGATTTTCTATTTAGTCTTTTACTGGACTTTGTTCTTGTCAGTGCTATGAAACAGACTAATAAGTTTAAAACATCCTTAGAGTCAGGGAAATGAAATCTGCATTTCCATAAAGTTGCAGCAGGACACATGAAGTGCTCTAAAACTACCTTGTATACGGTTGTGTTGACCTTGGAACTCAGAAAACACAGTGGACCAACACCAGCAGATGACATGCCATCCCAAACCACCACTGACTGTGGAAACTTTACACTGGACCCTACGCAAGGTGGATTGTGTGTCACTCTTCTCTTCCTCCAGACTCTGGGACCCTGATTTCCAAATAAAATGCTAAATTTATTTTCTGACGCTGTCTGTTGTTCAAGAGTGGCTTGTGCGACAGCTGAAACCCTGGTCTTGCATAAGTCTGTGCGTAGTGGTTCTTGAAGCACAGACTCCAGCTGCAGTCCACTCTTTATGAATCTCCCCTTCACAAACCTCTCCAAGGTGCGGTTATCTCTATTGCTTGTGCACTTTTTTCTACCACATCTTTTCCTTCCCTTCGCCTCTCTATTAATGTGCTTGGACACAGATCTCTCTGAACAGCCAGCCTCTTTTACAATGACCTTTTGTGTCTTGCCCTCCTTGTGCAAGATGTCAATGGTCATCTTTTGGACATCTGTCAAGTCAGCAGTCATTTCCATGATTGTGTAGCTTACAGAACTAGACTTAGGTACCATTTACAGGTCTTTGCAGGTGTTATGTGTTACTTAGCTGATTAGAGTGTGGCACCAGGTTTTTTTTTTTTTTCGAAATTCTAATTTTCTGAGATACTGAATTTGGGATTTTTCTTAGTTGTCAGTTATAATCATCAAAATTAAAATAAATAAACATTTTAAATTAATAAGTTTAGTACAGTGAACTCATTGTCATGTTCAAGAAACTAATTTGAAATGATTCGAGCTTTGTGAAATGTTGCATTATCCTGCTCAAAGTAGCCATCAGAGGATGAGTACATGATGGTCATAAAGGGATGGACATGGTCAGAAATAATTCTCAACGATGCCCAATTGGCACTGAGGGGCCTAAAGTGTGCCAAGAAAACATCCCCCACACCATTATACAACCTATATAGAAAAAAGACCCCTTATGTTTATTTATGTTAAAAGCATGAACACTAAACAACTGTGTGCAAGCAGTAAAGTAAAGCCACAGTACAGAGAGTGGCCAGCAGATCTTGCAAGCTCTCCTCAAGGTTTTTATCTTGCTAACAATAAAGTCTAGATTTGAAATAAAAATCAAAACTAAGAGAAAGAATAAATGGAGAAGCATTTTGGGGGAGGAGGGAGAGGATAAAGGTCTTAGATTATAGTTGCAGTAGGCTATTTAAAAGATACAGGATTATATAAAAGAAAGAATATAGAGTAAATAGATCCTGACCCAGACTCTTAATCAGTAGGTGGCGGTAATGAAGCCAAAAGTTGTTTGCTAACCGCCATTAAAACTCAAGAAGAAGAAGATGAAGAGACGGACTGACAGCAGCGAGCAGAGCAGGAAATAAATCCACATACACGTGCATTGGTAATAATTATACTTTAACTCTTTATCATTATTTAAACAAGTGTTCATGTTTCAGTACACTTTCCCATGAGGTGTGCACGAGTATTTTAAATGACAATATATCGTTATATTTCTGTACTGTATGTGTGATCCTGACTGCTGACTGCTCAGATCATATCAGATATAAAGATCCAGACAAACATGAATGTATGTACTGTTGTTTTAGAGAAGAAGAGGAAATTAATTCAGTCTTTAGTTTAAAACGAGGATTTGTACAACAAAGATTATCATCATCATCATCAGCTGCTTTACTATTTACATTTCGCTCGTTTATACTCCAGATCACTTTGTTTACTGCACTCGTATTTTTAAAGCTTCTCACTGTCCTACTTCACTTGTTAGTTAAAGTCAGTTTGTTTACAAGGAAAAGTACACAAAAGTTATCTTAACAGCCGACTATCTCCTGTATGTTTCCAGGGCTTCAGACAAAATAATCAACGTAAGCAGCAACTGGCAAAAAATAGTTTTAAGTGCCACATTAGTATGAACTTAATTATTTCATTTTTAAATATATAAGTCTGCCTTCTTTTCCTAGGAAATCAACCATAGTGTTAATATATAGTGTATAAAAGTATTGCAAACATGTTTGTTTTAGTGTAGTAAATGTATTTTAACATTTGCATAACAATAGTTTTAATACAAATCCCATGATTAAGCTCTGTGGTGAAACTAGGGATGTCAGTTTATGCAATTCGATGCTCCTTTAAATTAACAATCAATCAATTGAACAATCGTTAACTATAATAGTGCAATAAACCTTTACTGCGGTGACATGAAAGTGTGTGTAAATGCCGTAAATGAAGACACCAGCTTCCTCATGCCAATTAAAATATTTTTGTCTAAATAACATGCTAGTGGGATTGTAAAATGAGTCAATGTAGTTGGTGTTTTGATAAAATTTATCAATTTAAACTTGGCTTGTAATGAAATATTATGACTAATAGACACACAGTGTGTTAACTCCGCCTCTGAAGGTCAGCCTGATATTCCTAAAGGATGGTAAATGGTAAATGGACTGCATTTATATAGCGCTTTTAACAGACCTATGGCCATCCAAAGCGCTTTACAATTAGCCTCACATTCACCCATTCACACACGCATTCATACACCGATGGCGGTGTCAGCCATGCAAGGCGCCAGCCAGCTCATCGGGAGCAGCTAGGGTTAGGTGTCTTGCTCAAGGACACCTTGACACTTGGTCCGGTGGAGCCGGGGATTGAACCACCAACCTTCCGGTTTGTAGACAACCTACATGAACCACTGAGCCACTGTCGCCCCAACCACAGTATGCACCAGCCCGACCTGCTGCTATTTAAACCACTAAACTAGATGTAGTACGACATAATTAAGTGGATAAAGTTAAATGTTTAAATTATGACGCTTGTGTTAACACATCACTAAATTGTGTAAAAGACCATTTTGTGCCCGTCATGGTGGAGATCAGGGATAAAGAGAAGCCCCCGGCGCTGAGGCTGCACCCATTTTTTAATCTCTCACCCAGTTTGCTAGATGATTTAAATTATATTTTCTGTGTGTGCATGTCTCATCATATGGCTGTGATTCATGTACATTTACAATTTCCACCTCCTTAGACCTTGAGTGTTGCAAAGGGCTCACGGTCAGGGCGGAAGAAGCCGCAGTGCAGGTATCCAAACCCCTCCCGGGCCCAAAGAAACGAGATAGTGAGGACTGAAGCCATCTCAGACACCTCAGCTACCTCCATTTGCGGTCCCTACGATGTGAGATGCTGCGTTGCATCGGCAGACTCTGGCCCTGCCCCGCGAGGAGTGCTTATATTGCCCTCATAATTGAAAAAAGCTGCCCAGGAGCGCAGCGACTTTAGCGAGAGGGGACAACACATCATTTGAACTGCTCACCAGCCATTAAACTATTTTAAACTAGCTTTCTGACTGATACACAGATTGGCAGAGACCATTTTAACAGACCATATCACAGCGCTTCGCAGAGTGACTGAAGCTGTAGGGTGCTGTGCGCCTCCCCCTTTATGCCTTCCGGGTTCTGTCGCGGTCGTAAGTCATCTATCGCCGCCTATAAGAGGGACTAGTTTCATTCAGATGTGTGAACGCTGCAAACTATTCTCCAAAGTGTCATTTTTATGATGTACCATTGAATTGTTATACCGTTAATTGTTATATTACACAAATGTTTTTAAAAACATCACTGGTGATTTAATGTTGTTTATTTTAGATGCGATGGAAGTAAAGGAGGAAACACGGGTACAGAATGAAGTGGAGGAGCCTCATGATGTCATCACTAAAGATAAATCTTCTGATTGTTTACAAACATCAACTAAAAAAAGAGAAACCAAAAGTTATGTTTCCCATCTATGTGGTGACGGTTGCACAATACCTGGACACCATAGTGATGACATCAATTTTACCAATAAAGGGAGACGTTACACATGCCAGCAGTGTGGAAAGAGTTTTACACGAAGAAAAACCCTTATAGCTCATGTTAGGATTCACACTGGAGAGAAACCTTTCATCTGCCCTCAATGTGAAAAGCGTTTCACGCAGAGAGATCATCTTAAGATCCACATAACACATCACACTGGAGAGAGACCTTTCAGTTGCTCTCAGTGTGAAAGGACTTTTAGACGTAAAGAGAGCCTCATGTCTCATGTAAGAACTCACACGGGAGAGAAACCTTACACCTGTCCTCAATGTGGAAAGAGTTTTAAAGAGAGAAGACAGCTTAAGAGTCACATAACACATCATACTGCATAGAAACCTTTCACTTGCTTTCAGTGTGGAAAAGGTTTTTTACGAAAATCACTTCTGGAAGAACACTTGAGAATTTATTTGGGATAAAAACTTTTCATTTGCCATGTGGAAAGAGTTTCACAAAAGCATAGTGCTGCACAATTAATCGCATCGCAATCGCGATGTCAGCCTGTGCAATTATATGACAGCAAAATATTGCAATTATATTAAATAAATAACTGTGTGGACTTGTTAACACAAACTTTCTGATAACAGTTTGATGATTTTCCTTGCTGTTTAAAAAAAGAAAGAAAAACATGGCAGTGCATTTGTGGCATGCACGTGTGTGGTGTGCGTCGTCACTTGTTTGTGCGCAGCGCAGAAATACCAGAGCGAAGATGGATGCAGAGGAGGTTGACAGTGAGCTGGTAGCTAAAAAAAATTATTTTTGGATTGGTATTTTGGATTTAGGATTACTGACACTGAGCAGTTGCTACATCACGTGGCAATACGAAAACATTTCTAGTTTTACAAATACACATTTTAGCATTATCACTAAACTGTGTGTGGATTTTCCTTAAAACCCATCAAGTTGACTCATGATACCATTTATTATAATCGCAATCGCACATCGCAATATTAACATCAATAACCGTGCAGCCCTACAAAAGCATCAATATCACTCTGAAGAAAGACCATTGATGGAAAGCTTTCCATTGATATATGCTTTGTCAGGATTGGACAATATTTTGCAGAGATACAACTATTTAAAAATAGAATAAAAAAACTAAATATTGAGATCATATTTAAAATTCAAAGTCCAAATGAAGTCCTGCATATTACTAATGAAAAGATTTGTTTTAGCTCTCTCTACAGGCTTACTGCCTTAAATGACCTCATGGACTGAATTGGGAAAGTTGTAAGTTTTTACATAAAAGTTTGTAAGCGAGTTTCAGGCCAATTTTGTTTATTTTTTTTAGCAGATAAAGTAAAATCACAAAGTCTTGATATTTTTATGGTAGAAAATTTACGAAATATTTTTATGAAATATGATCTTCACAAAATATATAAAATCGATCATTTTGACCCATGCAATGTATTTTTGCCTATTTCTACAAATGAAGAGTTTCGTTGCAAAACGAGATAAATCCATTTTTTTACATTTTTGTCAAAACATGTTTATTATTATGTTATCATGTTATTATTTTGTTTTATGGTGCTACTTAGCTGTATTTTTTAAGTTATGAAGGTTTTAAATCAAAACAAACCAACTGCAGTTGAATTGAAATTAATTGGAATGCACAACCAAAAAACAAGATTTCTGAACAATTAAAAAAAAAACGGTGGTTATCTCATTTTGCAACGAAACTCTTCAAATATACCCGTGTGACTTACAACTGGTTTTGTGGTTAAGGGTCACATACAGTTTGTGCCCTCATGTGGAAAACAATTGATGTCAACTGAAGCTCTGAAAGAATCCAGACTGGAGAAAAAACCATACATGAGTTCACACTGTGAAAAGAGATTCACTCAATTAAAAAAACTGAAAGACACATGAGCGAGTTCATACTGGAGAGAAACTGTTTATAAAAGGCCTGTTGGAGAAAGCGGTCCTAAACCTCAGATTCCTCTTTCCTAATTTTCTTATCTTCATGCAGTCCCAGATGTACGTGACTTCCTTTCTTGATCTGAACACAAGCAAAGACTTTTATAACAATGTACGCCGTCATTATATGGGACATTAAAGCTTCATACACAAAAGCATTCATTTTAAAACCAAATCAAACCTCAATAAAGTTCATATCTGCTGAAGAGAAACAATAAACTCAAGAAAACATTTTAGATTTTAAATCTGTGTAGCAAAATTTCACTTTTGTTTTCTGTAAGCTCGAAGTGTAAATTATTTCACACACACCCTTATCATTTTGTTTTAGAAGAAGAGATTTATATAGGAGTGGTTTAAATTAATTGCAGAAACGAGTGTATGAGCTTTGTCATGTTGTTATTATGGTGGGTAAATAATGAGTGATCTTTTTTATGTTGGGTAAACTAATCCACATATTAATACTTATGTTAGGGATGAGCAACTTTGGTCCTGGAGGGCCGGTGTCCTGCAGAGTTTAGCTCCAATTTGTCTCAGCACACCTGCCTAAAAGTTTCTAGTATGTCTAGTAAAGACCTTCATTGGCTGCTTCATGTGTGTTTAATTATAGTTGGCGGTAAACTCTACCGGCCCTCCAGGACCGAAGTTGCCCATCCCTGACTTAGGTGAACTGTTTCAGTTGTAGGGGTTTATTTTAAATGTATTTGGATTTTACAGCGATACTGTCGTTAACTAGCTTGTATAGAAATTATAAATCTAACCATAATAATGACTCCTATGGATTATTTGTGTAATCATGGTCGTGGTACAAAGAAGAATCAAGGGTGTCATCCATGAATACTTCAGTAAATCTGTAAATGATCTCACAAGCACATACATCATTAATTAAGGATCTGATAAAAGGAAATCAATATTTGTTCATTAGTAATACATTACTACTTTAAGTTTACCGTCTTTTCTTATGTCAACGCACATTTGTGAGATAAAAATACATTTTAGTTATTTTTGTGGACAGTTACTGTCTAATACGCATACACAATAAAACAAAGAAAGATATCCTTTCTTTGGCATAGTTAGGTACAGTTCATGCATACGCACAAACACAATATGAGCACACTCGCAAACAGATATTTAACCCTAACTATACGAGCATACCATCTGATGTACATTCAAACAATAACACATACATAGGAATATTTTGAGTTGCAGTTTATGCATAAACACCGCATGGTGAAGACGGCTACAACTCAGATCCAAGTCAAATTAAAGGCGGGGTGCATGTTATCTGAAAGCCAATGTTGATATTTTAAATCATCTAAACAAACACGCCCCTACCCCAATACAATCTGGACCTTCTTTTGATTGACCCGCCACACATATACGTAACAAAGGCAACGATGTCAGTTAGTAGACACGCACCTTACTGCTGATTGGCTATAAGTGTGTTTTGGTACTCGGCTCGACTCCCTTTTCCAAAGTGTTTTTCAAAAATCATGCACCCTAAGTGAACCGTAAAGCTTTGGATTTCTGAACTGTGTTCTCTAATGTGGACATAACTTTTTTACATTTTCTTGACTTTTTTCGTCTTTGACAAACCCCAGTGAAGAGCGTTCTTATAACCCTAACAAGTGCAATTATGTTATTGCCAACCGCTAGTTTGTCTATCACTTGTGTATTTAACTGAGTTTTATCAAGGGCATATTCACACTATAGTTTTAAAAGCGGTTCTGCTTAATGCAGCAGGTCCACTTGCTCCCTCGACACCACACCATAAATTCTGTCATTACGTGCACATCATTACTAAACTTTACTCATTAGCAGCACTTCTTACTGATTACTAGTAAAATATTATTAGTAAAGTAAACCCTAACTATGTTATATTTGATCATCTTCAGTGTAGTCACTGTTTATCGGCAGTAATGTTTTATTATTTTCTTTCACAGCTTGAGGTCTCAACTGGAGATGATTTTAAACAGGAGGAGTTCACATCTATTCTGGACTCTTATTGACAGTTTTCCTTTCATTATATAGTTTAAGTCATCAGTATAAATAATGTAATTTATGGGGCGGTTTCCCGGACCAGGATTAGCTTAATCCAGGACTAGGCCTTAGTTTAATTAGGAAATATAACTAGTTTTAACAAACATGCCTTTCTAAAACATTACCTGTGTGCATTTTGAGGTAAAACAAAGGGCACTGATGTATTTTAAGATATGCAAGTTGTTTTCAGTTTGGACAGCTCTTAAAAGTGTTTAAGTCTATGACTAGTCTAATCCCTGTCCGGGAAACCACCCCTATATGTTTTCTAATGTTGGAAGAAGTAAATTTTTGTCTCCACACTTTACACAAAACCCTTCAGATGAAAGACTTTCTAAGATCATGAGAAACATTTCAGTCAAGTGAGTCTAAACTGTTTAGAGGTAGGGTTTAATAAACTATTAATACAATAATTACAACTCTCTCTATACTTGCTTTAAAAACAAATGTTTTTAATAACAAGACCTTAAAATGAGAAGAAGAAGCCATATTGCAGATGTGTTATATATTTATTGATGAATGTGTAATACAGTAGAGTCATACACTGGTAAAACACTTGAAGTCTCTGAAATCAAAGAAGATAACACACATAAGAAATACTGTGTACAATAAAAGACAATGTATAAATATAAAAATGAATCAAAGCAAAAAGTTAAATTCATCTGAAGAAACGTGTCATTATATGTGCTTTATCTTAACAATAACTAGTGTAAGGACATGTCTGTAATGTTGTGTTAATGTGCTGTACAAACCTTTAGAAAGAAAACCATGACTGTGTGAAGTTAAATGTTGAGTTTAGCACTGCATGTGTCCATCATCACGTCTCCTGTAGCAGTGTATGAACTCAAATCTTCTGGTTTATATAAAGCCTCCGGTCTGAACAGATGACACAAGCAGTAATGTCATAAACCCAACAGGAATGGGAATTTTGCATAAATATGAGGAAACATGAGAAAGATACTGACCTCCTAAGATAAAGGTTGGAGATGCATCCCTTGAAAGTGTCTTTGCCCAGAGTTATACTAGAAGAATAAACTTCAGATGAAGAACCTGCCAGTCTCTCTCCAACATCATCTTCATCAACTCGAAGTTCAACACTATAAAAAGAGGAATTATTGAGGCTTGTTTACTGCTCTTTTAAATACAATCACAAGATCTCTATTGTACATGCTGTATTTATACATATTCAAAGATTTCATTGTATGTAAAGAATTATATCCATGTTAATGTATGACTATCCAGGGATATGCTGTGTTATCATATATTACATTATGCATAAGGCTCAGACGAGTTTGATGTTTAATATATAAATAACATAATCATATCTCTCAATGATTAAAGTCACATCTACAGGACAAATCTTATTCTTCTTATCATGATGGACAACATAACTTTATTAATAATGTCATTTATCAATGTTTAATATAAAGTAAAATCTTACCGTTGACCCTGTCTGACCACCGTGAGGTAATGCCATTTACCATCCTGATAAGTTTTCGTAGATTTCCACATGCTGTCTTGTAATTTTAGCATCACGTATCCTTTCTCCATAGAAAGCTGAATGTGTTTATTCTGTCAACAGTGGGAATAAAGTGAATTACTCTACATTCAATAATATAGTTTATAAAACTGTTGTATATGAAAGCAATGCTATGACTGTGTATCAGCAGGCCTGGGGCCTCAAATGTGCAAAAATCCACGGCAAAGTCAATATTGAAAAAAAAATGTCTTTGCCGTGGAAAAGTGCCTAGCGCCACGTCAGGGTCTGAGCGAAGGTACGAACTTTTGCTTGTCCAAGTGCTGTGTAATATAAGCTATTCTTGCTGCTCGAAAACAAGCGCTGTTTTATATGTCTATGACATTAATTAGGCATCATTTAAAGCACAAGTTCAGGATCATTTGCAATTAATAGAGTTCACATCTAAATGAAAGGGGTACGCCTGTTTTCGGTGCAATCACACGTACGCATTTTTATAATGATCGTAAGATCAAATGTAGGGCGGTTTCTATGCCCCTGAAGTCTTGAGTCTGTTAAGATGATATGAAAGTCTATAAATCATGAGAGATAAACTGTCAAGCAATGATGGATAAATAAATATTAAACAATATGACAGACAGACAGACAGACAGACAGACAGACAGACAGATGTGTGTGTGAGAGAGAAACTTACAGCTTTGGTGTTTTGCATTAAGATGCCGTCTGGTTTAATACTCTTGAAGCCGAGTGAGAGGTTAATGTCATCTTGTAAGCTGAAGTCCCCATAAACTTTCTCTAATGCACTGTCTGGAGTGAATTCAGCTTTTCTGACCACCTGGAAAAGAGCGAAATAACATCAGATCCATCTTTCCAGCATTCAGTCCTGAAGAAACATGGTGTCGATCATAATAATAAATGTTTACCAGTAAGTCTTGGGAGCAGCCTTTGCCGATTCCCACCTCTTCTTTAACAAATTGACTTATACCACCAGCCATGCCGCCTTTCACACAACCTTTCAGAGCAGGAACAGTAATGTTGTATCTACAGAGAAATCATCTTATTATTAGTCAATCTTTATAATCACATTTACGTATTTTACAGAAGAGACAACATTAACATAATGTACGAACCTCTCACGTAAAATGTTGGGTATACCACCCACAAAGTAGTGTAGAAACCTTGTTGGACTGTAGCCTGATGTTTTCACCTCAGTTTGACCAACTCTTACTGTAATGTCTCTCATTAGATTGATAATAACTCTGACTTCTATTTCCTGAAACACAAAAGAACAGACATAAGAAATAAGATTTCACAGCCGCGACTGGACACGACTATAAAGACAAAAGACGTTACTTACTGGAGAAAGTTTTACTTTCTCCAAACTTCTGAAAGGACTCAAAACTTGGCCTTTCTCCTGGCCTTGAACGACAATATAACCTCGCTCAAGAGAGACACTGTAGAAAAACTCCTATGAATAAAAATACAAACAAATCTTTTAGCAGAGGAATTTCATATGACTTCCAGCAATATAAGACATTTGTTTTATAGATTTGTGAACGAAAACAATTCTTACATCATTCTCATCTCTTATAAAAATCAGAAGTGCATCCTCAGATCGGGAATCTATTTTCTGAATGATCTGTAAGGGTTTGGGGAACTTTTCAAGCATGATTTTGACGTAACCGGAGCCTTCAAAGTAGGTTGACTCTGAACCAGTGACTGGGATGTGTCTGAGAAAACAGAAAGAGATTTGAAATATATACAAGCTGTGACAATGTATGGTCTACAATATTCTTTATATGTTTATCATATGTTTAGAGAGAGAGAGAGAGAGAGATTCACAGACAGCTAATTTACAAACTGCATAACAGAGATCATATTGAAATAAAAGAGAAAATGACAGTAGTGAGAGTGATCATCATCATCATCCGATGCATTTACCTCTTGCAGGGAGTTTCTAGGTTAATATTAACTGCATTCTTAAAGTTGTAGAGACTGATAAATTTCTCATTGAAGGTGGAAAACTCAATGCAGCCCTTATATTTGCCGATGTTGAGTGAAATTGGAGGCTGTAAAGAAAGATTTGAACATGACTACTAACATAATCTCCATTAAACAAGACTGATAAAGAGATTTCAACATCTGAATGAAGTTAAGAACCTTGAAGTCATCTGGATAACCTCCGACATAGAAGACCACATCATCAGGACTGAGATCCAGTAGATTACGGATCAGGTCACCTTGTTTAACTTCAATCTGTGGAGACTTTGGGTTGCTGGATGTGAACTGTTGTGTGTGAATGACTTCAGCGTCTTGATAAACTCTACATCACATATAATACAGCTGATTATTACACAGCACATCTGATCTGATTTAACACTAACACTATTATACAGTATAGATGAGAGACTCATGAACTGAAAGCAACAAAACTTCATGTCATGAGGTCTTTAAATATAGATATATGTGACACTTTGTCAAGTTTAACCTACGCTAAAGTGAATAAAGATTTTATTTAATATTTATAATGCATGATTCATACCTCTGAATGACAATTTTATCAAAGAAAGCCGGTTCAGACGGAGACTCTGTGATGTTTGATGTCTCAATATCATATTCCTTTCCATTCAGCTTATATACCAAACGCAGGAGATTATTTCTAAGAGCCATGCCAATGTAGTCTCCAGATCCCTGAGGACAACACATTTATGACATGAAACAAGAGTCACACAACTGAATTATAAATGATTGTTAAATGAGACTATATTACACAAATACAGTACACACGTGATAAAGAGTAGAGAAAATGAGTCTTACGTTTTTATGACCCAAGTAAAAGACAAACATATTGTCTTGATCTGTGGAGATCTGTCGACGGCGTCTACGTCCTCGGTTGGGTGTTTTCTCGGATCTTTGGAGAGCTAGAGTAAGAGCTGTGTACGCTCGCAGGTCATCTATGTCTTTAGGAGGACGCAGCTCCACGAATCCATTACCACTGAACTTCATAGGCACAACGATCTGTAACACATTGACGAGAGTTTAAGTGGTCAGCGTGTGTTTTTGTTTTAGTTTGTGACTTATATGTGATATAAAGATTCATACTCTGTTAGCGGCTTCACGTGCTTGCTCGATCAGTTCTTTTATCCGGTTGATGTTATCAGAGACGTTGTTTACTGCAGTGAGCTGTGAAGTCAGTTCATTGATTTTATCTAACAGTGATGGGATGGAGGCGCTCAGGTTTTTTACTGTCAGATATAAAAAGCCGAGAGTTAGGAAGCGTCGTGAGACAGAGACACATAACACATAAAGAGTAACAGCGCTCACCGGTCACATCAACATCTTGGAGAACATTGTCAATATTAGAAACACTTGGACTGATGGAGATCTTCTTCACTTCTGCTTTAATATCATTCAGTTCATCCATCGTGTTGGTGGTGGTGAGATTGGCATCCACTGCAGCTTTCTTGGCAGCATTAATAATATTATCAATGTCATCTGAAAGAAAAGTTTACAACAGGTTAGGTTTTATCTGCTCCTCGCTATTCAAACACACAACCGTTGCACTGCTAACATAATGCTCGAACGATTCCGTCCGAGTGAAAAATAATAAAAACTGAGATCATCTCCTCTGGATGTACACTACATTATGAATGTGATGTCATGAACTTCTCACCTCTCTGAATTTTTCTGAGATCATCCTGAAGAGACCTCAGCGTCTCCTCCAGAAGTTTCTTTTTCTTCTCATCGTCTTGTAAACGCTTCATCTGATTATTGAGATCTTTAGTTGCTCCTGATGAACATCGAATAACACTTTAATAAAAACAAAACCAATGCATGGAGCTTCATCTCTTATTTTTCTGTTCACTCACCTTTAAGATCTCGGACTGCATCTGTTGCGTTTTTAAGAAGGTTATTGCCGGTGTCTTTTAGATTTGTTACCCTCTTGATGAGGTCTCCTTGATTGGCTTCCTGCATAGACAAAAAAACAATAAATAACACACAAAGACATGTACAGTATGTGTATCATACTGAGACTAAAAACACCTGGACATGGTAAAATCCCTCTGAATGTCAATGCAATGCAGCCATATTGTGCCACCATGATTGTAGCATTCACGTACATAAATACATCTTTTACTGAATAAGCTCAAAATATGAACATCAACTTATTTCAGATGAAACAAATGTTGGATGAAGGAGGGTGAGTAAATAATGAAAGAAATGTTATATTTTGAGTGTTTGTTAAAGTCTCTTACACGAAGTGCTTTATCAGCAGCTTCTTTGGCTTTGTTCGCCGCCTCCTCTGCAGCGTTGACAGCATCGGTGATGTTTTTATAAATGTCAATCCCTGACAGAGCGTCCTGCACACCAGAGAGTCCACTCACATTCTGTACAGCTCTGTCAATGACAAATACATACATATATCAGTCTCTTTATAAAGAAACACCATCATCAACACTTTCATAAAGAGCTGTATGATGATAGATAAAGTCTCACTCTTGAAGCTCTTTGGAGAGTTTGCGAAGGTTCTCAGCATGTTCTTCTGCTTGCTTCACAATCTTCTCCTGAGCTTTAGCTTGAGAGATGACCTTTACTTTGTCTTTCAGATCAGTCTTTGCGCTGTCGAGTTGTTTTGTGAGGTCTTCATAGTCCTGTGAGAATATAACCCATTTCATGAATGCTGCAGCTGGAATGAAATCAAGTCTGATTTGTTATATGAACTATAAAGGTTTACCGTTTTACTGTCATTGAACATTTTCAGAAGGTCTTCAGTGTTTTTCAGCTGGTCCACTGCCAAACCGATCTGATTTCGAACAAGATCTCGTTCGTTCTCCAAATCCTTCAGTTGTTTCTTAAAAAGACAAAAGATGTGTCGTGTCATGAAGGCTCTTTCACAAAGACTTTATGAGATGAGAGGTTTCATCTTCTTACCACCACGTCTTGAAGTCCTACAGCATTAACATCATTCAGACCGCTGGCTTGCTTCACCATGTTAACAGCCTGTTTCAGTGAATCTTCTAACTCTTTCACTTTCATCTCATAGCTTTCTAATAAACCCTCAACACGTTTAGATGCGTCTTTATTCTCATCACACTGCTTTGTGAAGTCATTGACTTGCTCCAAAACTGCAATCAAACATTAATGCGTCATTGAAGAGAATAATAAAACAAAAAGATCTTGAGATATGATGACATGAAGGAGAGATGTACGTTTGTTGGCTTGATCTCGCTCTTTCTTGACGTTGTCTTTCAGAGGTGTGAAGTTTCTATTCTGCATTTCTTTCACCATACGCTCAGACTCCTGCAGAAGTTTCTGGAGATCCCCTGAGAGCGGAGTCGATTCACCAATGTTTGCATCTGTCAGCTGTTTCAGCAGATCTGAAAATCACATATCATCATCTCAGTATGATATATCCGATCTTGGTGATATTCAGTACTGATTATAAATGTAGTGGGTTGGCACAGTTTGAGTGATGTCATTGTAAAGCATGAGAGACGGGGTAGTGGGAGGCACTTTTTTCTTTTTGATTTACATTGGTGACAATATTTAGGAAGGTGGTGATTGTTTTGTGTGGTTTGTCAGGTGATGTTTGTTCCTGAGTCGTGTTTATTTCATTTTTTCCTACAGCTGCTTGTTTAGATTTGATATTGCCAGATAACATAGGAAGAATTGTGAAGGTAATAAAATGTTTGTGATTTTAAATGTTAAAAAAGTATTTATAAAATAGTGGTTTTAAATGTAATGTTATATTGTAATGATGTAAAATTGTGTTCTTGTTGTTGTTTGTGTTAGTATTATAAGTCACCTCAGCCACTTGAGCAATGACGTGATGTTTTGGTAACACAAACAGTGGATTTGTTTGATGCTATGTATTATTTTTGTCTTTTTAAGAGTCAAATGTTATTACTATGTTAGTAAAACGCCTTAAGATAAGGTTAGTCCATCTGTTCCTTCATATTTTAACAGCACTTTTTGTTATTTGTTTGTATCAGTCATGTTCATTATCTCTGTATTCAGTTCCAACAGCACACACAATGACACATTTAATGAGTAGTGTGTTAGTAGTATGATACAGTGATGATATCAGATGATAAAACAGGACATGGACACATAAAGGATGTGTGTCATACAGTACATCATGATGATGACCATATCCATCAATCATATTTACTCAATACACTTCAAGAGTAACTATATCTAAAACCAATTAGAATAATACTACTAGATAAAAGTCATTTGTTTTTATGGAAATGTTACCTTGTATTTTCTTATGGAGGTTTTGTGTCTCAGTCTCCAGATCTTTTGCCCTCTCATGACTGTTTTCAACATTCACAAGAGCTTTCTGAGAGTCGTCTGAGCGTTTCCTTGCCTGAAGAAACAAAGAATCCATGAATTATTTAATCAATGAGAGATCTTACGGCATTGAGATGTTTCAGGAATGCAGTTGTAAATATTGGTCACAGTAAAAATATATCACAGAAGATGATTGGTCAATGTGAACGTGTTGTGTATCACCTAACCTGTTCCTTCAGATCATTCATATCTTCTGCCAGATTTATGACGTCTCGCTCCAGTTGATTGATTTTAGATCCCTGTTTGTTGACTGTAGAGCTGAATATATTCACCAGATTCTGCACAAGAAAATCACATATGAGTTAAGCTCATAATAGGTTTTAGTGTTATTTTCATTCATTACTGTTTGTGTCAATGCTCATGTTGGCACTGATTAAAGATTACATGGTAAAAGTAAACCTCACTAGCCACATCATCTGTGTGAGCTTTACTATTACTAGATACTGGATGTTAACCAGTCATAAGAGTCATGTATGATTTATCAGATGATTAACTTTTCAAACATTTTGCTCTGTCCAGATAAAGTGTCTGGAAAAACTCAAACTTGCCTTTGAACTCTATAGAGAGCTTTGTGAAAGTTTAAAATATAATAACAATGAAAAATAATAAAATTGTTCAAAAAGATCAAGGTTTAAACATGCAAGATGTAGCTAGTTTATTCAGTCATGATTTAAAAAAAAAAAAAATGTGTCTATCCAATCTTAACACAAGTGTAGAAATGCGACAAAGCTCTTAATAATACACTTGTAATGCTTTTCTACATCAAATATGTTTTTAGTCTTAGAGAAGTGAATGAGATTACCGTTGTGTTAGTGATGGCGTCCTCGAGCTTCCGCAGATCGTCTTTAACCGAAGATCCGACTGAATCCAAATCAAGTTGATCTTTAAGTCTTTTCAAGTCAATGTCAAACTTTTCCAGATCACTCAGCAAGGTATGTGCGCAGTTATCACACTCTTAAAAAAATGACAAACACAGAAGGACGTCATTAAATAACGAAGATAAAACGACACAAAACTTTATGACGTCATCACGTCCTTTACCTTCACATTGTTCGTCTGTCTCAGTGTTTTGAAGCTCTAGGAAATTCTTGCACACTATAAAAGGAGTCAACGTGTGAGGAAAAACAATCTTTTTGTCATCACATTCATAAAACACATCTTGAGTTCACAAAAAGACATTTCATTGAAAGGCTTCAGATTTAATTTGAGAAGAAGAAATTCAGACCTCCGGTCAGTGAATCACAAGAGTTTTTAGGACAGTTGCACGGACGACAGCGTCCACCAAAGACCCGAGGATCACCGTAAAACCCCGGCGCACATCTGACGAAAAACATTTATAAGATCAGATACAAGGAGTCGGTATATATAAGATGTTTCTTGGATTGTGATTTCTCCACCAGGCTACTAAACCAGTAAAGCATCTGTGGTCAACCAGACATCCTATCGGTAGTAAACCAGCACTAACCAGTATGTGTTAGTCATAAAACGTTTAACTGTATGATGCTCATTAAAGCAGGATATGAAGTCATAGATCAGTAATGTGAGATGGATTTCATGTAGGACTCACCGCTCGCATCTTTCACCCGTGTAACCCACTTTACACAGACACTGAACTCTCCCATCTGATGTTTCACTGCAGCCCACTGCAAAACTACACAAAGACATGCCAGCATTCATCCACATTACATATAAACAGGTCATATCTATTTGATACAGTGTATTGAATAAGATTGATTTAGTGTTTGATGTGATATTTACCCGTTAGCTTCAGTGCTGAGAGGACACGGACAAACTCTGCATGTTCTTTGTGTGGCATTACCGTAGTATCCGTCTTTACAGCGCTCACATTTATCTCCTGCTGTATTGTACAGACACGTCTGCTGTATTCAACAAAACACACGTCTCTCAATTCCACTGACATTTCATTGTATTTACTTCTTACAAAACATTTCATTTCAAAGCAGCTTCACTCAATACTGCGTACGGCAGGCTTCATACTGTCATACTGTAAATCTTTACTTAAACCAATTCAATTCAACTCTCTTTATATTATAGACATAATGACTTTTATAAGTGTCTCTTCTAACCCCATAAACTTACTTCTCACACAAACATTTCTGCATTTAGCCATGTTTCAATAAGCATAATTTAGTCATAACATCATTCATTTAATCATTTAGTCATAATCAATATCACCACAGGGGCAAAAGTTTCAGGTTTCTTGTATTTTTCCAGTAAGTTAAAGACAGAAAAATCAATTCCTGTTCCACATCCATCATCTGCATTACTGATAAAATCATCTTTCAAACGCTGTCCTCAAAGCTTTTGATTCAAGTTGCAATCATTCTCTGAAAACTAAAACTACATTTGAAATATAATGACATCTTTTAAATCAATTACTTCATTTATGTTTACAACTTTAGATGTTTAAATGTGTCTTTACCTGTCCATCATTGAGTGAGGGATACAGAATCTGCTGTGTGTCGTGAATCTTTTGAGCTTCATGTATTACAGGATAATAAATCCTTTGACCGACTTCTGTCTGTTGTCCATGATGAGGATCACGGTGTGTAGATGTATCTGATTGTCTCGGCCCTCCAAACGCCGTTCCTAACAAGACCCCGATGAGAACGGCTCTGAAGATCGCATTCATCCACCTGTTTGTTTTGGACATTGCACTCGATCTGATGTCTGTGAAATTATTTGCGTAGCTCTCAAGATCACGTCTTCTTAAAGGAGGAGGAAACGCCCCAGACAAACGCTCATACATGAATCAGTTAAGGACAAGCTACTGCAAATGAACTGAGTCACGCTCAGACTTGATTCATACTCACCTTAATACCTGGAGACACAATAACAAACACACACACAGAGAAAAAACATCCAGAACCTTTAACTCTTGTCTGTACATCTATCATTAAAAACACAAACCTTGATTCAAGGTTTATCACGTCGAGATTCTAGCATGTTTGTGACTGTGATATAAAAGCAACTTACACATTAATCAGACACTGAAACACAATGAGTATGACAAGGGTGTGACGCAGTACACACACACACACACACACACACACACACGCACGCACGCACACACACACACGCACACACACACACGCACACACACACACGCACACACACACACACACACACACACACACACACACACACACACACACACACACACACACACACACACACACACACACACACACAGGTGTATATTGAGTAAGATTGTGTTTTATTTTGTCATCTATCACACCCAGTGAACACACGCCCTTCACACAAGGAAACATCTGTCCTCCGGCTACACACTTCACAACTATAACGTTATGAGTACAAACACACACACCGACACACACACGCACGTACGCACATACATCTGTCCTCCAGCTACACACTTCACAACTTTCTTCTCTTGATCTTTATGAGTACAAAGACACACAACACAGTGATTTTAGGGTGTGGAGGGAGTCTGAAAAGAGAAATAGATGTCATTAAGGATATATTTCCTCAAACTCATTTTTGTCTCATTCTGTTGTGTAAATATATTGTGTTGTATAAACTTTCAGTGCTTCATCATCATCATCATCATCTATATCTCTGTTAAAATCATGATGAGGTTGAGGCAGGTGTGTTATAAAGTATATTATAGTTTAGTAGATATATATTAAGTCTTATCTTCAGATGGTGGATGACCCATCAACAGCACTTTTATAAACAAATAGAGGATAGAAAGCTGGAAAAAGCAAGCACAAATGTTTTGTTATCTTTTGTACTGAGTCTCTTCATATTTTGCTGTATGTAAAATCCTTGAATTAACTAAAGACATTAATGTATTATTTCATCTCTTTATGTCTATTCTAGTGAGCAGATCGTTAAAATCACTTTCTTCTGTACTTTATCATGAGAGACATTGTGTAACATTGTGTACTTGGGTGTGGTAGGACATGTCGGTGCAAAGAGAATGTTTTCATCACCCATCTATTCATTTTCCATTCATTTCTTTAGATGAACGCAAGCAAAGATATAAAAACACACCTTAAAGAAACAAGATTCAAAATATTGATGATCCAAGAAGCACATCCATTCATACTGAAAACAACACAAATATTAGTCTTATTATTTAGTTATTGTGTCGTGTGTCTCATAACTAATTCTCATATCATATTTCAGTAACACATTATAATAAATGTACATTATTAGTTAAGCATTAGTAAGCAGTTCATTCATCATTCACATCACTCAATTAAAGCATTGTTCCTACATTAATAGAGATTAGCAAGTAGTTTATAAATACAGATATAAATGCTTTGCTCTTGAATTATATGCATGTCTATAATGTGTTTAATATTTGTATACTTTTAAATGATCAATTTATCATTTTTAAACTATTACATTATTAAATATTACATTATTAACAAAGCAGTTATTTAGGAGTTGTCAGTGGTTTACATAAGATCATTTATAAAGTGTAAGTAAATGATTAATAAACTATTTTAATGTGCATTAATACATCTTTTTATTTAGACATATAGACGGTTTCAGCATGGAGTCGTGGTCCGCACGTAACTTCCGGTAAACTCAGCTAATAATAAATAACAACAAAGTTCTTTAAACGGAGTTTATTTATATAAAAAGCAAAAAAACAACACACAGATTACCTAAGAAACTAAAACATTTGCTATTTTCGACGAGGCATTTGTTCAAGAGATCAGTTTAGCAACTAGTCAGACCATTAAAAAAAATGGATCCGACACAATAACTACATCGTGCGTCCGATGAAACTGGATATAGGTACTTTGTAGTGTGTATTCCTAATATAATTCATGATTAATTCAGGTAGTTATTAAATATTTACTAGGTGTCATAAAAACATACAGCCAGTTTGTTATGGGCTGTCTGAGTCATCCTGCGAGCTGTTTCAGTTGATGACGGTTAAATGTGAGGGGAGGATGTTCATTTGCAATAATTGGATCTAGATTATTGAACAGTCTTCCCTTATTTCTAAGAGCCTCTTAATGTTTATTGAGTTTAAAAGTAAATAAAAAACTAATTTTTTTAACGGCTAATGAAAACCTTTTGTACTGTGAGGCACAACTCCTCCAAAAGTGGATGGGAGTAAGTATTGATCTTAAAGTTGCCATGAAACGGAAGTAGCGATTGCCTTATTTTCTCCGTATTGATGTATATCCGAATGAAACGGCTTTTGAGATTAAATAAGGCAGGGCTGGATTTGAATTTGTCCTTCGAGATCTGATTGGATCGTTTGAAGTTGGGTCGTGTTGCTAATTGCTAATCGCTGCGATCTTCTCCCGGACTCCGCCCACCTGCCATACTTATGACCGGAAGTGAAGAGAGATCGTTTTGAGGAGGGGAGGAGATTTGCATTTTTGATTAAAGAGCACACAATTTTTTTTAAAATAATGAAGCTCACAGATAAGTCATTTGTCAACCCCTTCAGCCGTTACTTATTCACGATACAGCACTTGCCTCGAGTACCTTATTGCTTTTATAAAACGGTTACCACACAATATTAAAGTAAAAAAAATATTAGTGCAACTTTCATGAAGTTAAATCAATAAAAGCATTCCTTCCGCTAGAAAAAATAGTCCCTGACTGCGAACAACAACATGAAAGCTCAAATAAAAACAACAAACTGTTCTCAGACTTTGTCTCATTATATGTTTATGTGTTGCTAAGGGTGTTGCTAAGGGCACAGTGATATTAAATAGAACCGTTGGGTGAAACGGTCATAGCAGTGTTTTATCGTGAATAAAGCACACCTATTGACCAATCAGAATCAAGGATTGGAACTAACCGTTTTATATATATATATATATATATATAGTTTTTCATTTCAATTTCATTGCGACTTTAAGTGATAAGATTTTGAGATTGATTTTGTACAGCAAGTATAGACAAGAAAACATATTAAGAAACAGCTCACAGACTTCATCCATAAAAATTAATGTTATTTAAGAATGTTATTTTGTTCCAAAACTGGATATTTTTTCTGTTTTGCTTTAAACACAGAAACACACTTTTGGAGCATATATTTAAAACCAATCAGTTCTAGGGGAAGCAATGACTTCCATATATTTTTCATATGGTTTACGGTTACAAATATTCTGCAAAATATCATGCTTTGTGTAAAACAAAAAATGCAGATTTGCTTTTACTTTATTTCAGGATCTTAGGGATACACCCAATTTATATGGCTTTTCACGATTGTTAATTAACCACCCACAGGAAAATGGGTAAAGGCCGATAGTGTGACTGCTGCCACCTGGCAGTGGTAGATGGTAATGGATGCGCAGCACTCAATTAGTCCACCCTTGACATCAAACCTGTCTGCCACTACAGGTGTCTCAGTAATGCTGGGTACACAGTAAGATTTTTACATCAAGATTTTCAAAATGTGATAGATCAGAAACATGATAAAAATCCTAGATGATAAATCCTAGATTTAACTGTTTTGCTCCTATTGTGTGTGGTGTGCCATGATTTGTCAAAAACAGCATAACACACATGAACAGATTTTCAACCAGAGTCTGGACTGTGAGGAAATCTCACAAAATCTGGCAAGGACACTCTTAACACATCAAGATCATCAGGACATAGCTAGGATTGTCGGAAGGGGGAAAATCGGCCCAAAATTCTGGACAGTGAAAAAGTGAAGATTATTTGCATTGTGTTGCTGTCGGCGTGATACAGTAGGGAAATGAAAACACAGTCTCAAAAGAGAAGAATAGGAAATGTACAAGAAAGAAGAAAGGCATAAATAGAAAAAAGTTCAATACTCAAGTGCCTTGCGAGTGTCCCTGCTTGGTGGAGTTGCTTGTCTTTAAACTCTTCGGCCTCCACGCGATACTGCTACCTGTTTAAATAACTGCTTGAATTGTGTAATTGAATTCAGCACGACACATTTTACAACATTCAACAATAAAGAACCAAAACTAACATGAGAACCAACGCGACTTAAGATGGTGAACTTGTAAAAAATGGTAAGCATGTGAGAAATATTAAACACAGCGTTTCCTAGCAATGAGCTAAATTATCAAGACTAAGTCACAAGTAATTAATTGTACATGAGATACTGATTTGAAACTTTTTATTAAACAATTTTGCAGGCAAAAACTGCATGTTGGTATGAGAAGAGACAGCAGAGTGATACATGAAACACATAACAGAAGTATAAGCCATGTAAAGGACAAAAGCTCAAAGTAATATTTCAGTAAGTAACAGACATTGATTTCATTTAATCAGACTCTTGATTCTAACACAGCTGTGGTAAATACAGATAAACCCGTATCACACTCATTACCGTGCTCAGAATTAGGATTTCTATACTAGAAACTACAAAAAACAGCATCACTGAAATATCTAAACACACTCCACTGTGTCCAATCCCCCACACACACAAATACAACAAATCTATTTCTTACATGTATCATTTCATTGGTTTGTCTCTAGTATGAATTCTTTGGTGCTTTCTCAAGGTTTCAGTAGTCAAAAAACTTTTCCCACACTCAGCGCACACATGAGTTTTCTCATCAGCATGTATTCTCTGATGTTTTTTCAAATATACATTCAGTGCAAAACTCTTTTCACAAACAGAACACGTGTAAGACTTTTCACTGACATGATATTTCTGGTGTCGTTTTAAGAAAAATGCTGAGCCGAATGTTTTCCCACACTCGTCACAGTTGAATGAGTTTTCTTCACAATGAGTCTGCTGATGGATTTTAAAATATGATGCGGTTTTGAAACTCTTTTCGCATAAAGTACACGTAAAAGGTTTCTCTCCAGTATGAGTCCTCAAGTGATTTTCCAGACCTAATTTTCGTAGAAAACCTTTTCCACACTGAGAACAAGTGAAAGGTCTGTCACCGGTGTGCATTGTTATGTGACTTTTAAGAAGCCCTTTCTCTGTAAAACGTTTATCACACTGAGGACAGGTGAAGGGCTTCACGCCAGTGTGAATTGTTATGTGACACTTTAGATGAGATTTATTTTTAAAACTCTTTCCACATTGAGGACAGATGAAAGGTTTCTCACCAGTATGGGTTCTCAAGTGATTTTCCAGAATTAATTTTCGTAAAAACCCTTTTCCACACTGAGGACAAATGAAAGGTCTGTCACCAGTGTGAATTGTTATGTGATTTTTAAGAAGCGCTTTCTCTGCAAAGCTCTTTTCACACTGAGGACAGGTGTAAGGTTTCTCTCCGGTGTGAGATCTCAAATGCAACTTTAGTGACTCTTTTCGTGTAAAACTCTTCCCACACTGAAGACAGGTGTATGGTTTCTCTTTCGTGTGGGTTTTCACGTGTCTCTTATAGTTACTCACGTGTGTAAAACTCTTTGTACAATGTGGACATTTGAACGACATCTCTCCTGTGTGAGTTCTCAAATGCATATAAAAGTTTTTAGCGTATTTCAAACTTTTACCGCACTCCTGACACGTGTGACGTCTCTCTTTATTGTTCATGTCATCACTATGTTGTTCTTTTGGTGAAGGTGAACTCTTTCCATGTTGATTAAAGTGAGATTTTTCTTCAGCAATGACATCATTAGGTTCTGGTTGTCTCTTCTCCACTTCATTCAGTTCCTGAGCTTCCTCTTTTACTTCCATCGTTATCTAAAACAAACATAACATCTGTCAAAAATTTATTTAAAAACACTCAATTCAATTCAAGTTAGGTTTTAAAAAAACTACAACATTTTTTTCATTTAGTTATGAATTGTTACAAAACATCTTTACAAAAATACATTTTAAAACGACAGAATGTCCTGAGAACTTAGGCAAAATCGCACAGAGTTATTGGAGTCGATTTTCCTCGATTATGAACGTGATTTTGCTTAACTTCTCTGTGAATTACGGCTCTGTATAGTAAATGCCGCTCCATCTGAAAGCAGCTGATGCCGATTTACTAGTAATCACCGAACCGGCTTAACTGATGAAACACGCATGAGAATCGCAGCCGACTTTTTGCACAGCCCTACTTTATACAAATGCATTTATATTTAATTCATACAGTACAGACTGTGAAGTGTTTTATGTTTATTACTTTTAAGAGAAATAAACCTTTTTAAAGAGATATTAAATTTCTATTTGCAGAAGAAATATTTGTTGTGCTTATTTATTTGATTCTCTATTAAAACAATAATATACCTGATTACTGCAAATAATATACAAAGGCAACATATGTGGTATTACTTTATGTTAACAGTTAAAGTCATCAAAGAGCTTGAATATCAGCTTTAAAATATAAGGTATCAGCCAATCACGAAGATGCAAAAATCGTGATTGGAGCATCTCTACTTAAATGGTTTAATGAAAAAAGGTTTTACACAAATTTTAAGAGTTTAACTTGAGTCTAATACACATATTCTTATTGAAAGGGTTTATACACATAGTCTTATCTAAGCGCTTTGAGAAGCTCCTTTAAAAGGTACTATATGAAAAAAAGTTATTATAAAATAAAATTATCATTATTATTAAAAATCTTATGTTTTGTCAAGTATCCCTTATAAAATCAACCATGGTTTTACTATAGTATATTTCTCTTGTTTTTAGTAAATTTTTATTACTTTATTATAGTTTTACTGAAAATATCTTTGTTAAACTTTGATTCCTGTAGTGAGATAATAGGATATTTGTGGTTACTAAAGATCGACCGGTGTGTGTTTTTCATAACCAGTGTTGATACCGATTATTACAAATCAAGTAGACCGATAACCAATATTTTGAACTGATATATATGTCTGGTGTAAAAATGAAAATGTATGTCAAAATTAAGAACAACGCAGATTCTTTCAATGCTTTTAAATGTTTTAATTCTGATCCTGAGAAATGTATGTAATTATAACATCATTTATATCATTATGAATCTTGATGTTAAATAATAAATAAAACTTGTCGTGCTGCATGTTTTTGCATCTTTCTCAGACACTTTAAAATGCTTTAACCAATATGTTTGTTGCATTTATGAAGCGTGCATGTCTCTCCTACTGTGCTGCTTACTATTTGATTGCATTATAAAAGACTTCATTGTACTTTAAAGGTTATTCAGTCATTTCACTTGTTCGGATCCCTACACTGAATAAAAAAAATCTGTTACTGCTAACATTTTATTTCATGATAACAGTATATACCACCACCCAACCCGAATATAACCTAGATAAAAACAATTGACAGACAGTGCTGCTCAACCCAGAATAAAGTTACAGTAATGTTACGGGAACCAAAAACTAAAGTTACCCTTCCACAAAAAAAAACTTTCCTGAGGAACTGAAATCAAACCTTAAAAAAATAACAAAAAAATTACTTACCATCAATACCAAATCTTTATTCAAGTTTTTAAGACTTCAAGAATTTCTTAATTTTGCATTTTCATAAATTTCTTGGAAACATAAAGGCACTTTTTAAACATTGTGTACTTTCAACTAGCAAGTAAAGCAGAACACTAAAAATCTATACAAAATAAACGTCAAAATGTTGTATGAAGTAAATACATATTTGTGAACAATATTAAGAGTGAAGTTTTAAAAATAAGTGTTCATCAGAAAGCGAGTGCAGTAAACAAAGTGATCTGAAGTGTAAACGAGTAAAATGTAAATAATAAAGCAGAAGATGAAGATAATAATCTGCTGTGGTGTGTTGTTAACATCCTCAATTTAAAAACTCAATTTATTTCCTCTTCTTCACTATAAGATCAAGTGAACAACATTAAATACATTCATGTTTGTCTTGAGCTTCTTTATATCTGATCTGAGCAGACAGTATTTCAGTCAGGATTTTACACATACATTACAAAAATATAACAGTGACATCATCATGATAATGTTGTCATTTAAAATACTCGCGCACGCTTCAAGTGCATTAAAACACTGACACTTTATGATGATAAAATGAGAAAGTATAGTTACCAGTGCACGTGTATAGATTTATTTTCCTGCTTTGCTCGCTGCTCTTTTCTTCTTCTTCAGGTTTTGTGTCGGGTTGCGCTGATAGTTGAATACCGCCCCCTACTGTGATGGAGCAACGTAGAGGGACACACGCACGTGACGCAGACACCATTCAGCGCTTTTTAATTTCAGCCATAGACTGAACTATGTGAGGGATTTAATTTACTATTGTAAAATGAAAAAGAAATGAAGATATATTCAGTGCATGACTGCATTTTCATCTGATGCCAAATCCATTATTTGTTTTCAAATTGTGTTTTAATATTTTTTTTAAATGAATAAACAAGATATGGTTTTTAAAGTAGTCTATACCTTACAGTTTTTTACAATTGCCCACTGACCCTTAAACATACATTCACAGAATTATCCCATCTGTGCTCAAAATAAAACAAACATTCAAATAAAACACAACAAGCATTGGCACCGTAGCCTCAAATTTTTCGAATTGCTAAAAAATTAGTTGATTCTCTGGACTATGATGAAATCATTGAAATTTAAAAATCGCCCCCGTATATATTCATGGTTTAAATTATAGTCACACCGAGGTTTGTTGTAGACTGTGATGTTTTTTCAGGGTTGCCACTCTAACCCAAATGTCAAATTCCCTGAATTTCACTGAATAAAAAAACAATAAATGGCCGTTAAGATTGTAGTCTCAATTGAAATCAGTGGAGGCTTGGACCTGGAAATGAGATTTCTTTGGTATATTACACAATTATATGACCCATAGGTAAATAATTAGACAAGAAATATTTTTATAAAATATTTAATAAGGTAATTTGTAACAAATTGAGCTAGCATAAGAAAAGAGGCATGATACAATAAAGTAGTATAAACCATTTAATGTTATAATGATAAAAATAGACTCAAAGTTAAACACATTTACACAGAAGACATACATTTGGTTTACAATTCAATGGTGGAAAAACTATGAGTGCGCCAATCTGATACTTGGGATCGGTACCGAGCCGACCTGGAGCTTTTTTGCTGGTTCAGGTATCAAAGTAACGGGATCGAACCAAAGCCGTTTAATACTGTGTGTTATCTATGGTTGTTACTGTTAGAAAGGTCAGATTATTATAAAAGCACCATAAACCTTTTTATAAACTACAAAGTAAGCTTATAAAGCTAAGAAGTCTTCCTAATACAATTGATAGCTTTATGTGAAGAACAAATGAAGATATTTAAGTTCATAGAAACTGAATGTTGTGGTGCTCGCTGAGTTAATGTTCTGGAGTAGCAGTGAATTAAACCATTTGAAACACATAACCATGGTCAGAATTATGATTTCTATACAACAAACTACAAAAATACAACATCACTAGAACATTCAAATACACACAAAAGAAAAACAACACCTGCAATACTTCACCCAAAATGGTGTAACTCCATTCAGTCACACAGTAGTTTACCTACCATCATTCCAACATGATGTGGCTCAAGAAAGCTAACCCATTTTTTTAATAAGAATGTCATAATTTCAACTCATTTTTAAACATTTGCTCATTCAGTCTCATTTTGCCAGCACGGGTCACAGATGTTATTTACTTATATGAGGTTAGTTTTGCGATTTCTTTGGGCAAAATAATTTTTTATGTCTTGTTAAGCTACTAGATGAAGTGAAACTCTTTCCACACAGATGGCAATTATTCAGTTTGTCTGCAGTATGAACTTTCTTGTGTCTTTTCAAGTTACATAATTCAGAAAACCTCATCCCGCAATGTGAACACGTGTATGTTTTTTCTCTAGTATGAACTTGCTCGTGTCTTTTCAACTGATGTGGAGTAATGAATCGATTTCCACATTGTGAACACGCGTATGGTTTTTCTCCAGTGTGGGTTTTTTGGTGCGTTTTCAGACCACTAGCCGTCACATAATATTTCCCACACTCAGAGCACACGTGATAGGTTTTCTCATCGCTATGCATTTTCTGATGCATTCTCAAATTTTGATTCAGTGCAAAACTCTTTCCACAAACAGAACACGCGTAAGGCTTTTCACCGCTATGAATTTTTTGGTGTCTGTTTAGTGAAGATGTTGTAATGAATTTTTTCCCACACACATCACAGTTGAAGAAGCGGTCTTCAGAATGAGTCCGCTGGTGAACCTTGAGATTTGCTGAAGTCGTGTAACTCTTTTCACATCGAGTACACGTGTAAGGTCTCTCGCCGGTGTGAGTTCTCAAGTGAATCTTCATGGATGTTTTCTTTATGAAACTTTTTCCACACTGAGG
Source organism: Misgurnus anguillicaudatus (assembly GCF_027580225.2). Taxonomy (NCBI): domain Eukaryota; kingdom Metazoa; phylum Chordata; class Actinopteri; order Cypriniformes; family Cobitidae; genus Misgurnus; species Misgurnus anguillicaudatus. Next base: position 97,067 of record NW_027395282.1, read on the forward strand.
GCAACTGAAAGGTTTTTCACCGGTGTGAATTCTTGTGTGTTCCTTAAGTTCACTTCTATTCGTAAAACTCTTTCCACAATGAAGACATTTATACAGTTTCTCTCCAGTGTGACTTCTCACGTGTGTCCTAAAGGTGTTTGAATGTCTAAAACTCTTTCCACAGTGAGTGCAGGTGAAGGGTTTCTCTCCAGTGTGACTTCTCATATGACTGTCAAGTTCACTTTTACTTCGAAATCTTTTTTCACACTGAGGACATAAGTAGAGTTTCTCTTCAGTGTGTACTTTTGTGTGACTCTTAAGACCGTCTTTCGTTGTAAAACTCTTTCCACAGTGAGTGCAGGTGAAGGGTTTCTCTCCAGTGTGATTTCTCATATGATTGTCAAGTTCACTTCTACTTCTAAATCTCTTTTCACACTGAGTGCACATGAAAGGTTTCTTTCCAGTGTGTACTTTTATATGATTTTTAAGAATGTCTTTTGTTGTAAAACTCTTTTTACAATGAGAGCAGGTGTACGGCTTTTCTCCGGTGTGAATGCGTTCGTGAATTGTAAGGGTCCCTCTTTGTGCAAAACTCTTTCCACACTGCTGACATTCGTACGGCTTCTCTCCAGTGTGAGTTCTTAAATGTGTCTTAATTGTATATGCAGCTGTAAAACTCTTTCCACACTGAGGACAGGTGTAAGGTTTCTTTCCAGTGTGAATCCTCATATGAGCTTTAAGGCTTTCTTTTCGAGTAAAACTCTTTCCACACTCAGGACATATTCTGGTGTTTCCTTCAGTGTGAATCATTGTGTGTGCGTGAAGTTTAGTTTTTTGTTTGAAACACTTTCCACACTGCTGGAACGCGTAAGGTCTCTCTTTATTATTCTTGATCGTGTCATCACTGTGGTGTCCTTTACTTGTTGAACTCTTTCTACGCTGATGGAAAATGACTGAATGTTTGGTTCCTCTTTTCTTCGTTGATGTTTGTCTCTCCTCCACTTCATTCACTTCCTCTTCCATTTCCATCGTTATCTAAAATAAACATTAAATTATCAAAAATGTATTTTAAACCGATTATTTTTTATAAATGTTACCACTCAAAAAATATTTTGGGGAGATGTATTTATGTACGACCAAGAGAAAACTGGTTGTAGTTATAATTTGAGATTTAAAGTAAAAAATGAAAGATAAAATTACATTTGCTAAAGAGTTTAATTTAATTAAAAAAGTTAAAACAGCATATCTGTCTTTGGAATATTGGCGTTTGTTTGTACTTTCTTTGTTATTGTCAATTGTATTCAAACTGTATAGCCTATATAATATTGTAAACCTGTTGTCCTCTTTATTGTTTGTTTGGATGTCTTGTTGTAATATAATTGTTTTTTTTATTAAAACGTATAATTTTTACACAAAAGTGTATAAATTAAACTTTATTTAGCTGAGCTTTTATATTGCTATGTGATGGAGTTATAAACTCATGGGCCAAAGACAAAACCATGCTTCACAAAATAAATAAAAAAAATTTTTGTCCACAATGTATCTAAAGTTAAAAAAATAAGTGTGCTGCAAAGAGATTTAAATTGTAAACAAGTGAAATGTAAATAATAAAGCAGATTAATATAATCTTGTTCTACACGTGTTTGTTTTAAACTAAAGACTGAATAAATTTCCTCTTCTTCTCTATAACAACATTAAATACATTCATGTTTGTCTTGAGCTTTATATCTGATCAGAGCAGACAGTATGCAGTGTTTCAGTCAGGATCACACATACAGTACAGAAATAAAACCATCATGATAATGTTCTCATTTAAAATACACACGCAGGTGCATCAACTGCATTGAAACATTAACACTTGTTTAAAAGATGATAAAGATGTAAAGTATAATTACCAGTGCACGGGTGTGGATTTATTTTTCTGCTCTGCTCACGTTTGTCTCTCTTCTTCTTCTTCTTCTTCTTCTTCTTCTTCTTCTTTAGATTTCATGGTAGGTTGTGAAGCAACTTCATAGCTGCATACTGCCACCTACTGTGATGGAGTGAAATAAAACATGAAAAGCACCTCTGCACCTGTAAATTCATTTAGACATGGAAATGTGAGCAGGAAGTTTTGCAAAGTTTGCAGAGGCCCGGACCATTCTACAGTTGCACATTGTAGAAGAGATGGTGTACGTTTGTTTTGACAATGGACAAAGAAAAGAGAGTGAGAGAGAGTTAAACCATTAGACCTGCATGTGGAGAGGGGATGTGTGGGTGAGAATCAAACCCTCATAAGTGATCTGAAACAACACTACAAGGATGCATACCATACTGCTTCTGATGATACTTGTGGAATATACTCTCAAAATATTCGGAAAATAAAGACTTTTGATGATTTTTCTATACTTCTGTGATTGTAAATGATCAGTTCCACATGAGAGGAATGCTTGACATGGAGCCTATGTTTTGTATCATCAGTGAGATCGCTGAACAAAAGCTGTTGGCTGACATCTTCCTAGACAAAAAAAACACTACCTGAAAACATCATTCTTGTCGGTGTTGAGGGTAGGACCGCAGAGCCGAAAGGTTTGTATGAGGTTAACATGAAATTGTATGGCATCAGCTGTCAAGTTCCAGTTCTCGTTGTTCCAGGACAACATGATTTAATTCTTGGCACCAACTTGATTAAGAGCACAGATGAGTATTGGGACTTCATATCGCAAAGTGCTAGACAGTTATCACTGGACAGTGAACACTTTTTGGATGTGATGTCAAATCTCACACGCTGGCGACATGATGAGATCCCTAGCAAAATCGGAACCATAAAGCTCCAGCATGCCGTCACTCTCGCTGCTAGACTAAAGCATTTAGTGTGAGGAAGACTGCCCAGCAACACTCCATTGTCCCTTGGGAGCACCATTCTCATTGAACCAACAAAAATATACAGATGTGGAAAATGATGAACACATTTTATTATACCAAATACATAGCCTGGTTAGCCAGACCTACATCAAGATGTAAGGTCTGGCAACTCATCACACAGATGGCTCAATCCGAGGGGCACACAATAGGATAGTGCTACGACCAATCAGAGCAACGAAGAAGGTGACGTAGGTAGAGCAACGAAAAAGAATCGATGGGGAAGTGTTTCATGAAAAAGTTTGATGAAGAGATTTCTCTAAGTTACCAAATGTTATAGTAATGGACCTGAATGACTCTTGCGGTTTTTGTGAAAAAAAATTGAGAATTGCGGGTGTGATGGTACATTCTTCAAGCATATTTGAAAAACAGAAGACACTAAGTATTGTCGAAAGACTACTGCATGTCTGAGTGGCGGTAGTTAAAACATCGCCAAAGTCGAACAGGATTTGTAGGTGTTGTCTCAGTGTTTTATCAAGACTTGAACGTGACTTGCCGATGTACTGGTGCCATTGCTTCTGAAGAATCCAGGATTCAAGACTCCCATATACCAACTGGCACTGGCCGCTTCGAATGTCCTCCTGGTCACCTTTGCATAGTTGTTTGGCCTTAAGTCAAAATTCTGTAGCCTCCTTTAACTGGTCTTCCATAAGCGCTATTAATGGTGAAACAACAATCACAAGCCGATTGTGGCTGAGTCCCATGGGTTTCTCCACCAGTGGAGCTAATTGGTATATTAAATTTTTACCATAACCAGTCGGCAAAACTCCAAACACATCTTCCTTGCTTAAAAAGGACTTCAGTAGGGTTCTTTGCTCTTTTCTCAAAGAAAAACATAACTCTCTAAGTCCTCCAGAGTCGTGACCAAAGCCGATTTAAAAGACAGCTGTTCGCCAGCAGCAGCCATTCTTTGTTTTCAAGTGTTTCTATCGTCATTATGTTAAGCCCGCCCCGCATACGATATACACAATGTGATTGGCCTGACACAATTTTTTTGGAGCTCTAAAGTCTATCGAGAGTGCCTAGACTAAACCCTGGCTGCAAATATATTTTGCGGCCGCTAGGGTACGTCTAGATTTCTAGGCCAGTGGTTTTCAAACTGGGGGCCGGGACCCCCAGGGGGGCCTCGAAATGGTGCCAGTTTTATGACATTTTAAGAAATACATTAATTTATCATGAATTCTGTGTAGTTAAACCTAAAAAAATAAGGCTACTAACCAAAAGCACTACTTTTTGGATAATTTAATGTTTTTTTTTTCTATTAAAATGTTGAGTTTTAGAACAGTTTTTTGTCACAAATTTTCTTTGGGGGGCCGTGAAGGAATGCACCATACACAAGGGGGGCCGCACGCTGAAAAAGTTTGAAAACCACTGTTCTAGGCTACCAAATACACAAAATAACGTTGTTTTTAGCAATAAAATAGGTGCACTTTAAATTTACATCTTAGTACATGAACACTACCATTTGACCACAGGCCAGGCCTACCCCTCTGATCCTGCAAGCACCCCAGCTAAAGCCCCTGTCGGATGCTAAGAGGGTCCTTCTGGACAAATGCCTATACTTGATCCTGCAAGCACCCCAGCTAAAGCCCCTGTCGGATGCTAAGAGGGTCCTTCTGGACAAATGCCTATACTTGATGCCAAGGTCAGCCCCTTACATTTAAAAAAAAACAAGCACTCCAATTTGACTGCAGTCCGTAATTTATGAGGCTCTTTTAGGGAGTACTCTGGGTTCAGGCTTATATTCTGAGCTTGGAGCCTTCCCTCCGGAGAGCACGCCAAATATACTTTCATTATATGTAAATGCAAACCCGTATAAATTAAGTTTATTAAACACAGTTTGGAGGGAACTCAAATCCCAAACAATCGGCACAAAGAGGTCTCTATATTTGGCCATCCCTCACCTCTGTTCTGTGACAGTTTTTGCAGCATCCCTCCTCCACCCCATCGCCTCACTCTCTGCTGGTGTACCTATCCCATGTAAAAAAAAAAGGAGGGAGGACTTTGGTTTGGGCTAATATTCCGAACTTGGAGCCCTCCCCTCAAACGGCAAGCCACATGTTAATTACATGTTCATGCAAACTCCTTAATATATTTTTCTCTACAAAAGTGTTTTAAAACATTTCAGCATATACGTACAAATAATAAACATAAGATCATGACATGAAGATTTCAGTGAAGTGACCTAAAACTTTTGAACGGTAGTGCACACGCAGTTTTAACTTTATTTACCAAGCAGAGAAGAAACAAATGCTATTTGAAACAAGACAACATTACAAACAAATATTATTTTACAACTGAGAATCTACATGCACATAAGGTAACACGAGACAGTAGTGTCCTATACCCTTCAAAATCACTGCAACACAGGTGCACATCATCACTCTCCACATCCAGAATGAGCTCTCTCATGTATCTTACATGAACTTACATGAGTGAACCTCTTTCCACAATGTGAACACATTTATGGTTTCTTTTCAGTATGGATCTTTAGGTGTCTATTCAAGGCTCCTGCTGACGCAAAAAAATGTTCACAATCAGAGCACACATGAACTTCCTCATCATTATGTATTCTCTGGTGTATTTTTAAATATTCAATCACAAAAAACTCTTTTCACAAACAGAACACGAGTGAGGCTGTTCATCGGCATGAATTCTTTGGTGACTTTTTAGGAGTGATGCTGAAACAAATTTTTTCCCACACTCATCACAGCTGAATTATTTTTTTCCAGAATGAGTGCGCTGGTGAACTTTGAGAGCTGCTGGCGTTGTAAAACTTTTTCCACACCGAGGACACCTGAAAGATTTCTCTTCCGAATGAACTCTCAAGTGAATTTTCAGGTGCGATCTTCTAAAAAAGCCTTTTCCACACTGAGAACAACTGAAAGGTCTCTCTCCTATGTGAATTGTTTGGTGATTCTTAAACTCTTCTTTCTCTGTAAAACCCTTTCCACATTGAGTGCAGGTGAAAGGTTTCACTCCTGTATGAATCCTAAAATGAGAAATGAGTTGTGATTTACGTTTAAAACCTTTCCCACACTGATCGCAGCTGAATGATCCTTCTTCAGAATGAGATTGCTGGTGAATTTTAAGAGCAGATGATCTTATAAAACTCTTTCCACACTGAGTGCAGGTGTAAGGTTTTTCTCCAGTGTGAATCCTTGTGTGACTTTTAAGAATGTATTTTCTTGTAAAACTCTTTCCACACTGAGCACATTTGTGCGGCTTCTCTCCAGTGTGATTTTTTACATGAAATTTTAGGTTTCTTTTTTCTATAAAACTCTTTCCACAGTGCTTGCAGATGTAAGGTCTCTCTTCAGTGTGAATCTTTGCATGAGTTAAAAAGCTTTTTTTCTGTGTAAAACTCTTTCCGCATTGAGCGCATTTGTAAGGCCTCTCTCCAGTGTGAGTCCTTAAGTGTGACTTCAAGACATTTGAATGTGTGAAACTCTTTCCACAATGAGTGCAGGTGTAAGGTTTTTCTCCAGTGTGGATCCTTGTGTGACGTTTAAGAGTCTCTTTATTTGCCAAACTCTTTCCACACACAGTACACTTGCAGGGCTTCATTCCAGTGTGGGTTTTTAGATCTACTGTAAGGCTCTGAGTGCATTTGTACGGCTCCTCTCCAGTGTGAGTTTTCAAATGTTTCTTTAAAACATCTGTACGTGAAAAACTCTTTTCACACTGAGTGCATTTGTATGGCTTCTCTCCAGTGTGGGTTATCAAATGTTTCTTTAAAACATCTGTACGTGAAAAACTCTTTCCACACTGAGTACATTTACACGGCTTCTCTCCAGTGTGGGTTTTTAGATGTACTGTAAGGCTTCCCTTCTCTGTAAAACTCTTTTCACAATGAGTGCAGTTGTACGGTCTCACTCCAGTGTGAGTCCTCAAGTGTGCCTTCAAATGTTCTGTACGTGTAAAACTCTTTCCACACTGAGAGCAGGTGTGAGGTCTCTCTACAGTGTGAGTTGATGCATGAGACGTAAGGCATGCTTTTAGTGTAAAACTCTTGCCACATTCAGCGCATTTGTAAGGTCTCTCTCCAGTGTGAGATGTCAAGTGTAACTTAAAGGTATTTAAATGTGTAAAACTGTTTCCACACTGAGTGCAGGTGTAAGGTTTCTCTCCAGTGTGAATCCTTGTGTGACGTGTAAGACTCTCTTTTCTTATGAAACTCATTCCACACTCAGAACATGTGTGCGACTTCTCTCCAGTGTGAATTTTTTGATGTGCTGTAAGGCTTCCATTCTCTGTAAAACACTTCCCACACTGAGTGCATTTGTAAGGTTTCTCTCCAGTGTGAATTCTTATGTGACATGTAAGATTTGCTTTTAGTGTAAAACTCTTTCCACAGTGCTGGCAAATGTGAGGTCTCTTCTTATCAATATGGTGTCTTTTTGTTGTTGAAGTCTTTTTTGCAGATTTTTTGGCTCCTCTTATCTTGGATGATGTTTGTAAGCGATTAGAAGATTCGTCTTCAGTGATGACATCATGAGGCTCCTGCTGTCTCTCCTCCACTTTATTTATTTCTTCATAAGTGTTCTCCTTTACTTCCATTGTATCTAAATAGAATACAAAACTATTTAAAAACAAATTCATTAATAAAACATTTATTAAGTAAGGGATATTGTATATGCAGCAGGTTTTTGCAGAAATAACAGAGTGATCAGGACCTGTCGTGAAGTGGAGGGTCTTGTATCAAACTGAAATTGTTTTTCGCGATAACAACCTGCAATCCGGCTAGACAAAAAGCACTAGCCCACCAATGCGTTTCCACAACGCGTTTTCATTTAGAACACGTGAACCAGCTGAAACGGACAAGGAGATCAGTTGCAACACGCATTTGGAAAAGCGAGGTGCTAGAGAGCACTATTCGTTTGAATGCAAATAACAATTTCACCACTTGATGGTAGAAAATTCTACTTCCTGTCCATTTAAACTATTAACAAACACAAATAGCAGAAAGGCATTTTCTGTGTTTGCCACTACCCGAAGGCTGATTCCAAATGATCAGTTCTCATGCTGCTAGATCTATCCATTGCTTTTGACACTGTGAATTATCAGATCTTTCTGTACACCTTGTCATCACTGGGCATCACAGAAACCACACTTTGCTGGTTAGAATCCTATCTCTTTCAGGGTTGCCGTGAAAGGGGAGGTATCCAAAGCACATCAACTGTTCACAGTTATTCTCAATGTACACTACATCACTGGGACCCATCATGGAGGCACGTGGTTTCTCCTAGCATTGCTATGCTGATCAAACACAGCTTTTTCTTTCATCCAGTTGATCCCACAGTAGCTGCACAAATCTGAATCTCAACATGAATGAAGGGACATCACCTGCAGCCAACCTGGCAAACACAGAGCTTCTTGTCTTCCCTGCAAATCCAACTGTACAGCACAATATCACCATCCAGCTAGGTACATCAAGATACCCCATCAAGGTCAGACAGAAATCTCCAGTAATCTTTGATGACCCACTGAACTTTAAACAACACATCTCAAAGTTAGCTTGGTCATTGAGATTTGCACTACACAACAAAGGCATGAAAACGGGTCGGGGTGAAAAAGGTGAGAAGGGTGCTCGGCGGGCGACGTGGCCTCAGATGGGGCCGTGATGTGGGGGGACTCCCCCAGAATAAATATTATGGCCTCATTACGGAACATGATTTAACTCATCAGCTTGTTAGGGAGACATGTTTATAATTTTTGAAGTAGGCTGATAAGCTGAATCAGGTGTTTTTAATAAGGAGACAACTAAAACTTTCTGTCAGGGGGGCCTCGAGGACCTAGCCTGGCTCTGCCCTACTACGTGCTTCCGCTTCATTTTCATTTAGCTTCAGTACAACGTCTGGGACTGCAGAGTTTCGTTTTCTCCGGCAAAAATCTGCAGGTCCAATAAGCGAACAGAGGGGGGTTGCTAAGAACGATGACGCTGAGGTCGTGCGTCAGTTTGAGTTGTAGTTCAGTAATGGCAGTGGAGAAAGACGTGAGATAAGCTATTCCGTCCGTTGTTGCAAAACTGCTGAATATACAGAAGTTAAAGCCGGAGCAAGAACCAGGTTTGCTAACTTTTCTTGGTCTGATAATTCGTACATGTTTCCGGACGGTTTCGGCGCATGATATATGTCACGACCACACGTTAGTGATTGGCTATGGCAGATCCTGAGTGACTCTGGGCAGATCCAATAGTTTTAAGCTTCAACAGAGGACCCTCCTTAACGGAAGTAACACTTTGCAATGGAGCGTGGCCAGACTCTCTGTACAAATGAAATGAATGTACGAGAGACTGGTTTGACCAGGCTATCGAGGACCAGGATTGGGAAGCATTGCTGTAAAGTAAATAAACAATGGCCCCTGTCTTTAACTCTCACAATGAGCTCATCATACTCATTTGTTACATTAGTAGCGTCCGATGAATTCTGTGAATTAGAAAACACGGACAGAATCACGTAATCTATTAAATGGAATTTGACATATTTTTTGATAAATAAAATATAGGTCAGTACACTTAAATTACATCACTATAAACTAGAGTATGTGAATATTAAACTGCAAAGACTGCAAAAATAATTTATGTTCTGCATGTTCGAAAATACTCAACACAAAAATCATATTTTTAAAATAATATACACAAAGCATATTGGCCAATATATTGGAATCAGGTTTTTTTAAAATCCCTATTGTCGGTATCGGCATTGCCCCACCAAAAAAAAGAACATATCGGTCTGGCTCTAAACTTTTGTAATTTGAACTAAAACCTAGCAATAGTTAACATGTATAGGGCCCTATGATTTCCGCGATGTGAAAAACGTGGATGGAATTACAAAATCCAAGTATAAAAATGGAATTTGGAAAATGGAACACTGCAAAATGGAGCAGACAAAATACTTTTTCCTGCACAGCTTTAGTGACAAGTAAAATACATGCAAGTTGTTAAATTGTATTTGTTTAATGTTTTCTATTGATAAGATATGCTTTATGATTACAGAAATTTAATTTAACAATTAAAATCAGAATCCATAAACATGGCCCAATGATTTGAAGTATAAACGAGTGAAATGTAAATGATAACAGATGATGAAGATAATAATCTGCTGTGGTGTTTTTTGTACACTACACATCCTCAATTTAAACTGAATTAATTTCCTCTTTTTTCTCTCTATAAGATCAACATTAAATACATGCATGTTTGTCTTGAGCTTTATATCTGATTTGATCACAGTATGCAGTGTTTCAGTCAGGATCACACATACAGTACAGAAATTTAACATCACGAATTATATTCTCATTTAAATGACTCCTCGTGTGATAGTGTACTGAAACATTGATACTTGTTTAAGAAAAGATAAAGAGAGAACGTATAGTTACCAGTGCACATGTGTGGATTTATTTTCCTCCTGTTTGCTGCTCTGTGTCCAAGCTGCTGTTTCAGTTTTTTTCTTCTGGTGTTTAATGTCGGTTTGGCAAACCAACGTGAATGTGCAATACCGCCGCCTACTGATCCGGAGTGTGAACAGATTTGGAAGAAATACAAAAAAGCTATTCTATATATTGTTTCTGTGTTTTCATGTATTTAAATATTTCATGTCGGCTACTCTTGCAAGAATATGCAGCACGGTTTCTAATTCTTCACATTTGTCACAACCTCACAATTCATTCTTACCTATTTTAAATAGACTATAATTTAATGCTGTATGTCCAGTTCTTAGTTTTGAAATAATGACATTCTGTTTTCTATTTCCATATCTTTTTCTTTCATTTCCAAAATACTCCTGAATCTGAAAGATACGTCTTCCTTTAGACCCACTATTGCATAATGTTTGCCATTTCTTTAAATGATATCAGTCTCTTGAATTTAGTTTTACTTAAAGCTAACTTAATTTCTATTTGTGGATGATTTAATGCTTTCTTTGCTAGCACGTCCACACAAAATGTGAGGGGTGTACTCATTTTGTGAGATATTGTATATAGTTTAAAGGGGACATTCCAGAAGACGTTTTTAAGATATTAAATAAATCTTTGATGTCCCCAGAGTACATATGTGAAGTTTTAGCTCAAAATACCATATAGGTAATTTATTGTGGCATGTTAAAATAGGCAATTTATGGGGCTGAGCAAAAATGCACCGTTTTTGTGTGTATCCCTTTAAATCCTAACGAGCTGCTCAGGTGGGCGGAGTCTCAAGCGCTCCCGCTGTAGAGCATCGAGGCGAGGGAGATTCTCTCACGAAAGAAGTTAGTGAGCGATGTTAAGCATTATAAATATGAACAAGTTTAAAAAGTCAATTATCTGTTTTATGCATACTAAATACATGTTTATCAGTAGATGGGGAACATTGTGGAATAAAAATAAAGACTTAAGGTCTCATGTTGCCCTTGTTTTAAACAGGCATAATGAGTTTCAGCATGTTACAATAAAATACACGTCCACAAACACTCAGAAGTTTGCTTTTTGACCAAACCACACGAGCACATTTAAATGATCTGTAATAAAACAACACGTTTAATGCTTAAACTTTAGAGAAACAGATCAAATGACATGTTTAAGTTTATTGTGCACACATATTGAACACATTCGCGTTTCTGTCAGTCTCTCATCTATTTTGTAACTCCTCATTCATTTGAAACTTCAGAGAAACATTAAACAACATATTTACTTATTGTGTATGATAGTGAATACGCGTTGTTCACTCACTCTGTCTCGTGCAGTGCATTAATCCTCGTGTTCATTTATATAAACTTCAGAGAAACATATTAAACAACATAACTTACTTGAAAGCGAACCGTCGCGTTGCTCTCTCTCTCTCTCTCGTTCGTTCGCTCACTCGCTCTCTCTCTCTTGCACTAAGGTAACGTTAATCCTTTAGAACATTAATTCAATCTTTAGAAAGATTATTAAAACTACAAGTTATAAGATTGTAGGCTCCTGTTTGTGTTTGATGGAATACACACGCGTCGTGCTGTCAGTCATTCTTTCTCTCTGTCTATCGCACTCGTGAGGCCGTTCATGGTTGGATAGCGCAGTTGAAGGGGCGGTATCATTATAATTGGAGCCCTTACCTACGTCATGGGGGGAGCGAAATCCGCATGACCTATTTATTCACATGCTTGCAGAGAGAGCCTTACCAAAACAAAGTTACAGGGTTGCTATTTTTCATGTTTTCTGGGTTGGTAGAAGCACTGGGGACCCGATTATAGCACTTAAACATGGAAAAAGTCTGATTTTCATGGAATGTCCCCTTTAATAATAGGGTCAATGTAAACCTTACAAAAATTTACCCTGCTATTACTGCAAATAAAACCAAAAAGATGTTGTGTAATGAAACATGGTAACCACAAAACAATCCTGATTGTGTTATAAAAAACATGTGTAACAATAGTCTGTATTGAATAACTGTGGTTATACAAATCGGAAAAAAAAACATGTCTGTACTACAGGTCTATTTAAAACGTGGTTTATTTAGTTTCCTAAGTGTAAACCTTGCAAAGACATTAAAGCTATAATCTTCAATTTCAAAGATTGTTCATTATTAATAACCTCGTTTAGATGCTGGTTATGGTTCTACAGTAAAATCCTAACAATATGATGGGAAAAAAGAATGAAAAAAAATCCATTCACTCTATTGGGTGTACAGCGGCAGAGAAGTTGACCAATGTAAGCTGTCCGGCCGGACAGTTTACATTGGTCGACTGCTCTCATCCAATCCCCGCTCCACTTGATACTCCACCTTGCGCTCGCGTCTCCACCCCATTGCACACCACCCTGCCCACGACATGAAATTTCTGACAGAGATAAAAATGGAGACTCAAACAACGGACTCAAAGTCGAATTAATATAGGGTCCGCCATTGACCGTTGAAGGAGCTTCACAGAGATATGGGACTGAAAACCGACGCTGACACGGCAGACTTTTTGTTGAGCAGGTACACATTTATTTATACTTTTATGGTGTGAGGTGTTACGTAAATATCTTTATATCAGTCTGACAACATGCTCATACTGCCGGTCGGCATTGGAATGTTAGCCGTTTAGCATCGCGTATCACCGGTCAAAGTAATTATATTTATTAAAGTGCTCTACGCCAATCAGACAATCCCATAGGCATTACAGTTAACTTATGTTTTGCATGTGCATACTGAAAAAACAAAAATAAATGTACCACTCAGAAACATCCATTTCCAATCTCCTAACAAGTTTTTGTTCAAAATCTGTATCCTCGTCTGAGACAGGCTCAAACATATAATTTCCATCATGAAAGCCCCAATCTATTTAATATGAGAGCGGGTGATGTGAACCTCATTGGGAAACAGCCAATCAGTCAATGTCAGGGTGGCTGTCCACCAGTTAGGGTTAAAGGGACAGTTCACCCAAAAATGAAAATTCTGTCATCATTTAGTTGCCCTCATGTTGTTACAAACATGTATACATTTCTTTGTTCTGAAGAACACAAAGATATTTCAAGAAATGTTTGTAACCAAAGCATTTGTGGACCCCATTTACTTCCATAGTATTATTTTTTCCTACTATGGAAGTGAATGGGGTCCACAAATGATTTAGTTACAAACATTTCTCAAAATATCTTCCTTCATGTTCATCAGAACAAAGAAATGTATGCACGTTTGTAACAACATGAGAGTGAGTAAATGATGACAGAGTTTTCATTTTTGGGTGAATAAGCTGAGTTGTTGTTCATTAATGCAGCAGGACATCCAAGTAAATCCTCAAACTATTAAATCCAAGGGTTCACTTACATTTTCCTCCAGCACTGTGAATGTTTAATGGGTGTTTTTAAAAAAGACACAAGAAACTAGAATTATTTGTGTGTTGTCAGCTTATACACATTGTGTTACTAGGGGTTCACATACTTTTTCTTGCGACTGTATAATGTTTCTAACACAGTGAATTTAAAGTGCACTGCAGATGTCCTAAATATTTTAAAGCTGTCTAATATGGTCTTGAAGACCTCTACAACAGGTTTAAAAACATACAAAGTAAAAACTCATTGTTACTTTTTCAAAATATAAATTATTTATGTATTTTACCTCATCTCTCGGAAACTGTTTATTCGAAGCAGTTCACAGATGTCTAAACCCCTCTTTTCGTAAAAACATTTGACCAGTGACCAAAGCACACTGTTAACCCTGTACACTTGTCACTTTTTTAAAGCAACACTAAAGAGGTTTTTTTTACCTAAAAATAATGTTTCCAAAAAAGTTTCAGTCGTTTGTACATTGGAAACAGGGTGAACTGCACTTTCACATTCGCTTTGCAGCCCTCTATCGGCCAAAATCGCACTAAAGAAGTTTCCAACCGTCGGGTAGTGGTCCTGTAGTTCGAGTGAAAACTACAAAAACTTGCTTTACGGCAGACCTACAATCCAATCAGAGCCAGCTATACTGCAGTATTTACGACAGTGGTAATGAACAATTACGCTTCTAACCTGTAGGGGGAGCAAAGAGCAAAAACTCTTTAGTGTTGCTTTAAATACCAATGTGAATTAATATGTGACTCTTAAGATGACTTTTCTGTGTAAAACTCTTTCCACACTGAGGGCAGGTGTGCGGCTTTTCTCCGGTGTGAATTACTCTGTGATGGGTAAAAGATGATTTTATTGCAAAACTCTTCCCACACTGAGGACACGTGTAAGGTTTCTCTTCAGTGTGAATTGATGTGTGACTCTCAAGATTATCTTTTCGTGCAAAACTCCTTCCACACTGATTACACGTGTAAGGTCTCTCACCAATGTGATTTAATATGTGATTCTTAAGATGACTTTTCTGTGTAAAGCTCTTTTCACATTGAGGGCAGGTGTAAGGTCTCTCTTCAGTGTGAATCCTTACATGAGTCATAAGGGTTGCTTTTTGTGCAAAACTCTTTCCACACTGAGGACAAATGAAAGGTTTCTCACCAGTGTGAATTCGTATGTGACTCAGAAGATGAGCTTTAAGTGTGAAACTCTTTCCACACTGAGGGCAAGTGTGCGGCTTTTCTCCGGTGTGAATCACTGCATGATGCGTCAGGGATGATTTAATTGCAAAACTCTTCCCACACTGAAGGCAGGTGTAAGGTTTCTCTTCAGTGTGAATCCTTACATGAGTCATAAGGGTTGCTTTTTGTGCAAAACTCTTTCCACACTGAGAGCACATGAAAGGTCTTTCACCAGTATGAATTCTCACGTGACTCTCAAGATGACCTTTCAGTGTGAAACTCATCTTACACTGAGAGCAGGTGTGCGGCTTTTGTTTGGTGTGAATTTTTTCGTGAGACATAAGGTTTCCTTTTTGTGAAAAACTCTTTCCACACTGAGTGCAGGTGTAAGGTTTCTCTCCAGTGTGACTTCTTTCATGAAACATAAGTCTTCTTGCACATACAAAACTCTTTTCACAATGAGTGCATTTGTACGGCTTCTCTCCAGTGTGAGATTTCAAATGTGCCCTAAGGGAACACCTAAATGCATAACTCTTTCCACACTGCTGGCACGTGTGACATCTCTCTTTATTGTTAGTGCTCTTGTCTTTGCTATGGTGTCCATTTCTTGTGGAAAGCGTTTCATGGGAACTGACTGAATGATTGGTTTCTCTTTTCTTAGTTGATATTTCTAAACAATCAGGAGATTCCTCTTCAGTAATGACATCATGAGGTACCTGATGTCTCTCCTCAACTTCATTCAGTTCCTCAGTTTCCTCTTTTACCTCCATCGTATCTAAAACAAACAATACATTATCAAAAATGTACTGGAAAACAAATACAATTCAGTTTATATTCAATTCAATTTTATCAGTTTAGTCAGTTTTTCATGTCCATTTACAACCCTAGGATTTGTCTTTATAATGAAATGGTCTATTAATGAATAATAATGTTGAGCTCTGCCCTGATTGGCTGTTTCTCCTTCAGTAGCTCTGTGTGTGTGTGTGTGTGTGTGTGTGTGTGTGTGTGTGTGTGTGTGTGTGTGTGTGTGTGTGTGTGTGTAGACAGATCTTATGTTTGAGTCTGTATCAGATGAAAATTTTGAGAAATAATTCCAATTGTTTGGAGATTGTGTTTAATGTTAGGTTGTACAACTTGACTGTAACGTCACAGTCGCTGTTAAGATTGACCTGTTTCATATATGTCTTTTGCATGCAAAACTCTCTCACTTCTAACTTTAATGCAAATTATAACCACATTAGACTCACTCAGACTCCAATCGTTCGGTTACGTGTTTCTGGTTCCAAAAACACTTTAAATCTGTTTCACTTCAATCTGGCATCCCAGCCGACCCCTTTTCCAGTCATTCCTTACGCATACAGTAGGTGCGGCAACCACAGCTGCCCAAAAAAACCTTTCCCAATAACACTCGGATGCTGGTCATCAGAGGCTTCAAGACCTTCATTCGATCGAACCGCTTCCACATCAGAGAGGCCCACCAAACCCTCATCAGCTGATCCCACCTCCTGCTCCGAGACAACAACTATCAGACTCTATCCACTGCCACAGCTGTGTTGTTTCCTCTGCTCCACCTGCTTTTCAAAACAAGAGCCCCTTATTTTTATGTATTGTATGAATAGACAGGTTGATGGATCGTAATTTTGTTGTATTGTAAAGTACAATGAAAATAAAGGCTTTCATTCATTCATTCATTCATTTTAATGATATGTCCCCTTTAATATTGTCTCGAGATTGTATTGAAATTTAAATGTGAAATCATCAATTGCATTTTATTTTTCAATTTGGCAGGAAAGACGCATTATCACCTTAAAAATGAAATGACAATTTAATTTTGTTTTAATTTTTATTTTAGTATTTAGTTTTCAGATTTAGGAAATACTTGGCGATTTTATTTTCAGAATTTAAGTAATTAATTTAAAATTGTCTGGAAAGAACTCCCATATAGTTAAAGCCCAAATAAAAATATAAATAAACCATTGTTTTGCTTCGTGCACAGAAAGAGGCTACCCATGAAAGATGCAGTCAACTTTGCTAAGATTACTTTTTATAGATATCACTGCTAGTAGTGCTTATTTTTCTCTAACAAGTTAAGAACTTCTTATTTTAAATGTTCATATTTTACCTCAGTACTAAAACAAAGTCGCTTTGTAACTATTGTATGCTTTTCTATCAAACTATGATTTCAACAAGTGAAGTAGAACAGCGTTTACAAAATAAAAGATAAATGTTGTAAACTAGAGGTAAACAAAGTAAAAATACATTTTTGTGCAGAATGTAAAAAAAGTGAAGCTTTAAAAATAAGTGTGCATCCGAATGCAAGTGCAGTAAACAAAGTGATTTGAAGTATAAACGAGTGAAATGATAAAGCATAAAATGAAGATAATCTGCTGTGGTGTTTGTTGATTCAGCTGACACTTGTTTAAATGATGATAAAGAGTGGAAATATATTTACCAATGTGTGTAGATTTAATTTCTTTTGCTTCAGTTTCTGTTTCAGAGCGGATGTGATTCTTCTTCTTTTTGTTTTACGGCGGCGGTTGGTCTCTCGAGCTTTAGTGCTGCATTACTGCCACCTTCTGCTCCGGAGGACGTATAAGAGAATTCATTCACACTAAAGAATCAAACATTTAAAGCGTTTATTATCAAATACCCAGTGAGGAAAGAAGGTTTCCCGAATTTTGTTATGCTTAGTTTGAACAAAACAATTAGCGAATTTCCTATATATTTTAAATACAGCATTAATGACCATTTGTTTAGGCACTGATAGCAGATAAAATATAACAGACACAGTGACAAATGCGTTTACTAATTATTTTATTGCATTAAACTGTTATCATATTATATTAATTATTAAGCTTTCATATTGAATTTATTTTTGATATAGCCTATAAAATAATGAAATAAATAGAGCATATGTTTAACAAATCAAAACAATGAATAAATAATGGCATTGGGTGTAAATTCTGACCTTAAAACAAGACCTTAATAAATAATTACCTAAAATTATTTAAAAAACCAATAGCAGGAGGTACAAAATATTTTTTTAATCTGTTTGTGCGACAAAGGGTCACATAGTATCTGCGTGTAGATGGGAGCAGTTTAAAAGCCTTCTGCAAGGGATGGCTCAAATCCATAATAATTAACTCAGCCTTCCTCAAAGTCCTAGTTTTGTACACATTATTCAGATCATTCAAGGAAGTGCCAACAATCTTGCTAAACACTTTTACAATGCCCCGTAATCTATTTCTATTTTTAAGATTAAGTGACCCGTACCAGCACACAAAAGAAAAGGTGATTCAATAAAACAAGAATAAAACATCTTCATAAAAGTATTATCCACATTAAAACCACCAAGTTGCTTTGAGTTGAGTCAATTTTTTTCCTTTATTTTTATTTAATAATTGATGGAATCATTTATAAATGCATTTAAACAAAAAGAAAAGTAATGAAGGTAAGCACAATCAAAACCCTGAATATTATTTGCATTTGCAAGTTGTTCTGCAGGTGACCTCGTAACACTTCATATTACAATGCACTTAGGGATTTCCAATTACGCCAGAGCACTCGTAGATCTACAACGATTTTCAGGTACAATGTTTTTGGGAAAAGCAGCCCTGATCAATCCAGTTGAACGCGTGGATCAGTAGATTAAGTTATTATGTATGGATGCCTTGTAGCCATGTAGACTTGTCATGTAAGTGGATAGATCGCTCTTGGCACGGGTTCATCCGACAGGAGATCAATCACACAATCCCATGGCCAATGAGGTGGTAGTTATGAGGCTCTCTTGGGACAGATAATATCTGGGAAATGATGATAGCAGGAGGGGATCTCGACTGATCAGACAACTAGTACTTTTGATGAAAGTTGCTAATAGTAATCAATGCACTGAAAAATCATGGTTAATACACTTTTACCACAAAAACATGGTTACTTTTCGTAAGAGATGTTGTAAACATTTTTCTATTATGTGATTGTACTTAATTAACTGTTACATTGCAAATAGCTAATAATTTAGTAAATTACATAATAACTTAATTACATTATGTGAAAAATTATTATTGCATTATAAAAATATAACTACATTATGAGCTCGAGATTTTACTATGTTCTTAGAAATAAATTGTATTAAATTGATAATACAGTATGTGAAATTCTGTGCGATTATTACAGGTAACACTTTACAATAAGGTTCATTAGTTAACATTAGTTAATGTATTAACCAACATGAACAAACCATGAGCAATACATTTGTTACAGTATTTATTAATCTTTGTTAACGTTAGTTAATATAAATAAAGCTTTATTTGCTTGTTCACAGTGCATTAACTAACATTAACAAACTTTTAATAAAAGTATTAGTAATTGTTGAAATTAATATTAACAAAGATGAATAAATGCTGTATAAGTGCAGTTCATTATTAGTTCATGTTAACTAATGTAGTTAACTAATGATAACTAATGAACCTTATTGTAAAGTGTTACCTTATTACATTATGAGTTTATCTTTATTTGTTTTTTTACATCAAGTCATTTCAAATTCTCATTTTATTTTCCAGAAGATTTCGTCCTTCATTTGCATGTGGTCATTTTGCAAGCAGTTCTAACCAAACTAAGTTGCAAATGAAAGAAATGCATTTGTTTGGTTAGTTAAACAGAGCATTCATGGTCACCAGCACATCTTTAAATCTGTTCAACAGTTACTCTGCTGCACATCTTAACTGTTTTATTACCACAGACCATCTCAACCTCACATTTCTAGAAGTTATCTTGTCAGGAGCGTGAATTTCACTGTTTACCCTGCTGAAAAAATGGTCTCTACTGTTAGGTGTTGGGGTCTATTTGCTGAAATGTGTCCCAAAACACACTACAAAAAGGAATTTAGTAAATTGTATAATTTTGTTTTAATGGTAAAAGCTAATTGTTCCTTATGGCCTTTTCAAGGAAACCAGTAAAATTTCTGTGATGGTTTCTCTTGTTTGTCAGTAGGGTAGCATCAGCTGTAAAATGTTTCAGTGTTTTCTCCATTTACTATATCCAGCTTGACTGCCAGTAGTCATCTAGTTGCAGTCAAGCTGTATATAGTGAATGGAGAAAACACTGAAACATCTTTTTTACAGTGTAACCCTAAACCGAAGCGACAATGGTAAGAAAATAGGACAAAACAGTTATAAAAAATAGAAATTCGTTATACGATCACGAAAAACACGGAAATTTGTGATAATATCACGAAAAAAGAATGAAAAATTTACATGACTATATAATGAAATTTTGTGATATCACCCTGTAGCCCAAGACTGGTTGCCCACTGAAGCTAAGTAGGGTTGAGTCTTGTCAGTACTTGGATGGGAGACCTCCTGGGAAAACCAGGTTACAGGTAGAGGTGTTATGGCGCTTTTCCATTGCATAGTACCCCACGGTTTAGTTTGGTTTAGTTTGGGTCAGCTTACTTATGGGAGCTTTTCCATTAGGTGCAGTACGTGGTACCCGATACTTTTTTCATACCACCTCGGTTGGGGTTCCAAGCGACCCGAGCTGATACCAAACGTGATGCAAAAACACAGTAGATCACTGATTGGTCTGAGAGAATCGTCATCAGCGTCATCGCTATAATGTAAAAGATTAGCTTTAGCTTACTGCTAGCTTGCGCTGAGTAAACATGTTTTCATCTGTGCTCTGCTATACGTTTCCAAACTCCCTTTTATATTTTATTATAATTATAAAAATATATTTTGCAGTGTGGGAGTGTTTCCAAGATTTCCGCCAAATGAACAAACAGATGTTGCTTTGAATGCACTTCGAAACGCTTTGAAGTTTCTGCATGTCATTTGTTTAAAGTAAATATTTAAGGCCTATTATTTGCATGCCACTGAAGCATGTGATGTTTAAACCCATTTAGGTCATAGATGTGTTTCTCAATTCCATACAATTGTGTTCAAAAAATAGCAGAACAACATCAGTAACCTGATCACTGTTATTAGTAGTAGTTGTGAGGGTTTTTGAGACACAAGACATGAACCCAAATGCAGACGTTAACAAAAAGGGATTTATTAACAAACCAGGTAAAACAGAAAAAACAATACCCACGAGCGGGCAAAACAAGACAAGGAAAACACAACACTGAACTGACACTAAACTAGAACAAAACATTAAACAGACTAAGACTAGCTATAACTCACTACTCACAGGAACCAACTAGAAATACGACAAGACGAACGTGCACTGAACAGCAAACACAAGGACAATAAATAGGGACAAAGTAAATTACATACACCTGGAAATCATTACAAGTAAGGGATCGGGGTAAAAGTGACGAGACCTGGGAAATGCGTGGTCAGAATAAACTAATACTAAAACCACGCATCTCCAACATAGAACATATGTACTGTCAGAACCCTGCCATGCTAAACTAAATCTAAATACAAACAAGGATCTGACAGGATTCTGACAGTAGTAATATTTCTGCACACTAGTGCACTAGCTTCAGAATGTTGAAAGTAAAATGGACTGTTACAAACATTTCTCAGAGGAACAACATAATTTCATTAAAAAGTGAATTGGAGATGAAGAAAAGCAGCAACGTTTAAGATGCTGAGTTAAAATGATCTCAATGTTGCTGTTATGGAAAAATGTTAAAGCTGTTTTTGTTGCCTTCTGTGGTGTGACCACTAGTAAGTTTGTGTGGGACGTTTCATTAAAAGATAACCTAAAACTGTGATATAGTGTATAATAACATAATAAAAATAAAAACATTTGCATTTTAGCTCATAACAGTTGTTGACGAGATAAACATTAACAGGTGAGTTTATTTAAATGTTGAAATACACAAAGCAATGAATAATAGTGCAAGCTGATCTCTGATGGGTGAATTTACACACACACACACACACACACACACACACACACACACACACACACACACACACACACACACACACACACACACACACACACACACACACACACACACACTTCTTGACAGATACGAGTAGTATTACTGAAGTAACTTTCCTTTTTCCTTTACAAGATCTGGCATAGAAGACGAGGATGATTTTGAAGTAGGTTAGGGAATCCAAATGGAGACAGAGAGGAGTTTAAACAGCATCTCATCACTAACTGTAAAAAAAAATGCTGCAGTGTTTTGTGCAAGTTTAATCAAATTGGTTATGCAAGTCAATTAAATTTACAATTTAAAGTTTTTGACTAATAGTTGACATAACTTAAAAACAAAACAAAAACTTATAATGATTTTTTTTTTAAAGTGGTCAAGTAAAAAAATAGTTGCTTATACTTAAAAATGTAAGTGTGTTTTTTTACACTGTAAGGGTTTTGTGTGTTTTTTTCCCCAATACCTCTCTAAGACACGTCCCCAAACCCACATTTTGCATCAGTATTTGTGTAGGTAAAACAAACCAAATGAAAGTAGAGAACACAAAGTAAAGAGAACGCCTTCAGTTGGTTGAATAAGGTAAACACAGATGTTTTTTTTATTCACTTCACTGATTTAAATGTATTTGTCATGATTCATTGTGTTATTTTTAACTGTTTCAGATTCATCACACACTGTAAAACATCAACAATGGAAAGACTGATTCATGTTCTGCTGATCTCAGGTCAGTGTGTGTAGGGGTCTTGTGAAGATTAGTTTGATGTGTAGTAATTAATGTTGGGTTTTCATCACCATCAGTGTTTTCTAAATTCATCTACACGTCACTCAAAATCTCATGAAAAATATCAAATACTAAATAACAGATAAAACATCAGAAGATTTATTTATGGGTTAATTTTTTGACCACATGTTTTAAATATATGGGGCATTTTTGTCTTAAAAATGTCTATGATTTGTACAAATGCATAACACATTAATAACATAATTTAGGTTTAATTTTAATTCACAGACATAAAAATAATGGTGTCTGTACTGAAATCCCAAGACTAGACTAGTCATCAAATAGACTAAATATATGTGTCTTATAAACAACAAAATAATGGCTAAATGATTATTTTTACTCCAATATAACAGGTTTTCATAAGAGAATGTTTTTTACTTTAATTACATAACGTAGACTAACCTTAACGATGTTCGTACAGATGACCTTTAACCAAAAATAACTCAATAAATAATTAAAGGTCAAACATAAATAATACATTCAAAATATCTGTGTCATCCTCATTTCCCCATCTTTCATCCACGGCCAGAAAAGAGACCCTACCGTAAACTGTTTGATGATTATTCAGTAAGTCTGCAGGCAGGGTGTATTTGAAAACGGCCGGTGGGCAAGCTTATGCTAACAGACTGCAGCATCGGGGGGAGACGAGTGGGGCAACAAATATGTGGATTAATGCTTTTCATTTTTTTTCATTTTCATTTTCTCTTTTATTCTTTTCATGAAAATGCATTATTTATACAAGGCACATACAATTCATTTTGACTTTTCCTTTACATTTCCATGATCAGAAAGGAGCAGATGGAAGAATAATATTCTTATATTTATCTGCCCCCTTTATAGACATAAATAGTAGATGGCATTAACCTTGTTCCCTCCACCATCACCCATAATTTATTAACGTAAATAGTAGATGACATAAATATCACCAGAAAGAATATATTAACTTAAATAGTAGATGTTACAGCATTATTCCCTCCACCATCACCCAAACTGCAACATATCTAATATTTATTTAAATGTTTTACAATAATCACATACAGTCCAATTCAAAATTCAATTTGATATAATTCAAGTTGTTTCTTTCTGTAACTCCGTTTAAATTCGAAAATATTTTTACAACTTTTTAAATCTTTGCTTAGAAAATTCCACACTTTTACTCCAGCAACAGACCAACACATTTGTTTCAGGGTTGTTCGTGCTGTTCGATGTTTAAAGTCATACGGCCGTCTATGATTTCCATCTTCAGAAGTGAGAACAAATAACTTTTGTAAATCATCTGGAAGAGCTTTACTTCTAGCTTTAAACATCACTTATAAAATTTGTAATTCTACAATGTCTTTACATTTTAATAATCCTGATCTAATAAAGAGTGGATTTGTATGATCTCTATATCCTGCTTTGAAAATAATACGAATAGCTCTTTTCTGTCAAATAAATAAAGGCATAGTGTTACTTTAATATGTATTTCCCCATATTTCTACACAATAGTTTAAATAAGGCAAAATCATTGAACAATATAACATTTTCATTGTATTATACGGTAAACTGTATTTAACCTTATTCAAAATAAATAGCCTTTTTGACATTTTATTTTTTACATGCATTATATGACTTTTTCACGTCAATTTCTCATCTAAGGTAACTCCTAAAAATCTAATTTCAGACACCTTCTCAATATTTACAATTTTAGTTTAACCATTTCATCTTCAATATTAGCTAAAGTTTCCAAATCATTTCCTGAACTATATAAATCTGTGTCATCTGCAAATAATACATAGTGTAATTTTTTTGAAACCTCACAAATCTCATTTATATATAAAATAAAAAGTCAGTTGCGTTTGATGAATGCTTAGAGCCACTCGGGCATCACGTCTATCAGCACCATGTATGCAGTGATTATGTTTAACTTAACCTTCATCATGTTTTAACAAATTAAAAAAAAACATCACAATCAAGTAAAATAAAATATGACTTCATCTTTAATGTCCATTTTTGCAGCTGAAATCAAGTTTGCGCTCTGTACGGATTTCAAATGTCATTCCTATTAATGAAATGTCTAACATATATTTACATTTAGCTTATTGTGCATTTGTGGATTTAAGAAATAATTGTGAAACTCTTTATATTTATTTGTGGTTCAGAATTTAGAATCAATTTTGACTCCATCATTTTCATCTCAGCAGGACTCTGTCCGTTTATCCACAGCATCCCGCATGGGTACCTCCTCATCCAGGAGCAGAAGACCTGGTACGAGGCGCAAGCTTACTGCAGACAGAATCACATTGATCTGGCCACTGTTGAAAGCAGTGAAGACCAGGCAGAACTACTAGCAATTGAACCAGCATTGACTTCAGTACCCTGGATTGGACTCTACAATGACATCAACAGCTGGCGGTGGTCTAATAAAAATGAGAGCATTACATATGAGAACTGGTATAGACCTACTGGGGAACCGAACAACTTTGATGGAAGAGAGACATGTGGGTTTTTTGAAGCTGCAGGCACTTGGCAAGATATCTACTGTGATATAGAAAAATATGTGTTTTTTTGTTACAATGGTAAGTATGAAATATTTTCAGCTCTGATTGTGTCTCTGCTACAGGCAATGAGCCAAATATCTTTATTTTACTGCAAACTTTTTACGGATGTTACTATGGGTTTACACCAGATGCGAGTTCCACGATTTGCGCGAGTAGATCACATACAAAGTCAATGCAAAGACGCGATCAAACGCTTCCTCGCGTGGGGCAATGCGAATGATGCGATATGGGCGGCGGGTTTGCCGTGAAAACACACGCTATTCGCATCAAACGCGTCTTCGCCCAAGTTGAAAATATTCAACTCGAGCGAAAAATTCGCATGACACGAATTTAAATCCCGCGAGTAATCTAGAGCGAGCAACGCGATGCCATAGACCCCTTCACGGTTCACGTCACAGGCTGTTCCCACTGCGCATGTTGGGGTCAGAAAAGTCATTACAGCAGATTGAGTTGCGTATTATTCGGTATCGTCAAAAATGCCTACTTACGTCGTGGGCTGTGGGTCTTCCGTTAAGTTTTCGCGATTCATGCAAATGGTATGAACAGTTCGACCCCGTGCTGCGCGCGCACCCGATAGTCATTCAATGTTTACAAACCTTGAAGGGGTCTATAGCACGCTTCGCGTTTGGTGTAAACCCTATAGGGTTCGGTTTACTGATGTGAGTTTTTATTTAAATCATGAAATCAAGGTGGATAACATATACATTTTTAGATTATAATAAAACACCAAGCTACAATGGTAAAATAGAAATAAAGATAATCCAATAAATAAAATGAGACAAAAATGTTTGGCATTAAAGGGATAGTTCACCCAAAAATGAAAATTCTGTCATCATTTACTCATCCTCGTGTTGTTACAAACCTGTATAAATGTCTGTGTTCTGATGGACACGACTGAAGATATTTTGAGGAATGTTTGTAACTAAACCGTTCATGAGCCCCATTTATTTCTATACTATTAAAGCAATAAACCCCTTGAAGCAGTGGGTTACCAGTGCATTTTATAACAGCTAAGGGGCGTTGTTAGGCACGACGCGAAGTGCCTAAAACCGCCTTAGCTGTTATAAAATGCACTGTAACCCCACTGCTTCAAGGGGTTTATTGCGTTTATAAAACGGTTACTTCATATGCAAAACGTTAGCGGGATTTTATAAAATAAAACACAAATAAGTTGTAATTATATTAGTACAAATATTACTCTTCCGCCAAACAAAGTAGTTCCTCAGAATCAAGTGTGACTGAAACAGAGCGCAGTTCCAGAGGTGGAAAGTAACGAATTACATTTACTCACGTTACTGTAATTGAGTAGTTTTTTTGTGTATTTTTACTTTTTTGAGTAGTTTTTAAAATCTGTACTTTTACTTTTACTTAAGTATGTTTTATTTAAAGTATTGTACTTCGCTACATTTTAAATCATATTCGTTACTGAGTAAAAAAATATTATATAAAGCAAGGTGATAAAGACGCGCAACGGATGTAAATGGGCGGGGCTCGGGGGAACGCGCGCAAAAAGAACCATGGAGCCGGACGAGACAGGCGCGCGCTAATGCAGACCCGCCTCAGTTCAAATCTTTATGAAAGAAACCCCTGGTCATATTTAAGCACACTTTCCACTGACCCGAAGCGAGTGTTTCATTTCTATGAAAGGTAGGATTCATGCTCTTATACGAAATTGCATGACGCGTTTTTAATACCATGCGCATTATCTTCCGAGGTCTAGCAGCTTCGCGTCAAGTCAAACACAACTTCAAAACGTCCTCGAGAATGCGCAGGTCATTAGACATTGCAGAGAGAGAGAGAGAGAGAGAGAGAGAGAGAGAGAGAGAGAGAGAGAGAGAGAGAGAGAGAGAGAGAGAGAGCGAGCGAGCGAGAGAGAGAGAGAGAGAGAGAGAGAGAGAGAGTTTGAGAGTTTAATACTCTTTTATTTTAACAATTTAATCATATATTACACACACTTCATCTTTTTTTTTTTTCTTTTTTTTTTCCTTCACATATGTTTAAAAAGTCAAAACCAACTCATTTCCGTCACACAAAGTGCACAGTACTTCATTAATACACCATATTTCTTCAAATTTCAATAGACAGTCCACCAACTTGTAATAGGCAAACTCTACTTTCAGTCGAGCTGCCACCAGTCCCAAAAACATGGGGACAACACTTGTTGCCTCCTGCCCTAAAAGTTTTTTTTTCCGTGTTTTCCAAATTGCCAATTTTGCTGTACCTGACAAAAAATTAATTAGAACCAATGTCTTTTTCCTTTGAACAGAGTACCTGGGCCCATAAACAAACAATTCAATAGTAAAACCTTCACCCAGAGACGAAAACCAATTTTTTAGAAGACAAAAAAGATCCCCTAAACGTGAACACTGCACGAATAAGTGGACCACTGACTCTACCTCCAAACAAAAAGGACAACCCACCCCTATGTTAGGATTGAGATGCGCCACATATCTGTTCGTAGCTATTGCTCCATGTACAATTCTCCACTGGAGATCACCTGTCCGTTTATTAATCGGACACTTGTACAGAGCACGCCAGCATCCTTTAGGGGAAGAGTCAGGTCCAAGAAAATCTGTCCATTTTGCAACAGACACACCAGTCAAAGTCCGGGCATTTGACACTTTTGAACAAGTCCAGTACAAGGCCTTTTTTCCAGTTAACTCAAAACAGTCCAATTCAGGGATTTTAAATGTCAGCAGACAGTGCTCATCTTCTTCCCAATTCTCCGCAGCTGCACTGACTGTAAGTGAGGGAAAAACGTACTCATACTCTTCTGTCCACTCATGGATCATCGTTGTTTTATCCAGAAAGTCTCTGTACTCCTCTACGAAAACTCCCCGTATATCTGTGAGGAGCTGCTTTATCATTCTCGTGGATTTCACTTTAGTCCTTTGGCTTATAACTTCCACGCTGCTACTCAATATATGACCCAGCTTCACATATCCAGCTGCCAGCATCCTTGAACGTAAGCATGCAGATGATAGAAATCTTGAAGGCAGGAGTGGGTTGAAAAACAAAGGTTCTTCCAACAGCCAAGGCCCTGCTTCCAGATCAAGTGATCTTGACACATTGAAAACTTTCCAAGCTTCAAGCATAGATCTATAGAAAGGAGTAAGATCTACCAACTCAGACTCTTGTAAGTCCATAAGAAATAAATGTTTATCAAGTCCCATTCCACCTGCCCTCCGCAAAAGGGCTATCGCAGTATCCATCCAAGCACAATTGCCGTTATATAGCAGCTTTTGAGCAGCTTGTAATCGGAAAGCCATGAGTCTTGCCTTGAGGTCCACTAGACCCTGTCCCCCTTCTTGTACAGGAAGATACAGTACTGCAGCTTGCACCCAATGGCATCCAGACCAGAAAAAGTTCACCAAGTGCCTTTGGATCGTTTGAACTAGCCCTGCTGGTGGTTGCAGCACATTAAATTTATGCCACAGAGTAGATGCCACCAAATTATTGGCGACCAACACTCTTCCCCTGTAGGACAGCTGGGGTAGCAACCATTTCCATCTAGACAATCGAGTGCATACTCTTTCCTCTATACCCTCCCAATTTAATTTTTGAAACTCATTTGAACCAAAAAAAAAGGCCTAAAATTTTAAGACCATCTAATTTCCATTTAAGGTCTCTAGGTAATTTTGGGAGATTCTCTGAAGTACTTTGACCAACCCAGAGTGCTTCACTTTTGTCCCAGTTAACCTTGGCTGTTGAAGCCTTCTCATAAATATAAAGTGCATCAGACAAAACTTTGACATCTTGTGTGTTTTTAACAAACACGGTAATATCATCAGCATAAGCACTTAAAACTGTTCTTGAATTCTTAACAATAGCAGGTATATCCAAGCCAGATATTTTTTCTCGTATTTGACAAAGAAAGGGTTCAATTGCTATACTATATAGCTGTCCTGATAAAGGACACCCCTGTCTTATGCCCCTTGTTACAGAGATGGGACGACTCAAACCACCCCCCACCTTAACAATACAAGAAGCCCCTGTATACAACAATTTCACCCATTTTAAAAAACCCTACCCAAAACCAAACACTTTGAAAACATTAAAAATATAATTGTGATCAACACGATCGAACGCTTTCTCTTGGTCTAGGGAGATTAAACCAATTTCTATTTTAGAAGCTCTACAAATGTCTAAAACATCCCGTATCAAAAACAGATTGTCCGATATTGTCCTTTCTGGAATACAATATGTTTGATCACTATGTACAATTTGATGGAGATACTTTTTAAGCCTATTTGCAAGGCATTTGGATAATATTTTATATTCAGTCGTCAAAAGAGCGACCGGTCTCCAGTTCTTCAAAAAAGACAGATCCCCTTTTTTAGGCAGCAATGACAAAACAGCCCGTTGACAGGATACAGGCAACATACCATCTTTGTTACAAACACAAAATACTTCAAAAAGATCCTGTCCAATGCAATGCCAAAAATGTTTATAAAATTCAGGTGGCAAACCGTCAATGCCTGGAGCTTTTCCTGAATTAAGTTGACCCAAGGCAGCAGTTATTTCTTGGAAGGATAAAGACAAGTCCAAAGCAGTCTTTGAATCAGAGTCTATTTGAGGTAGATCTTTAAACAATGTTGCAGAACAATTTACATCACAATGCTCAGCAGTGTACAGATTTGAATAGAAATCCACAGCATGACGACGCATATCTTTTGTATTGTATGTCATCCTTCCATCAGGAAGACGTAAACAAGCCATCTGTTTGTGCTTTGCCACTTTACGCTCTAAATTAAAAAAATATGCACTTGGAGCATCCATTTCTGCAACAGAAATAAACCGAGACCTTACCAAGGCCCCTTTAACTCTCTCATTTAAAAAAGATCCCAAAACCATTTTTTTCCTCTGTAACTTGCTACTTAAACTAGGGTCATATCTATTAATTAGTTCTGCTTCTATTGATGATATCTCATTTTCAACAGACTCAATTGTTTCTTTCAGCACATTGGTAGAATTAGCAGTGTATTGCAGACAAAACATTTTTATATTTACTTTTCCTATATCCCACCACTGTCTTAAGTTTTCAAAACTGCTTTTTTTTCTTTTCCACTGCTGCCAAAAAATTCCAAAATTCTTGCAAAACTCTTTATCCTTAAGCAATCTAATATTAAAATGCCAAAAAGACGACCTATTTGAACTCTGAGATTTACTTATTACAATCGAAATCAAATTATGGTCTGTAAAACCCACTGGTGTGATAGAAACATCAATAATTTGACTGCTCAACTGTTTAGATACATAAATTCTGTCCAAACGAGCAGCAGTAATTCTATTATCATTCACCTTGATCCATGTATATTGCCTCACATCAGGGTTTTTTACCCTCCATATATCCAAAAGATCTGTTGCCTTTATTAACTTTGATAAACAAGATGAGGACTGAATATGAGGCTCCTCGGTATTTCGATCAACAGAAAAATTCTCTGTACAGTTCCAATCTCCCCCGACTATAACATTTCCATCATTAAAACATTTTTTAAAAACATTACTTAACACACTAAAAAACATTAATCTTTCAAACCCTACATTTGGTGCATACACATTGATAAAATAATAAATATCCCCATCAATGTCTGCTTTAACAACAAAAAGACGGCCATTCATTGGTTCTTCTGTACTCAAAATAGTAACTTTTAAATCAGGTGCAAAAAGAATAGCCACGCCTGCACTCAAATTCGTTTTATGGCTTAATTTGTACTGCCCTTTCCACCACAGACCCCACTCAACTTCATTTCCAGCATCGCTGTGTGTTTCTTGAAGATAAATAACATGTAATTTTTTCTGCTCTATTATTCCAGATATTAATGCACGTTTGTGCATATCCCTTCCCCCATTTATATTAAGTGAAGCCACTCTTAATACATCCATATAAAGATTTAAGAGGGAAAGGAGAAAAACAGATAAAAGCAGCATTACAGAAAGAGTCACCATGTGATGCATGAGATGATTAACTAAAACAAAACTTTTGACATTCTCTTTTTTTCCACTTTTCTGAACTTTCTAATAGCGGTTATATGTTTCTTCAAACGAAACCTTTTCTTTTCACTTAAGATTTCAAGACTCACATTCCTTTGATGTACTGAAACAGACTTCTCAAACTTCTCAATATCTGGAAAGAAATCAATCACATTAACTTGCTTCCCAAAAGTGTCATCCAGAAAAGCATTGATCTCATCTAATGCGTACAATGAAGAATCATCTTGTGCAATCTCTTGAGAGTCCACCTCACTACTGCACATATAATCTTCCTGCGAGTCTGAGACAGTTTCCAACATAGATGCATTTTCATTTAGCAAAGCTTCATTCATAGTACCACTCAACTCCATCTGCTTTTTCTCTTCTACACTTTCTACACTACAAAAACTATTCTGAATACCACTCGTGCTAGGTACAGAATCATTGACATTTTCAGCATTCAGTGTTTCAGTGTTTTCTCCGTTATTAACAATCACAACACTATTCAGATCGGGTACGCTCACTGCCCTTACTGCAGTATTTATTTGAGTATTATCTGAAACATTAACATCCATTCCTAAAGATCTTACCTCAGGAGGACCCTCTATCTCACCCCGATCTCTTTGAGCTGGCGCAAGTTGAGAGCTAGCATCTGATCTCACATTAATAACTTCAACTTCGCGTTCTTTGTGTGGGCACATGTGTCGTTTGTGTCCGATGTCGCCACATTCAAAACACTTCATATTGCCAGTTGTCGCGTAAACCATATACGTTTTCCCTTCATGTTTAACACGAAACGATATGTCCAGCGTTCGCTCCGGTGAGTCTAAAACCATGTTTACATTTCTCCTAAACGACATCACATGTTTTAGAGCCGGGTGTTTACACCCTAAAGAGATCATTTTAAACGGACCTACAATTTTCCCAAAGCGAATTAGCTCACGCTCGCACGCTTCGTTTGTTATGAAAGGCGGCACGTTTGAAATCGTGATCTTAGAAGAAGCCGCATAAAGTGGCGTTACCTGCACTAAGTCATCATTAATAATGAGTCCATTTTCAATTATCTGATTGACAAGATTCTGCGTGTTCAGAAAGACTACAACGGCCTTATTCATGCGGGAGGCCGAAGAAATATTTTCGTGACCTACCGCTTCACCTGTAGCAACAAGCACATCCTCCACCATTACCCCATCAGGAGGCACACACCTGAAACCATTCCGCAAGGACAGCGCCTCTGCCTGAGACGCCATCCCTCCGCAAAACCAGCAACGAAAAGTTAAAGATAAAACTTACCAAATCATGCCGGTAGAAAAGTGAAAAAAAGAAGAAAAAAAAACAGATAAAGTGGTAAAAAAGAGTATAGGTGAAAAAGAACACCACTCGATCTTTACCCTCCCACCGTTACTCTCACACACGCAAACTCCCAGGATCCCCCGAGAGAGAGAGAGAGAGAGAAGAATAAAGGTAATCAGGTACCCAGGTCAGGAAAGTAAGAAGATAATAAACGTGTCAAATGTATATAGACATGGCACTCATCTCATTATATGCTCATTTAAACTAGATATATAGTTTAATAAAATAATGTATGTTACCAGCAATACATCAATTACAACCTTAATATAGTGATTGTATTTACTAGCTGCTGACCACCTTCAAAAGTGCATAACTCACATGTAAAAATCATTAAACAATTCAATAAATGTTTCTTACTTTAAAAAAGCTTTTTATTTTATTAACTTTTTGTTATTGCACTTTAATTGTAAAGATGTTCCTACAATTAAAAACAACTAGTTTGAGATGTATATTCCCTTGTCGTTTTTGAACTATACTAGAATCCTCCACCTCATCCCGCTGTAAAAAAGTAACTTTTACTCTGAGTAAAGTTAAAATGACTTACTTTTTACTTTTACTTGAGTAGATTTTTAGACAAGTAACTTTACTTTTACTTAAGTAAAATATTATTAAAGTAACTTTACTTTTACTTGAGTACAATATTTGATTACTTTTTCCACCTCTGCGCAGTTCCCAGGGGCGTTCCACAAGATCTCGGGCCCTATGCATAGGCAGTCCTGATGGGCCCCAATGCCCCACCTCCATAATATATTCCAGACTTTTCAGGTCTGAGAGATCAGGAATTTTATCACAGCTTAGAACGCGTTTCAACCAATCGGAATGAAGAACCAGAACTGCCCGTTTTATAATATTTTTTATAGTATTCCATAGTACTAGTAAACTGTTGCCTACAATCCGTGTGTTGTAGTCCAAGAAAAGAGATTTATGTTGAAGACGATAACTCGCATCATCGTTTACTTTGAGGGTTGTACCTTTTGCATATCATTAACATTACACACCAAAGGAAATTTTAAAAAGCTTGTGTTTGTTAACAGCCGGTATTATCACTAATGATGATCGAGTATCACTTTATTATCTTGTTTATTTAACATTGAATAAATGTTCAAAATGCTTCAGATAGAGGATGCATTAAGTATTGGTGTGCAAATTAACATTTTAAATCAGTCCCTCCAGAAAAATGCAATTATGTGATTGCATGATTCAACACGTAAAGTCTGCATATTTATGCTGGGGACGCATTTTTTCAAATACGCCGCACTTTTGCAGCATAAATTGCAGATTTCCATGTGCAAAATATGCAGGGCTTGCATGATTTCATAATCCCCAAATTTTCGTAGCAAAAATCACATATATCTTAGCAGAAAGTTGAAAAATGTTGCATTTACCTCACACAAGCGCAGGTTAGGGTGATGTAATTATGTGATGTGAAAATCATTGAAAAACTGCAAACAGTTGCAACAAGTTCTCACAGTTTTTGCAAGTTCCCGCAATTTCATTGCATAAAATTGCATAAATATCCCGCATATTCCATCGCATTTTTTAAGAAAACGTGCCGCAAGATCAAGGATTTTTGCCCACAACAATCACAAAAAACTCTGTTTTTGTGGAAGGACTGTTAAAGGTGCAGTGTGTAACTTTTAGAAGGATCTAATGAAAGAAATGCAATATGATATACATGTTATCAGTGGTGTATAAAGACCTTACATAATTGTTTTTATGTGTATTACTTTAGAATGAGCTGTTTTTATCTACATACACCGCAGGTCTCCTTACATGGAAGTCACCATTTTGCATCACCAAATGCTAAACGCACACACTGCTCTACAGAGCGCAATTTGTCACTACTTTATTTTGTCTTAAATCACAACATGTTTGTCCTGTGGCGGCCATAGCTTCTCGATGCATTTCGGTAAACGGTGGACTGAGCCGTTAGTTACAATTCACAATCTTACTGCTAGATGCTGCTAAAATCTACACACTGCACCTTTAAATGTAAATGAGTTATAACAGGTGTGGGGAGCCCCTGATCTCTTCATACATTAACAACACCATTTGTCCTATAACAGAGGACCAAATCGACCCAAACCGGTTTGTTCTTATCAGTAATGGCTGGAGGAACTGGTATGATGCTCAGAGTTACTGCAGACAGTATCACACAGATCTGGCCACCATTCAGAATTCAACTGAGAACAACCTGCTGAAGAAACTGATGGGAAATTATGGAAGAGCGTGGATTGGTCTGTACAGAGACTCATGGAAGTGGTCAGATGGGACAAATGTCAACAACTACCCCATAACCTGGATGAGTGGAGAACCTAACATAGTTGGGTTGAACCCATCTTGTGGAGTTGAACGTCCTGGTGCTGTGATAAGTGATGAGATCTGCTCAGACCCCCATTCTTTCATCTGCATGCACTGTACGTTTCATGTGTACAGATATCATAAATACACTTGACTATTTACTTATTTATTTCCACAGTCAGCTCCAAGGCTGTTTGAAATAATTAAAATCATTTGCTGTCATATGGAACAGACCTGGAACTGTATCAGTGTTTATTTAGAAAAAAAATGACTGCACACATCATTTGTCCGCCAATCAGAAACAAATCGACAGTGATATTGGTGATTTAATGATTATTTTCTATAGGGATGCTATTATGTCATACTTTAAAGGGATTTTCATATAATGAAAATTACCCTACAAGTTAAATGATTTTCGTCACCTAACGCCACTCTAGTCACAGTATAGACGATTTCAGCAGTAACAACATAAACAAACGTCTTTCGTGGAACAAACATAACTTCCGGTAAACTACGCAAAGAATCAAAAACAACAGAGTCATTTTAGAGTAAAATGAACAACACTTAGATGAACTTAGTTAAACCACTAGCCACTTTGGCTCGTGAGCAAAAAATCTATTGTTAAGCCCTGGTCTTGTTTACCTCTAGTTGAGTTGACATGGATTGACTCACAACTTGTAATGTTTTAACAGTTTCTAGGAAACAGATTGTGCGCGTGGAGGTGAAATCTGCTCAAAATCTAAATAATCCTGCAGTGATGGAGATCATTATAAAGTGGGTAAGTGTTGAACTATCTGTGCAGTACAAAAACACAGACACATTTTATAAATATGAAACACTTTGTTGTGACATTGTTGATTTATTTCTTTGTTTAGATGAAGCAGAAACTGAAGGATTATGGGATAGAGAAGGACACAAGACTGACGTGGAAAGTTCAGTCAGATGGAAATGTTTTTACACCAAAACTTCAGCGTGAAAATGTTCAGCAACGCTGCTTAAACTTTTCTCTTTAGTGTTTCACAGTCAGTATCTGTGATCTGCAAGAAACTTTCTCCTCTTTAATAATTAGATGTTATTTTTATAATTAAATTTATTATATGATATTCCAATTGATTAATCAAATGACCACATGTATATGCAATATCTGCATTCAATTATTTGCATATTATTTAATATTACAAGACAAGAGTAAAACATTTTATAAAGTGTTATTAGACGTCAATATATATTTTATCAAGAAATCACAAGCTCACAGTCAGCCTTGTGTCTGTATCTAAACACATATGATTGTATTGAGTCTAATAGCAGCTGTAACAACTCATAATGTAATAACTGTACAGAATGTAATAATTTACTAAAACATAATAACATCTTTATCCTGTAATGTAATTACATGTGAAATTTATTACACAAATAAACTCAATAGATAAGGTCAAAATGCTATTATTTCAATGTTTTTTTAACAAAACCTGTATTGTACTGCATTTAACATTTTGTTGTGTCTGTGTAATTACATATTTTAGTAAATTTTTCACACAGGGCCATGTGGGTTTAGATTCTATTTTCCCTTCATGATAAAAACTTTCATTTAAAAACTGCATATTGTGTTTACTTGTGTTATCTTTGATCATTATTTAAATTTGTTTCATGATCTGAAACATTAAAGTGTGACAAACATGCAAAACATGAAATCTAGAAGGGGGCAACACTTTTTCACAACACTGTAGATCTTTCAGGGTGTTTTGTGCACTGCAGGTCATGTGAAAAGAACCTATGCGCTTAACATTTTCCACACATTCATTTTTAGGCACGACATGTGAATGGCCCCTTATTGTATTTATTGTTTACTGGCAGTCTATGAAAGGTTTTACTGGATGGATGTGTGGATACAGATAATGGGTGCACGTGAGCTACATACACAATAGGCTCTTGTGCGTGATCAAAACAAATGTTTTGTAGAGATTTACTGCGTTTCTACCTGTTATTATGACAACTATACAAACTATGCCGGCCTTTCTGGATTTCATAATAAACATTAAAAAGCTAGTTAAAACAGCACACACATGTGTCCCTTACAATATGACTAACATTAGTAGTGGCTCGTTGCCAGAAGTTTTGCACAAATGAGCTCAAAGATGGCGGTCCCCACATTTATTTCAAAAATAAGGTGGATATAGCCTGACTATGTCTTTTAATTTCATTTCGCAAAGCAAAATAGCAGAGGATGGTATTACCAAGCTTAGGTGGATAGGTTATAAAAGAAGAAGAGATGTTTTTAAAGCTTTGAAGTTTTAAGCTTTATTAAGTAAATTTGTTTGGCTGCACTATAGTAATTTCTAATACTCTGTATACTTATTTTTATTTATATAAATTATGTTGTTGAAGTTGGTGTTGAATTTTATTTTATTATTACTTTTATTTTATGCAGATAGGTTCTCTGTTTTTTATTTCAAAATGATAGAATTTGTAAGCTAAGATAAGCAAATGTTTAAATACAAAAAAATGTATAATTTGTTAAAGGCATGAAGTTTTGTTGGGTGATTGGCATACTAGAAAAAATAACACTTCACATTGCTGGTGTACTTTTGTTTATTGCTGTTTATTCATTTTAAGTTGAAATCATGCTGACAACTCCCAGTTAAAAAATCCCATCTTCTCCCCTGTGAGTGGATTCATGAGGAGTAATTATTATAGTCAAAATTCTGGACTTAAATTTTAAATTAAACACTTCCATATTAACTAAAAAATCTTGTTTCATTCATTGTTATTTCAAGTTTTCCCTGTAGGCTTGAGGTGAAGTGTCTGCTTCATGTCCAGTAGATGGCGGTAATGACACGTGTACGTGATGCGAGCCGTCAATAAAAAGAAGGAAGAAAAAGAAGAAGATTCGTATAACAGGAGAAGGGATTAAAGATACTCAGGATGCTGTCGTGGTTATTAATTATTATTATTATTTTTCCTAAATTTAATTTGTATTATTATATATTAATGTAAAGTAGATCATTTCCATGCTGCATACTCCGATACAGCAGGTGGCGGTATGCACCTGATAAGTCATGGTTACAATCTGCCATAAAACGAAAAAGAAGAAGAAGATTCGTAAGCAAACGGAGGAGAGGAGAGAATCACCCTTGAAACATTTCACAACCTCATCAGATATTTAAAGGTTAGTCACGTGCAAGAATATGAGCAGTTTTCAAAGTTAGTTGTAAGCAGGGATTGAAGGATGAACAAAATCCCTTACGAAAATTAACCATAGTTTTTTTGTGGTAAAGTGTAGTAACCACGTTTTTTTTGGTGTATTGATTACTATCAGCAAAACCATGGTTTTACTAACTTACAGAAGTTACAGTAATCATGGTGTAGCTATGGTTTTGTCAAAACCATGGTTCTTTTGTGGTAACCGTTAGGGAATTGCCCCACCTGACCAATTGCGCCTGTCGTGATTTTAATCAATTGTGAAAAGGAAATAAATGTGTGAATTACAGCTTTACACGTTTAGATTTGCTCACATGATACAATCAGTGGTCTACAGTATTTTTAGCCCCAACCGAGGTGGTGCTAAAAAAAGTATCGGGTACTACGTACTGCACCCACCCAGTGGGAAAGTAAGGCAACCCAAACCGTGGGGTACTACTATGCAATGGAAAAGCACCACTAGTCTGAAAGAGATTAGGATAGGAGGGCAGATACAGGTAAAATAAATGCCTTAGCTAACCCAAATGCTTTTATATCAGTGATGGGCTGTTCATTTTTTTAAATGTGTAAGTTTACAAAGAAAAGCTATTTATTTAAGCAAAAAAGTTGCTAATTATTAATTAAAATTGCTAGTTATTAATTTCAGCAGGGCTCCAGATGAGACTGCATGAGCATTTGTACTCGCGCATGTGCGACCTTGAATTTTTGTCTAGTTGATATTTAATTTTGATAGACTAGTAAATCACAGACATACAAAAAAAACTGAATTTATGACCCATGTTTTTACCGCTAATTTGCATGACACGTCTACCATGCGCTCAGTAATCCACTGAGGGTCTACGCTGCCCCACGATAGATAACTAAAGTGAACTCGCTGTATGGGGTAGGGATCGCCCGATATGGATTTTTTTGTGCCAATGCAGATACCAATTTTTGTTTCATCAGCCTTAGCCGGTGACCTATACAGGCTGCCGATATGTGGAGCCGATACTGCTTTTGCTCACTCAATTTACATCATAAAAATGACACGATGATGCCAAATGTAACAAGTCTCAATTTTAAAAAGTAACATTTATTGAACTTCAAAAAACTATATTTAACAAATAGTAAAAACAGGTGAGGGTGCTATGGAACCATGAACTGCACTCTCCACAATGACGAGAAACTATCAGCAAAGGATATTAATTTCTAGCACTTTACTACTACAAATATATATAGAGGTGAGAAATAAAAGTCCACTTTGTCCAGCTATGATCAGCTGTTAGGCCGAGCTTTTGATGTTGTCATGAAAAGATTGGTTGTTTTAGTCACATGACCTGCAATCGCTTGCGGCTTCCAGCACTCTGTCTGTAAATAATGCCGGTAATAAACTATCGGCGAACACAGCAGCCACGTATTGGCCGATGCCGATACACATAAAACTCACAAAAATTGGCCCGATATCGACCGGCCGATATATCGGTCTATCACTAGTATGAAGTGTTTAGTTTTAAGGGCAGTATTAAGTGAAGCTGTTGCTGCCGCCTCATGGGGTAAAGAAAACTCCCATCCTAAAGCTTGTAAACTTTATTGATGACAGACTGTCTTGCAGGTATCGGCCGATCCACAAATAAATGACTCTAATCGGGAGCTCAAACTGTATTTGAGACATCAGTATTCTAATGTATTTTTTATAAAGCTGCATTGCAACAATGCTAAAAGTTTTTGATAATTGATTGTTTATTTTAGATACGATGGAAGTAAAAGAGAAACTGACTGGTGAGAGGCCGCACAAATGCATTCAGTGTGGAGATGATTTCATTCGAAAAGGACATCTTAAGTTACATGAAAGGATTCACACCGCTGAGAAAACATTCAGCTGCCATCAATGTGAAAAGAGTTTCACAAGTTTAAGTAAACTTAAGGTACATATAACAACCCACAATGAGGAGACGCCTCAGATTCATGGGATTGAGGAGAATTTTGTAAATGAAGAGGAGACGTCTCAGAGTCATGCGCTTGAGAAATGTTTTGTAAATGAAGAAAGATTTGCAGACCATGTAAGCGTTCACACTGAAGAGAAACCTTTCAGCTGCCATCAGTGTGGAAAGAGTTACAAAATTAAACGAAACCTTAAATATCATATTAATACTCACACCGGTGAGAAACCGTACGAATGCCCTAAATGTGGACAGGGTTTTTCACACGTAGCAAACCTTGGCGCTCATATAAGAGTTCACACGGGAGTGAAGCCACACAAATGCTCTGATTGTGGAAAAAGTTTTACACGCAAAACAAACCTCACGGCTCACGTGAGGATTCACACCAGAGAGAGACCTTACACCTGTCCTCAGTGTCAAAAGAGTTTTACGATGAAAGAGCATCTTAAGAATCACATATTAATTCACACTGGTCAGAGACCTTTCATTTGCACTTACTGTGGAAAGAGTTTTGCACGTCACACAACCTTTAAGGATCATAAACGGATTCACACCGGAGAGAGACCTTACACCTGTCCTCAGTGTCAAAAGAGTTTTACTTTGAAAGAGCATCTTAAGAATCACATATTAATTCACACTGGTCAGAGACCTTTCATTTGCACTTACTGTGGAAAGAGTTTTGCACGTCACACAACTTTTAAGCATCATGAAAGGATTCACACCGGAGAGAAACCTTACACCTGCACTCAATGTGGAAAGAGTTTTATGGACAAAAGACAACTCAAGAGTCACACAGCACAACATACTGGTGAGTCGCCTTTTACTTGCCTGCAGTGTGGAAAGGGCTTCTCACGAAAAATACTTCTGAAAGAACACATGAGACTTCATACAGGAGAGAACACTTTCACGTGTACTCGCTGTGGAAAAAGTTTTACAAATGCATCAAAACTCAAAATTCACCAGCAATCTCATTCTGAAGAAAAACCATTCAGCTGTGTTCGGTGTGGGAAGCCTTTCAAATACAAATCAACCCTTAAAGCTCATATGAGGATTCACACTGGAGAGAAACCTTACACCTGTCCTCAGTGTGGAAAGAAATTCAGTTATTCATCAAATCTGAAAGTTCACCAGCGCACTCATTAAGAAGAAATCATTCAACTGTGATGAGAGTAAAAAAACATTTTTGTCAGCATTGTTTCTAAGAAGACCCCAAGCACTGCAAAACTGCTAGAAATTTGCCCCCAAAATTCAAATTCATCC
The DNA here is from genome assembly GCF_027580225.2 of Misgurnus anguillicaudatus. NCBI lineage: Eukaryota > Metazoa > Chordata > Actinopteri > Cypriniformes > Cobitidae > Misgurnus > Misgurnus anguillicaudatus. Next base: position 138,097 of record NW_027395282.1, read on the forward strand.
TTATTTAATCTCATCTGTATCGTGTGTGGTTTCCTTTCTTCAACTGATGACTTCGTTCATACTGCAAAAATTAATGCTCAATTCCGTTTTTTTGCAAGGCCGTTCACATTTCCAATTAAATGCGACGTTTTGTGATCTCCTGTGTGAACGTGAAATGACCCAGAAGTGACCCGCATGCGCAGAAGAGTACTCAACGGTCAACGACGTCATTCGTTGTTTGCGGAAGTAGTTAACGTTAAAAATGTATGTCAACAACAGTGTTGTGAACAGCGGTGCTCTTTTTGCAAAGTTATTTTCCCAAGAAAAAGTCAGCACAGTTTCAATCTTCTCGCTTTAAGAAGAAAATTAAAAAGAAGGAGGAGAGCAAGGTTTTTGGCCATGGCGTTTTGTGGAGCAGTGTTAGCAACGTCGGTACAGAGAAACGTGTGGGTGCGGAGTCACAGCCAGGAGTGGTGGGATACTGATGTGAGTGGCTTCACTAATACAGAATTCATCAGTAACTTTTGAATGACCAGATTCACCTTTGATTATGTTTGTGAGCGCCTTCGATTAACTCTGTCACGGGAAGAGACATGTCTGCGGCGGCCCATAACAGTGCAGAAACGTGTTGAAGTTGGAGTGTATTGGCTAGCAAAAGGTGCGTGCTATCGTACGATAGCTAACTGTTCGGCATAGCCAAGTCTACAGTCTGCTCCATTGTACACGAGTTCTGCGAAGCAGTTCGCCGTGTCCTCATGCCCCAGTACATAAAACTGCCCAAAGAGGATGATCTGCAAGAGGTCATTGAAGGCTTCCAGCAGAGATGGGGTTTCCCTCAGTGTTGAGGAGCTATTGATGGGAGTCATAATCCCCATCATTGCTCCAGAGGATAACCACGCAGAGTATTTCAACCAAAGGGTGGCACTCAGTTCTGCTCCAGGGTGTCGTGGATCATCGGTTTTGGTAAGAAATATAGATATTGTTTTTATAATAGTTTAAAAGTACTGTACTTGCCTCAATTTCTTTTGGTAGAGCCATACATCTGCAAGAAGATTATCCTTGAAAATACTGTACATAGGACACTGTACACTGTTCAGTAATTTAACACTGTCTTCCAACAGATTCACCAACATCTATGCTGTATGGCCAGGGAGTGTTCATGATGCGAGGGTACTCTGGAATTCCCATGTGTACTCACTCACAGAGAGAGGGGAGCTTTTTCCACCAGTGAGTAATCTAGTAATAGTGATTTATAACGTATACAATGTCTTTAATTATTTTGCTTTTTTGTGCTTTTAAATCTTAAGGACACTGAGGAGATAATGGGCGTTCAAGTGCCAATCATGCTGCTTGGTGACCCGGCTTATCCCCTTCGAAGCTGGCTGTTAAAAGGATACTGTGACACAGGGACCCTGACAGCTGAGCAGAAGTACTTCAATGAGCGCCACAGCAGAGCCAGGATGACTGTGTAGTGCGCTTTCGGCCGACTGAAGGGCCGGTGGAGGTGCCTTGCTAAACGGTTTCCCTGGTCCCCACCATAATCACTGCATGTTGCACACTCCACAACGTGCATGAAGAGAATTATGAAGAGGCTGGTGGAACTGTTCCTTATGTTGAGAGATGGGCTGAAGGAGATGGATTTGTAGATGTGCAGCCATCAAAAGTCAGAGAAGCACTGACTCAGCTTTTTCTTAGCCAACGTTGAGCCACAAACTGGGCTGTCACAATAATTACAATATCGTTCAACATTTGCTCTTTTTGACCTCAATGTTTATCGGTACATATATTTGTTAGTTAGTTTCTGTGTCATTACAAGGTCTTCAATATTTTAATAGCTCAATATATTGACATTTGTTTTAAAAATCTTGCATCATTTGTTTGATGATGTTACTTGACTTAAAATAAATTAAAGTTGAACTTCATGCTTTTAAAAGCCATTCTATGAGATGTATAAAAAAATGAATTAAATGAAAATAAATTTTATTTAGGCCTACTCTAGAATTGCATGGGATGCTGGAGCTTATTTCAACGCACAATTGACACAAATAAAATGAAATAACAACAGGAAATGTATGACTTTATTTAAACATTTAAGTCAAATTATCCAACAAATCACAGTTCAAGAAAATGATTTCACAGTACAATCACATAGGTATAAAAGAAAAAAATAACATTTCTTTTTGCATTTTACTGTAATATGTACCTGTTTTCTTGAGTTGGAAAACGATTAAAATACAGCCAAAAACATACAAGCAGTGGGTGTGGAAGATGCATGGCTGTTCACAGATGTATCTTCACTTGCTGCAGAACTTTCACTACAGGTAGAGGCAGAAGGCGAAAGAGCTAGAAGGGTCCCATCACCTGTGTATGCATTTAACAAACTGCCACACATCGTATTTCAATGTTATAAAGTTAAGTCACAGTAGCCATGTGCAAATAACCCACCTGTATCACCAAAAGAGCCACTAGCTACGCTGGCCAGCTGCGGGACCTGGGCTCTCCTCCTCGGGCTCCTCTTGGACAAAGCAGCTGTTCAACAGGCTTATCCCCCAAAATGCGGTCCAACTCTTCGTAAAATGGACAGGTGATACGTTGACGGCCACTTCGTTTGTTCCAGTCTTTAACCTCCTTGTATTTGGCTTGGAGGCTTTTAATTTTTCGCTGGCATTGAAGCCAGGATCGTCTGTAACCACGCTCGGCCATTTCGTGGGAAATATTTTCGTATACCACCCGGTTCCGATAAGAGCCCTCGAGTTTGGCCTGAATAGAACTGTCACCCCAAATATTAATCAAATCTGTGACCTTGCTTCCCTTCCATTGACTGGACTCAGCAGCATCGTCCTCCATGGTTGTTGTTTCTTCTCCTTCCCGCCTACTTCAACGTAGAATTATGAGGGTTGTAGCGCATCAATGACGTACGGGTCGGATACATGTGGCCTGGCCGTTCAGACGGAGGTCACATTTCAAAAGATCGGATACGTACCTGATTCAGGACCACATACTTAAGTGGCCTGGGTCACATTTGAAAATATCAGATCTGTGTCGTTCAAACTGTCATGAAAACATCAGATACAGGTCGCATAGGGGCAAAAAAATCGGAATTGGTCGTTTCAGCCTGCAGTGTGAACGAAGTCTTAGATTTTTATAAAAAATATTCTATCCTTATATGTGACCCTAGACAACAAAACCAGTCATAGGGATCGCAATATTTGCCATATACAGATACATTTGAAAAACTATTTGAAAATGTAGAATCTGAGGGTGCCAAAAAAATCTAAATATTGATTACATTCTGGATAAAACATTACATGCATGAACTTGCAGTTGTAATTGTAGGTGTTTCTGGTTTTTTTTGGGGGGGGGGGTCAGTGACGATATCTTTTGGAAGTTATTAGGCTTTATTAGCCTACTTAAACAAGGGATCACCAATCAAATTAAAAACAAATTAATCCACAAATTGCACCCTACATGTTTCAAACATTTTTGGGAGTCCTTAATTAAAATAATGTACATTTTGCACAGTATAGCCTAGTCATTTAGTATACATTTTCTGATCTATGTAATAATATAAAATATCTAAATGAACAAAGTATTGCAATGATTTGAAATAACCATGATTGTAATACTTAAAAATTTTCAGGCAGAAAGACTACATAGACTGATGAGACCGAGCGATGCTTGCTTTTTCTAGAAGGAAGTTTTACTTTTTAATATTTCAATCTTCAAGACAACATTTTTTACAAATTTTAATCATTTTCTCATTACATATTGTATTATTTAGCAAGTTAAAAGAGTTAACTTTAGAGCTGACTTGGTAACGTTTTACCTACAGCTTGAGCACAAACTCAAATCAACACAAATAATTAAGTTAAATATAAATACATTGAAATAAAGATATACAATTTAATGAAAGTTAAATATAATACTAACATTAGATTAAATAAACAGAAACAAATGGCTCCTACATTTACTAGATTCTACAAATTGTACCTTTAATGCAAGCTGAAATATAAAATATAGGCGGTAACGGAAATTATTATTTAAAACTTTATTAACGAAAATAACTACATTCCGGTAGGGCTGCCATCTTAGACTCCTCTGTATTCAGGAGAGAGTATTAGCGTAGTGTACGCACTTTTCTTAGTGACGTATGACAAATTCTGAGGGCGGGGGCACAGAGCAGCAGCAGAGTAACCTCCGTACGCTGTGTAAAGCTCTGATCTTGAATGCGGACGCAACTAAGATGGCGGCATTACCAGATGCGAGATATTTTGGTTTATAAAGTTTTAAATGTGGATATTTCTACAACAGCACCGCGTGGATTACCCTCAGAAGGCCTTTATTTATCATCCTGGAGCCGTTTGGATTTATTCTGTGAAGGATGGATGCACATTTTTTCGACTTGAAGGTCGTGGACCCCATAACTTTACATTTGATTAACTGAAAGATCTAAAACATTTTCTAAAAAAACTGAAAATGTCATTGTCTGAAAAATGATGGACATATGCATCTCGGACGGCTTCGGTGAGAGTAAATCATGGGTTTAATATAATTTTTGGCCAAACTATCCCTTTAATTTTTAAGAGGTTTGGGTAGTTCATAAATGACCGAAATGGTTTGGAAATACTTCAAGAAATGATCCAAAAATGGTTTGTCTTTCATCAGCTGGCTTTCCGATTGGGTATTGTTTTGTTTCACATGGCAATCTACAGAATGCGTGTGTGTATTTGTCCTCGAGGTTTAGAATATTCAGAATATCAGAGTATTATGAAGCGAAAAACACAAAAGGAAATCCGCTATAAACAATAGATTAAATATGATTATTCTAGGTTCCTCGGGGGCCGAAGTGGCTGCTTAACAGGCTTAATGACTGCTCGGAAACTATAGGTGTGAATTTTATTTATGGGCATTTTTGTAGCTGCACCAGTGCTAAGCTGACTGAGAATGACTATTTCTGGAGCACTGCTTTATGAATCTGAGGTGGTTTGTGACTGCTTTCCACAACATGATTTTTTATGTCTTATTACACCGCTTGATGAAGTGAAACTCTTTCCACATAGTGGACATTGATGTGGCTTCTCTCCAGTATGACTTCTTTCATGTCTCTTACAGTAGCGTAAATCAGGGAAAGTCTTTGGACAATATGAACACGTGTATGGTTTTTCTCCAGTATGGACTCTCTCGTGTCTTTTAAAGTCGCATGAATAAGAGAATCTCTTTCCACAATGTGAACATGTGTATGGTTTTTCTCCAGTATGGATTGTTTGATGTCTTATCCACTGAGATGCATGAGTGAATCTCTTTCCACAATATGAACATGTGTATGGTTTCTCTCCAGTATGGATTCTCTCATGACCTTTCAAGTTGCATAAATAAGAGAACTTCTTTCCGCAATGTGAACACACAAATGGTTTTTCTCCAGTATGGATTCTCTCATGACTTTTCCAGTTACATAAAACAGTGAATCCCTTTCCACAATATGAACAAGTGTATGGTTTTCCTTCAGTGTGGATTCTTTGGTGCTCTCTCAAAGCTGTTGTTTTCAAAAATGATTCTCCACACTCGGAGCACACATGAGTTTTCTGAGGCTTTTCATCAGTATGAGTGCGCTGGTGAATTTCGAGATTTGCTGCTCTTGTGAAACACTTTTCACAGTGAGAGCACGTGTAAGGTCTTTCACCTGTGTGAATTCTGATGTGACTCTCAAGCAGTCTTTTCTGTGTGAAACTCTTTCCACATTGAGGGCAGGTGTAAGGTTTCTCTTCAGTGTGAATCCTTACATGACACTTCAGGCTTTCTTTACGTGCAAAACTCTTTCCACACTGAGGGCACGTGAAAGGTCTCTCACCAGTGTGATTTCTTATGTGACTCAGAAGCAGTCTTTTCTGTGTGAAACTCTTTTCACACTGCGTGCAGGTGTACGACTTTTCTTTGGTGTGAATCCTTGTGTGCGACCTAAGGTTTGATTTATGTGCAAAACTTCTTCCACAACGAGGGCATGTGAAAGGCTTCTCTTTACTTCTCGTAAAAAAATGTCCACACTGATGGGAACCGACTGAAGGTTTGATTTCTCTTTTTTTTGTTGACATTTCTACACAATCAAGAGATTTTTCTTCTGTGATAACATCATGAGGTTCTTCTTGTCTCTCCTCTACTTCATTCAGGCCCAGAGATTCCTCTTTTACTTCCATCGTATCTAAAATAAACATTACATTGTCATGTATTTGAAAACGAATTAACTTCAGTTTTATTATAGCACTTTATACAGCACTTTTCAGAGCCTTGACTTGTGACAAAACGGCTTTAAAGAATACCTCACGGCTCTGTTTTGGGACCTTTTTGATTCATTGTTTATCTTCTGCCCAATAGTAGTATTTTTTTGGAAATTTGGGATTTAATTTAATTGTTTTACAATTACAGTAGAATTTATCCAGTTAAGGGGTGTTCTACCACAGAAAAAATTTTAGAGACATTATTTTAAGGTAAACTACAAAGTGTTGCATTAAATTGCTATAATAGTCCATGTTTAAATGGCCATCCCAGTCAATCTCCAGACACCAAACAATCGTGTAAACACACTACATTTATGCAAGTGATGAGATTGGGATTTAACACAACGTGAGAATAGTTTCAAGCCTACTTTTGTTGTACAATGTACAAAGTTTATTATGAAAGTAGCCAAATACATTTTTTGGCAATTGAAGGCGCAATGAATACAAAATTATATTTTTTACTTCCTATTATTAAAGATAGACAAATATCTATAAATAATTATGAATATATGTATAAACATGCCTTAATGAAATATGGATCTAGAAAGATGGCGATCAACCAATTCAGCACCATGGACAGCAGCTGCTAACATCGTTAGTCTTAATTTAAATTATTCTTTATAGCACGCAGAGATAAAGTTGTGTAACAGATGTTATTCAAATGAACATGTCCACGTCATCAGGTCACAGGAAAAATAACTAGAACTACATCTCAGGCATTATCTGTAGTACATTAAAAATGCCTTCTGTTAAAGGAAATATCTTCCTTTAAATTGAGCTTTGTAACTCTGCCAACCCTTTTATGCTCAAACTGCTACATTATACTGTAACTAAAGTAAAAATAGTTGAAATCCATGAAAGGGGCTCTTTAAAGATACAGTAACCCAATTCATGTGTCAATCATATTTAAGAGAAAATCCCTCTCTGCTCATGACTGAAGAACTGTTGTACTTTATATGAATCAGTCTATATTTAATGCATACAGCGAAGACTGTGAAGTGTTTTAATTTTAGTACTTTTAACATACATAAGCCTTTATAAAGGCATAATAAATTGCTCTTTGAAGAATGAATATTTGTTAAGCTTATGTATTTGATTCTCTATTAAAACAATGATATACCTGATTTAATAATATAACAAAGGCAACATCTGTGTTATTACTTGATCCAAAAAAAGTTAACAGTTACAGTCATCATCAGAATCAGTATCAGGCATTGGTATCGACCAAACATGATGACAAGAAATCAGTACTCGGTATCGACTTCAAAAATCCTGATCCGATTATATTTTAACTAGCAAGGAAAGTAGAACAGCATTCACAAATAAACTGTTAAATGTTGTAAACTTGAGGTAAAAAGAGTAAAACATTGTGCACAATATTAAGAGTGAAGCTTTAAAAATAAGTGTTCATCAGAAAGCGAGTGCAGCAATAAAAGTGATCTGAAGTGTAAACGAGTGAAATGTAAATAATAAAGCAGATGATGATGAGGATGATGATAATCTGCTGTGGTGTGTTGTTAACATCCTCAATTTAAAGTAAAGACTGAATTAATTTCCTCTTCTTCTATAAGATCGAGTGATCAACAGTAAATACATTCATGTTTGTCTTGAGCTTTATATCTGATCTGAGCAGACAGTATTTCAGTCAGGATCACACATACAGTAAAGAAATATAACAGTGACATCATCATGATAATGTTGTCATTTAAAATACTCGCGCACGCTTCAAGTGCATTAAAACACTGACACTTGTTTAAATGATGATAAAGAGAGAAAGTTTAGTTACCGATGCGTGTTATAGATTTATTTTCTTCTGCTCACCTATGCTGCTGTTTCAGTTTAAAAGAGCCGAAGTGAATCTTCTTCTGAGTATTTACTGCTGGAGCGTCAAAGCGTCACAGCGCCACCTGGAGCAAAGAGAGCGAAGAACACAAGAGGCGAAACTCAACACCAGCAGCAGCCTCATGACTCCGCCATTTTGGGGTCAAAGTCCAGTTGCTTCTTGCTATCGCTATATGGGATTATCAACTAAAAAATGAAGGTACATTAAATCTGAAATCCAACACGAATGTTGATATTGACAACACATATTAACGTACACAAGTGATCATCAAATCCTTTAAACAGTTTATTTTACAGACTTTGTCTTAATTTTTTTACAAAACCTCTAGAAACCACGTCAGTTTTGTTTACTATTACACTAAAAAAAGTTAGCAGAAAACGATGAAACGTCAGATTTTACTGTCATACTGATTTTTTTCCAGTGGACTGATGAAAACTGCATTTTTATTCCACCTTGACTTTTGAGAAATTTTAATGGTTTCCAATAAAATAAAGAAATTTTGTGGTGGTTTTAATGGTAAAAGCTAATGGTTTTTGGGAACAAAACCTTTGTGTTTCCCCATACTTGGAGCTCTGTCAGTGCACACAGAAATAAGTTTGTCCAGTTCCGTTTTTATCAGCAACAAAATCCATAAAAACTTTTAATACATCCTGTCCTTTAGTTGCATTGTTTAGGCAGATTGAACAGATATTCTTCATATCTTATGTCACCAGGTCTGGTGTTACCCATATAAACTCCAGCAGTGTAGATTTAAAACTGGTGATTTTGTTGTGTGCCACGCTCAAAATTGCTTAAATCACCTTTCTTTCCCATTCTAACATTCAGTTTGGAGTTCAGGAGATTGTCTTGACCAGGACCACACCCCTAAATGCATTGAAGCAACTGCCATGTGATTGGTTGATAAGATAATTGCATTAATGATCAATTGAACAGGTGTTCCAAATAATCCTTTAGGTGAGTGTAAAGCCCGGAATACACGGCACGATTTTTGTCCTCCTATAAGATCATTACCTTATCACACTGTGCGACATGTATCGTTTAAACTCGGGTACGAGAGGCATGTAGACTGTATGATGCTGACACGGAAGCTTCGGCGGCAGCGTCACACGTTGCGCAACGTCACCCGCATGCACTCGTGGTAAACAAATACCGGCGCGCAGGTCATAGCAGCAAACACACTGTGCGGTGATCATGCCGAATTTCTGACACTGTCAGAAAACTATCATAGGCTATCTTTGGACGCAAGACCGGGAAAACGGCCGTCTTTGAACCTCTCTCACTGTACGACATAGGACCACCGATGAAGAGCCACGATCACAGAAATCGCGACGATAGTTTCACGATGGCAATCTTTCGTCTGGGACAGCCAATAATCGTGCAGTGTATCCCGGGCTTTAGAAAGCCTCATAATTGTGATTTAATACATCCCTTGACAGTTTGTTTTTTAAAAAGAGTGGGCATTTTTTTCTAGAAATGAATGACATACAGAAATCATCTCCATCTCTTCTGTGGAAAGCAGGTAAAGCAGTACTATACTGTAAAATAAAACGCTTAAATTAACAATTAAATGCTGCTAATGTAAATACAAGGACCTCTGATAGGTTTCACATGAAATGTGAATGTAATTGCTTTGTAAAATATATGTTATTTTACCATAAAACAACAGTAAAGCACACAAACAGAAAATTACTGTATTGTGAAAATCACTGATGTATGCTGTTATCCATATGTAAATTATTGCCAAACATGCACAACATCTAAGTTCTCATCAATTATCAACAGGTCAACTACATCTTCTGACCATGCCTCCATGCCCATGGTCAAACATATCGATTGATTTCGTCACTGATTTACCTCTTTCTCAGAGCAATACGACTATTCTGACGGTGGTGGATTGTTTGAAGGCCTGCCGCTTTATCCCTCTGCCAAAACTCCCTTCAGCACTACAAATAGCGGAACAGCTCCTCCATCATGTATTTCACTACTATGAATTACCTTAGGATATAGTTTCGCATCTTGGCCCTCAATTCACCTCACAGGTATGGTCCGACGACTTCAGTATCCCTAATGTCAATGTAAGACTCAACTCAGCATATCACCCTCAGTTCAATGGCCAAACAAAACCTCTCAACCAAGAACTCACCAAGTTTCTTAGGTTGTACTGCCAACAGCAGCTGAATGGGCCAGTTTCATCCCAATGGTCAGATAGACCATTCTGGCACAATTTCTTCGAGAAGCCACAAAAATGATGTGAAGAGATAAAACCTCCAACAGATGCCAATGCATGTGCACACCAAAAACTTGCTGCGGCACGTGAAGAAAAACTTTTCTGGGATATTCAAATCAGGTTCCCCGTATAACAGTTTTACAAAAAGTGTCAAGCAAAAAAAAAAAAAAAAAAAACTAGAAAATCGAATGGAAATTCATTCACTTCCAGACTATCTGAAAATACAAGAAACTTTGGACCTTCTCCAACAATTTGCACAACTAAAGCACCAGTACCTGCAGTTTGTGGCATGCTTCTTCATTTATAGCCCACATGTACACTGTTAAACACCTATTAAAAGACTTTCATAAGAAGATGAAACTCTTTTTCGATGCGACATGAACCGTAGCAAAACAACACAGATGTAAAAGTGTAATGTATTATGGGCTTTGCTGTCCTGTTCAGTCCACCACATCAGCAACAACAGTTGCTGTAAAAGAGGTGCTGTCTACAGACCAAAGCAATCAACAATTCAACACTAGTTGACCTGCCTTTCCAGGGAACAAACTCTTTAACCACAAAAAGTTTAATCAGATTTTAGCTGGCCAATCATTCATGCAAGCAAACAAACCTTCTGTCAGTCAAATATTCATTTGTACCTGCAGCAATATGTCCAAGTATGCATGGAAGGAAATCCATGTACATTAACTGTTGTGCATATATGTGCTGTGCATATGGTGAAAATGCTGTGCACATAAATTGCAACGGTGAAGTGTTTAAAGGACCTTGTTTATGCATGCATTTGTGCTACTGCAGAATGCCACCACACTGGCTGCAATCCAATTTTGCTGAGTGACATCTGTACAGTTTTTGGGGTGTTTGGGGGATTTGTCCATACTTGACAGTCTCAAGACAGGGCAGACTAAAATTTAGGACTTCAATGAGTATGTTGACGTAGATGCTGAATTTGGAGAAAAATCACTTGATGAATTGCTTACAGAATCCACACCAAAGACCATCATACACAACCTACAATTTGCAAAACTTTGAAAAAACATTAAAACAAGACACAGAACAAACAAGACAGTGGTAAAGTGTGTGCTCAAGTTAACCAATACTGCTGCCAAAGGCTAATTGACATACTAAAGCCATACTTGGCCACAATGAGGACAGGCATTATGCTAATACATCTGGGAAAACACAGAGACACGTGTTTGATCAGCAGTTCATCTAAGGTAGAATGTGTGGTGTCACGTTTCTGCAATTCGATCAAACACAACTACTGTACAAAAAAGAAAGGAGACAAGAGCAAAATGGATCTGCACCTTAGTCAGAAGAAGAAATGGCAGAAACAGAAAAATTGAAAAAAGGCAAAATACTACAACCCACCTAAAAATATAAAAAGCATGAAAAGTGTTTATAAGTTCTCAATAGTGTGGAAAAGCACAATTGGCAAATAAAACAATGAAGAACAAACCTTTGCTATTCAGTGAAATTGAGAGCAAGCATAATGCAGACAAATGTTTCAAGGTGCTTATGACAGCTTATAACCTTTTCTTAATGGTCTCTTGGATTGATCAAACATTAAACTGTTTTACTGGTAAACAGTAGTGGAATTTATTTGGAACAGAACAAAATGTTATGGCATCAGAAATACCTACATTAAGTCAGACCACAAGGCAATTTTCATGTGATATCCCTAATAGTTCTAACCCTGCCAAAGATTACACAGATGACACTATTGCTGTTATGAAATGACCTATGATAATGTACTATAGTTAATTGTCAACACAAAGCACAGCAATATAAACATGATACTTTTTCTTTATAACTTCTTTCTATACATCTCATTTAAATTATAGGTGCAATGATTTCTTACACCCTGTAGGACAAACTGGACATTCCCAGGTCACTCTTTTGTCTGCAGAGGAGAGGTAAGAGAAAACAACATATGTAAAATATAAATTTTAACATCTGTTTCATGGGTTTGCATTAACAAGTAATCAATAGGGAATGAGATAAAGCATTTTTGGCTTGCTGTCCGAGGGGAGGGCTACGAGCTTGAATTTTTGCCCGAATCCAGAGTTCTCCACTCTCTCTCTATAACTGGAAAATTAAACTAGATGAGAGTGAGGTGATGGGGTGTCTTATAAAATGTTTCAAAAAATGGCTGGCGGGGAATGAGATAAAAGTAGTTTAGTACATGTACTGATATTAAAAAGTGCATATTTACATGTGTTTCTTAGGTGAATCTCATAAGCAGACTGTAGAAGTTGATCTGGATAAACAAGGAAAGTGGGCTTCACGATAGCACCATCTCACACTTAAAAAGACACGAATGGGAGCAGCATGCTGGACAAGAACCCATGTTGTGTATTGACCCAAAAAATGGACTGTACATTACAACAAAACATTCTTATGGTGTGAGACTTCCCACACATGTACAGAAGTGTTTGCCAGCACTGTATGACTATGAAGTGGAGGAGGAATGTAGGAAATTCGCTGCCCAAAGTGGAAAGGAGTGCCTTCACCTTGAGAGGACAACGAATGCACTTGCATATATTCCAGCAACTGTGTTAGGCAATGAGTCAATAAATGAGATTGTGGAAAGGACGTTTCTCTAGCAGAAGAATGTATTTTGTTGTTCCAGTGTGCTCAAACGGAAGTAGAAGACTGATTGTTTCCAAGTTTCTGGGGGAACACAGTCTCTCGGACAGATACATCTACTTCTCAGTGTACTCTGGAGAGAAAGACGACTGGTGTAAATTTGGAAGGACACTTTCAACATTTGACACAAAACTTGGTAAAATGCCATTACCAGTGCATAGTTGCCAAAATTAGAAGCAGCTGTGTTCATAGACCCATATCTATGTGGTGACTGCTCCAGGAACGACGCCATTTCGTAAAAAGGACATTGATGATATTGAGGAGAACATTACTTCAAACGTGGGTACAGATCATCACCCAGAATATACACAAAGTAGTTTGATTGCCATGACTAACTACTTGTGGAATTGAGGAACTGCCACTTGAATGAACAAAAACAGAGATGCCCATTCCATATAAGTTTGAGCCAGCAGAACTTATTTGTCCTTACTGTCCTTCTCATCTTGAAAACGCATTTAATTATCATAACAACACATTAAACAGTTTACAGAATATTTTCACGGAATAAACGTAGGATGAACACTGTGCAGTAGCTACACACAAGTAATTTGGATAAACTAATAATATTAATATAATTAACCCTAACCCTCAGGGAGTACAGCTAGTTATTTCTGTTTCCGATGTGGACACCACTCATAAGTTGTAATTGCTGACACCGAATGGAAAATTGCCTTTGATTTGCCAGGTTAGTGTTATATATCAATATTCCCCAAAACATTATTTTTTAACCCATATTCACCTTTTTGGTGGCACCACTTAATTTTGAGAAGTCATGGACGCTGGTCTATTAGTATTTATGTTTCATTACAAGATAAGTTTAAATTGATGATTTTATCAAAACACCATCTACACTGACTAATTTTACAATCCCACTAGCATGTTATTTAGACAAAATAAAATCTTTTTATTTGTGTGAGGAAGCTGACGTTTTTAAGCACACTTTCACGTCATTGGCTATATGTCACAGCAGTAAAGACTTATTGCACTATTACAGTTTACGATTATTGGATTGATTGATTGTTAATTGAAATGATCATCGAATATGGGAAATTGCATAAATTGACATCCCTAGTTATCATCTCAAAAAATGTGTTGTCGACCTTCATGGCCCATTAAGTTATGAATCTGAGGATGTGGTTTGTGACTGCTTTCCACAACATGTTTGTTTATGTCTTGTTACGTGACTTGATAAGGTGAAACTCTTTCCACATAGTGGACATTGATGTGGATTCTCTCCAGTATGAACTCTCTCATGACTCTTACAGTAACTTAAATCAGGGAAACTCTTTCCGCAATATGAACACGTGTATGGTTTTTCTCCAGTATGGACTCTCTCGTGTCTTTTCCATTCGCATGAATTCAAGAAACCCTTTCCACAATGTGAACATGTGTATGGTTTTTCTCCAGTATGGATTGTTTGATGTCTTATCCACTGAGATGAATGAGTGAAACTCTCTCCACAATATGAACATGTGTATGGTTTCTCTCCAGTATGGATTCTCTCGTGACCTTTCAAGTTACTTAAATGAGTAAACTTCTTTCCGCAATGTGAACACGCGAATGGTTTTTCTCCAGTATGGATTCTGATGTGATTTTTCCAATGACATAAATGAGTGAATTCCTTTCCGCAATGTGTACAAGTGTATGGTTTTCCTTCAGTATGGATTCTTTGGTGCTCTCTCAAAGCTGTCATTCTCAAAAATGATTTTCCACACTCGGAGCACACATGAGATTTCTCATCAGTATGCATTTTCTGGTGGTTTTTTAACTTTTCAATCTGTGTAAACATCTCTCCACAAACAGAACACAAGTAAGTTTTTTTATCAGTATGAGTGCGCTGGTGAGTTTTAAGACTTGCTGCTCTTATGAAACTCTTTCCACATTGAGGACACGTGTAAGGTCTCTCACCCGTGTGATTTCTTATGTGACTCTTAAGACGATCTTTCTGTTTGTAACTCTTTCCACACTGAGGGCAGGTGTACGGCTTTTCTCCGGAGTGAACACCTTTGTGAGTCCAAAGGTTTGCTTTTTGTGCGAAACTTTTTCCACACTGAGGGCAGATGAAAGGTTTCTCTCCAGTATGAAGTCTTTCATGGTCCTTAAGGCTTTGTTTATGTGCAAAACTCTTTCCACACTGAGAACACATGAAAGGTCTCTCACCAGTGTGAATTCTTATGTGACACTTCAGATGTTGTTTCGTTATGAAACTCATTTTACACTGAGGACAGCTGTACGGCTTTTCTTCGGCAGGTGTATGAGTTCTTTCGTGAGACCTTAGGCTTGCTTTTAGTGCAAAACTCTTTCCACATTGAGAGCAGGTGTAAGGTTTCTCTCCTGTGTGAATTATTATATGATCCTTAAGTCTTCCTGCAGATAAAAAACTCTTTTCACACTGTGTGCATTTGTACGGCTTCTCTCCAGTGTGAGTTCTCAAGTGTGTATAAAGGTTACTCTTAAACAGAAATCTCTTTCCACACTGCTGGCACTTGTGACGTCTCTCTTTATTGTTAATGCTCATGTCATCCCTGTGGTGTCCTTTTTCTGTAAAACTCTTTCCACGGTGATGGGCACCGACTGAATGTTTGGTTTCTCTTATTTTCGTTGATATTTGTACACAATCAGAAGATTTTTCCTCAGTGATGACATCATGAGGTTCTTCTTGTCTCTCCTCTACTTCATTCAGTTCCTCAGTTTCCTCTTTTACTTCCATCATATCTAAAATAAACATTACATTGTCAGAAATGTATTTTAAAAAAACAAGTTTTTACATAGCACTTTATACAGCACTTTTCAGAGCCTTGACTTGTGACAAAGCAACTTTAAAGGGGTGGTTTATTGGTATTTCATGCATTCTGACTTATTAACACCGCTATAGAGATGTTTCCTCATGCTAAACTAAGCAAAGTGTCAAAAAAGCAGTTGGGCGAGTACCAAAAACAAAGTGATTTGAAGTGAAATGAGAAAGCAGATGAAAAAGGATAATCTTTGTTGTACACATTCTTGTTTTAAAATAAACAATTAATTTATCGAGCGCACAACATAAAGACATTCATGTTTGTCTTTGTGTGCTTTATATCTAATATGATCTGATCAGACAGCAGTGTTTCAGCCAGGATCACACATGCAGTACACAAATATAACAGCCCTTACGAAAAACCATGTGTATTGGTGTATTGATTACTATCAGCAAAACAATGGTTTTACTACAATCACCATGTTTTTTTGGTTTTAACTGTAGTAAAAACATGGTTAATTTTCGTAAGGGAGTGACATCATTATGACAATGTTCTCATTTAAAATACTCCTCATGTGAAAGTGCATTGAAACATTGAGACTTGATTAAATGATGATAAAGACTACATTAATTTCCTCTTCTTCTCTTTAACAACAGTAAATACATTCATGTTTGTCTGGAGCTTTTCATCTAATATGATCTGTAGACAGTATGCAGTGTTTTAGTCAGGATCACCCTTACAAAAATTTCCCATGGTTTTATTGTGGTAAAAGTGTAGTAACCATGTTTTTTTGGTGTTTTTATTACTATCAGCAAAACCATGTTTTTACTACACTATCCATGATTTAACTATGGTTTGAAAAACCGTGATTGTCAAAAGCATGGTTATTTTGTGGTTACCATGTTTTTTAACTGTAGTAAAACCATGGTTAATTTTCGTAAGTGCAACTCGCAACAGTGATATTATCATGATAACGTAGTCTCTTAAAATACTCGCGCGCACGTGCCCCCCCCCCTGCGTCTATTGAAACATTAACACTTATTTAAATGATGATAAAGACTTAAAGTATAGTTACCCGTATTATGGATGTAAACTCGCTGCTGGTCGTCAGTTTCAGAGTAAAAGCGGAAGTCGTCTTCTTTCTTCTTCGACTGGTTTTATGGTCGATAACTCATTGCGTATTAGCGCCACCTACTGTATATGTGAGGTTATGAATCTGTCTGTTCTTTGATTGTCTCCAGCTCCTCCATTTCTGAGATTGACATCTCGTCGGAGGGCCGAGGAGCTATTTTAACATATTTCTGTAAATATGCAGTTTTTCTATTATTTACCATAGAAAGCACTGTTTATATTTATATCATTAAATTATTATTATGTCTTTGTTAAATTTTAATAGTATTTAAAGTAACTATATAACTTTATATTAAAACTTGGCACTAAAATAACCTATTCAATTCCTGAATATGAATTTATTAACTATTATACATTTTTTTGCAACCAGTTAGTTTTTCTGTTTTGATTTACACTAGTCAACATTCGAAGTGGATCAAAACCATTCAAAAAAGTTTACATAAAACCAATCCCTAATACCCATTCTTGTCTTAGGACAACTTTGATAAACTGTTTTGATCCACTTCAAATGTTGACTAGTATATTTAGGATTTTCACAGACTTGACCTGGTTACGTTCCATCTCTATAAAAATTATAGGCTACTCCAAGCAACCTACTATAGTTATGAGTGAGCTCCATAGCATAATCTGTTATATCTTTTGCACATTTCTTCTCATCTTTCATCTTTTCTGCTGGGCACTTTTGACTCTTTTTCTTATCCGTAGTTCAATATGTGTTGCATTACATCTCCCTAATGGTTTAGTTTCTGTTTTTGTTTTGTTTCCACATCTTTGGATCATCTTGTTTCTGTTTTACCTGCCTTGTTTTGTGTTTATTTAATAAAGTGTTACTGCATGTGGATCCGGTGCTTCTGTCTGCCTTCATCCATATTACTGTACATTTACATAATCATGATGATTATTCATTGATTATTCACAATTGAATATACTTGAAATTGAAATTTTTTATATGAAAAATTTACAAAATTCTGTCCGAATAATAAACAAAGAAACAAGGGGGTGGGGTCAAGACTTAAGACCACGTGACTCTTCACACAAAACAAGACAACAATAAGGGCTGCCAAAAGACATACAGGTTCATGACAGGTTGTGCTGTATTGGGTTGTGCCAGAAATATAAGCCACTTCATCTTGGCCAAGTTCAACTGTAGGTGGTGTTTCTTTATCCAAGCCGAGATGTCTTCTAAGCTGGCTGTAATGCATGCTATGGTGGGATCATCTAGCTGGAATGAGGAAAAAGATCTGGCTGTTTGTGTGTTAGCATAGCAGTGATAGGAAAAGCCATGTGCCTGTATGAAGAGTGTCATTTAGATGGAGAAAAGGAGTGGACTAAGCACTGATCCCTGTGGGACTCCAATGACCATCTGATGAGTTGTGGACAGCATGCCCCTCCACAGCACCCTGAATAGGGTGGCCATTCGTGCCAGTTCCGCCGGACACGTCCTGAACATGTTTTCGGGTGCGTTTTCCGGAAGTCGCATTGCTCGATTGCATACGTCATCGGCACCCTAACCCTGAAGGATCTGGAGAGAGATACCTAAATTATATAACTCTTTCTATTAGTTGACTATACAACTTTAATTTAGTTTGTTCTATTTTCTAAAAGTAGTCTTTCGGGTCTAGTCGGGTCTAAAGCCCCCTTTCCACTGGACATGACAAACGATGGCCGATAAACCAGAAGTCATTCATTTCTTATGGAGAGTCAGAAAGGGGCTGCGTGAGATGCAGTCCATCTGCAGATGCGGATTTTTCGGATGCTTTAAAAACTTGTACAACTACACCGTATGTGATATGCCGACAGGATGTGATGATTTCGGTGTATTCCAATCAGTAACATTTGAATCCTTAAAAAACACTGAATTACTGATAAGTAATACATTATTAATTTAATATACATGTTATTTTAATCATGTCTTCATATTAAAAATATTGATAGGCTGCAGAGCTGTTTATTGTTTCATTTCTTTGCGTTCATTTATTTATTCCACTATGGTAAATATTACCTGGAATGAGCTTCTCTCCCACGTTATGATTAAACTGAAACTTCATAACAACTATAACAAATGAAGGAGCATTATGAAATTGATGAAGAATATGTAATAGTTTATGTCACTGGCAAAAGAAAACTTCACCAACCAAACATTTGCCAAAGAGAATACATGTGGTGTCACGTTAATGTAATGTCATACATTATGCACAGTCAGTTTACGTAGTACAGCATGAAGTCGATCACACATATTGTGAGGAAAGATCTACCTATAAAAGAGTCCAGACTGAACCTCTAACTTGAGGTGTTTAATAAAACACATCAAATGCATGAATACAATTTTCAATTGTTAAGAAAACTCATGATATTTAAAACTTTCACTTTCCGTGTTGCAAAATGAGGGGAAAACATTGAAGTTCTTAACTTTCTTTACAAACAGTCAGTATGTCTTAACAATGTCAAACTTTATCATAATAAATCATATTTTTAAGATACTTTCTCATTATCTTATAAAAGTAAGTCAAAATTTCATAATAATGAAAAGATTTCTCAAAAATAAAACTGTGGCCAGAACACTGCACGATTGCGACATCCACTGGTACATTTTTTCTTTAACTTGCAGGATCTACAGGGAAAGTGTTAAAGATCGACCGGTCGATTGACATGTTGGTGACCACTGGCTTACATAAACAGGTTCTACAGGTTTGATATTTTCTGCGCCAGCAGAGAGTTAATCCTCATTATGCAGAATCCCGGAAGTGTGATTATTCTCCGTGACGCACATTTTTAAAGGCCACATCAGATACATATACATTTATTCTGCTATCATCTCAAAAATGTGTTGTCGACCATCACCATCATGACCCATCAAGTTATGAACCTGAGGAGGTTGTGACTGCTTTCCAGAACATGTTTTTTAATGTCTTGTTACATTGCTTTATAAAGCACAATGATGTAGCTTCTCACCAGTATGAGCTCTTTCATGTATCTTTCAGTAACTTAAATCAGGAAAACTCTTTGCCCAGTATGAATATGTGTATGGTTTTCTTCTGTATGGACTCTCGTGTCTTTTCCATTCAATGTGAAAACAAGCATGTTTATTCTCTGGTGTGAATCCTTTCATGATTCCTAAGGGTTGATATCTGTGCAAAACTGTTTCCACACTGAGGGCAGATGTACGGCTTTTCTCCGGTGTGAATCCTTTTGTGGGTCCCAAGGGTTTGTTTACGTGCAAAACTCTTTCCACACTGAAGACACGTGTAAGGTCTCTCACCAGTGTGAATTCTTATGTGCCTCTTAAGATGTTCTTTCATTGTAAAACTCATCATACACTGAGGGCACGTGTACGGCTTTTCTTTGGTGTGAATTTTTTCGTGAAACCCAAGGCTTGCTTTTAGTGAAAAACTCTTCCCACAGTGAGTGCAGGTGAAAGGTTTCTCTCCGTTGTGAATCCTTAGATGACCACGTAGTGTTCCTGCATTTACAAAACTCCTTTCACAATGAGTGCATTTGTACGGCCTCTCTCCAGTGTGAGTTCTTATGTGACACTTAAGATGATGTTTTTTTATGAAACTCTTTTCACAATGAGTGCATTTGTACGGTCTCTCTCCAGTGTGAATTCTTATGTGACACTGAAGATGTTGTTTCGTTATGAAACTCTTTTCACAAGGAGTGCATTTGTACGGCCTCTCTCCAGTGTGAGTTTTCAAGTGTGCCACAAGGGAACACCTAAATGCATAACTCTTTCCACACTGCTGGCACTTGTGACGTCTCTCCTTATCGTCAATGCTCATTTCTTCCCTATAGGGTCCGTTTCTTGTGAAACTCTTTCCACGCTGATGGAAACTGACTGAATGTTTGGTTCCTCTTATTTTAGTTGATATTTGTAAACAATCAGGATATTCCTCTTTAGTGATGACATCATGAGGTTCCTGTTGTCTCTCCTCCACTTCATTCAGGTCCTGAGGTTCCTCTTTTACTTCCATCATATCTAAAATAAACATTACATTGTCAGAAATGTATTTGAAAACAAATTCAATTCTGTTTTTACATACCACTTTATTCAATTCAATTCAGTTTATTTATGTATCTCTCTTGTTCACTTGTGATCCGATCGACCAAAACATTTCATTTGCTACACAGTGCTATATCTTATGTGTTCCTTGCTCAACAATATGTAGAAATATATGCAAGTAAAAAAAGTACAGAATGAAAACGTTTAGCTCATGCAAAGTGAATGAAAAGCTAAAGCAGACTCTCCATATTAACCTAGAGGAAACAGTCGAGTCAGCAGCAGATGATCATCATGTTTATGTTTCACGCAGATATTGTTGATGAAAAACGTCCATATCTAAATTCCCAGGTGAAAGTCAAGCATTCAGTCAGTTAACAATAAAGCCAGCGGGGTTATATTGGCTGCAGCTCCCTCATCCACAGTGTGACACAGTAAATACACAAAGATAAAAAACAGTTTTTTTATTTAAAGCAATTTTAATGTTGCTAAGCAATCAGTTGCATTATGGCGCTTTGTATTTGTGTTGATCAATTAAGATTAAAGTAATTTTAAAAGTTTAAGCCGATTTGAATGGGTTGTTTACTCCAAAATTAAATGACAACTAGTCGACTAGAGAAAAACTATTAGTTAAGGATCTAGTAAATAAATATAAAAACCATTGTTTTGAATTATTAACAGAAAGTAAAAAACAATGTTGGCCTACCCATGAAAGACGAGGTCAACTGTGCTAAGATTACTTTTCATAGATATCACTGCTAGTTGTGCTTATTAAGAGTTTCTTCTTGTTTTACATTTTCACACTAGAGATTTAACTAGAACACCATTCACAAAATAAATGATTAAATGGTGTAGACTTGGGGTAAAGACAGTACAAATACATTTTTGTGCACAATATAAAGAGTTTTAAAAATAAGTGTTCATCAGAAAGCAAGTGCAGTAAACAAGATTTGAAATGTAAACGAGTGAAATGTAAATTATTAACTGATCAGTCAGGATCACACATACAGTACAAAAATAAAACGATAATGTTGTCATTTAAAATACACAGGGACACGCCCGCGCATCATGTGAACGTGCATTAAAACATTAACATGTGTTTAAATGATGATTAAGAAGTAAAGTATAATTACCAATGCACGTGTGGATTTATTTTCCTGCTGTGCTCGCTGTTCGTCAATGCTGCTGTTGTGTTTCAGTTTAAAATAGCGGAAGCGGAAGTGAATCTTCTTCTTGACTTTACTGCTGGAGCGCCACAGCGTCACCTACGGTTTCGTAATATTGCGGTCTTGTCTGATTTAAATTTTTATTGCTCGTCTAACGTAACTTAGGAGAACGTTATTCTAACGTTAGGGGAACGTTAAACTAACCTAAAAATAACGTTTTATTAAGACATTTTGCCTGGCTATCAAAAACAAACACTGGAAATAAACTAACGTTGGGGTAACGTTTCTCTAACTTAATTCTAAAGTGAGCACCATTGCAAGTCTATTAGTACATCCAATGTTGTGTTTTAAAGCGTAACTAAACCCCTGTTCAGAGCCTGACTCCAACCACTTGCAATATTTGAAAAATGCAAGAAAAGTGGGCAAGTGTGTGGTGAGATCGTAACAAGGGCGTGGTGAGCTTGAACCTGCTTACGTCACGAGTTACTTTTTGGACCAAACATCCAATAGGAAAATTAAACTGCAGTAGCCACCGTACAACCTGAAGAGGGCAGCACTCAGACGTTTTTACACCATATATTATAGTATTGAAACACTTTATATCCAAATGTCAAAAAACTTACTAAAATCAATGAACAGCACTAATAAAGCATCATTCTTACAGATCATTAACTAAAAAAAGTTGGTTTAGGGTTTAGTTACTCTTTAATCTATCATATTTATGCTGATAAACACATTTTCATATAATGAGGAAGAATTAAACAATATATTTAATAAAAAATCTATTTAATAATTTAATTATTCTATTACTGGAATAATTGAAGGGGACATTTTACAATACTTTTTTAAGATGTAAAATTAAAAGAAATCTTTGGTGTCCCCACAGTATGTATACGCATACAGCTACGTTTTAAATATATGCTAAATATATTTTGTAGAAAGTAATTTCTTAATTGTATACATTTTAGAATTTGGGAATATATTCAGTTTTAACTTTCATATATTTTAAAATGTATTTCAAGGGCGCAAATACATTTCTAATTTTACATCCTATATGGCAAAAAAAATGCCAAAAAAATATTTTAAGTATATGCTAAATAAATACAAGCAAATTTTATATTTTTGAAGTTAAAAATATATTTAAATTTAATTTTAAAATTTAAAAACGGTTATGTGCGGCTTCGAAACATAAACAAAGTTTTTTAATGCTTTAAAATATATTTTGAAAATATATTTCAAATGTGGCAAATTTAAAGGAGGGGCTTATGATAATTTATAATTAATTACATTCATTATTCATATTTTAAAGGGGTCATATTATGAGATTTTTTTAAGATGTAAAATAAATCTTTGGTGTCCCCAGAGTGCGTATGTGAAGTTTTAGCTCAAAATACTCCACAGATAATTTATTATAGCAAGTTAAAATTGCCACTTTGTAGGCCTGAGTGTGCCATTTTTGGGGGTGTCGTTTAAAATGCAAATGAGCGGAAGAAATGCAAACACTGATCACATTGATGGTGGTTTGTTGTAATTAAAACTCAATTATGCTGTCAAGTATTTTTTCTTTCTCTCTGCACTAAATGGCAGTGCTGTGGTTGGATAGTGCCGATTAGGGAGCGGTATTATTGTAATTCGCCTTGCTACCTACCTCACAAAACAGGCAAAATCTGAAAGACCTAATTTTTCACAAGCTTGCAGAAAATGGCTTACCCAAAGAAAGTTACTGGGTTAATCTTTTTTTTCACATTTTCTAGGTTGATAGAAGCAATGGGGACACAATTATTGCACTTAAACATGAAAAGTTTGATTTTCATTCTATTATCCCCTAAAACATTCTCCACCATCCTAATTAAGGGAAACAAGCATTAGCTCAAAAGTTAAGTACTTTCAATGGACAGTGATCAATTAAACAGTATTGTTCAAAATAATAGCAGTACAATGTGACTAACCAGAATGGGTTTTTAGTATATTTTTTATTGCTACGTGGCAAACAAGTTACCAGTAGGTTCAGTAGATTCTCAGAAAGCAAATGAGACCCAGCATTCATGATATGCACGCTCTTAAGGCTGTGAAATTGGGCAATTAGTTGAATTAGTTGAAAGGGGTGTGTTCAAAAAAATAGCAGTGTGGCATTCAATCACTGAGGTCATCCATTTTGTGAAGAAACAGGTGTGAATCAGGTGGCCCCTATTTAAGGATGAAGCCAACACTTGTTGAACATGCATTTGAAAGCTGAGGAAAATGGGTCGTTCAAGACATTGTTTAGAAGAACAGCGTACTTTGATTAAAAAGTTGATTGGAGAGGGGAAAACCTATAAAGAGGTGCAAAAAATGATAGGCTGTTCAGCTAAAATGATCTCCAATGCCTTAAAATGGAGAGCAAAACCAGAGAGACGTGGAAGAAAACGGAAGGCAACCATCAAAATGGATAGAAGAAAAACCAGAATGGCAAAGGCTCAGCCAATGATCACCTCCAGGATAATCAAAGACAGTCTGGAGTTACCTGTAAGTACTGTGACAGTTAGAAGACGTCTGTGTGAAGCTAATCTATTTTCAAGAATCCCCCGCAAAGTCCCTCTGTTAAAAAAAGGCATGTGCAGAAGAGGTTACAGTTTGCCAAAGAACACATCAACTGGCCTAAAGAGAAATGGAGGAACATTTTGTGGACTGATGAGAGTAAAATTGTTCTTTTTGGGTCCAAGGGCCACAGGCAGTTTGTGAGATGACCCCCAAACTCTGAATTCAAGCCACAGTACACAGTGAAGACAGTAAAGCATGGAGCATGATATGGGCATGTTTCTCCTACTATGGTGTTGGGCCTATTTATCGCATACCAGGGATCATGGATCAGTTTGCATATGTTAAAATACTTGAAGAGGTCATGTTGCCCTATGCTGAAGAGGACATGCCCTTGAAATGGTTGTTTCAACAAGACAATGACCCAAAACACACTAGTAAACGGGCAAAGTCTTGGTTCCAAACCAACAAAATTAATGTTATGGAGTGGCCAGCCCAATCTCCAGACCTTAATCCAATTGAGAACTTGTGGGGTGATATCAAAAATGCTGTTTCTGAAGCAAAACCAAGAAATGTGAATGAATTGTGGAATGTTGTTAAAGAATCATGGAGTGGAATAACAGCTGAGAGGTGCCACAAGTTGGTTGACTCCATGCCACACAGATGTCAAGCAGTTTTAAAAAACTGTGGTCATACAACTAAATATTAGTTTAGTGATTCACAAGATTGCTAAATCCCAGAAAAAAAAATGTTTGTACAAAATAGTTTTGAGTTTGTACAGTCAAAGGTAGACACTGCTATTTTTTTGAACACACCCCTTTCAACTAATTTCCCAATTGCACAGCCTTAAGAGTGTGCATATCATGAATGCTGGGTCTTGTTTGTTTTCTGAGAATCTACTGAACCTACTGGTAACTTGTTTGCCATGTAGCAATAAAAAATATACTAAAAACCTTGATTATTCTGGTTAGTCACATTGTACTGCTATTATTTTGAACAATACTGTAAGTATGTGGATTAAATATATGTCTTGGATGTCCGACTAAACATTTGCTAGACGAGTGTCAGCGTATATTTGATCCATAAACTATATTAGGATATAACTCTCTTGGCTAAGGAGATGAATATCCTAAAATTGATCCAACAGCTTTAAGAGCAGGTAGCGATACCTTTAATTATTAGTGACTCCAGATTATAATCATAGACTTTATTGACTAACTAAACACACAGAGGTGGTTTCCCAGACAGGGATTAGTTTAAACCAGGACTAGGCCTTAGTTTAATTGGGTAATATAACTAGTTTTAACAAACATGCCTTACTAAACCCATTACTTGTGTGAATTTTAAGACAAAACAAAGGGCACTGATGTATTTTAATATATGTCAGTGCAAGTTGTTTTCAGTTTGGACAGCTCTTACATTTATTTTACTCTAGGTTTAGTCTAATCCCTGTCCGGGAAAACACCCTATACTAATCTAAACATACAAACACCCACACATACAAACAGTTTAGCATTTGGAAGGAGGTAAAGGTTTAAGTAGAGAAAATAATAAAGCATGAAGTTCTGGCAGTATTTGTAACTCAGCAGATCCAAGCCTAAAACGAACCATCAGTTAGTTAATTAATAATTACTTAATGCACCTTAGTTAAAAGGGGATAATGATGCGTGATGCATCAGTGAATAAGACTATGTGCTTGTATGTCTTGCTCATTAAAAGAAAGTGTCCTGATGTACTTTGACGAGGCTCCAGTTCTTGGCTGAAAGGATTGATGAGAAAGAAAACCAGTTTGATGCAGATGATCCTTGGTAAATTGAAAGACAAGGCCTAGGCCTGGCACAAACTTAGAAGTACACTGAAAATGTCTAGTTTAGCATCCTCATGAGAGTTCTGAAAGGACTAAAATGTATCCTAAAATACTGAGATGTAAAGACAGAGATGACCCAATGAATGATTTTAGAAAGGAATGTCCCTCATATAAAAGGCAATATGGGGGAGATATTATGAACGAACAAAATTTGATACACTAATAAAACAAGCATGTAATCAACAGAATATGGTGATGAATAAAGGGTTTTGTTTATTGGGTTGGGTAAAGTATACATACATGGAGGCGCACCTACTGTAAATGAAAGTGCACAGGTGTTAGGGGATATTAATCGTATGATCGAGGGTTTGTGACTGATTTCCACATGATTTTTTATGTCTTGTTACACTACTTGTCGAAGTGAAACTCTTTCCACATAGAGGACAGTGATGTGGCTTCTCTCCAGTATGACTTCTTTCGTGTATCTTACAGTAACTTAAAGCAGAAAAACTCTTTCCGCAATATGAACACGTGTATGGTTTTTCTCCAGTATGGACTCTCTCGTGTCTTTTCCATTCAAGGCAAGGCAAGGCAAAGTTTATTTGTATAGCACATTTCATACACAAAGGTCATTCAAAGTGCTTTACATAGAAATGAGAAAACAAAAATCAAAGATACATGAAATTGAAATATCAATTAAAAGAAAATAAATGTGATTTTAATAAAAACTGTTTAAATGTGTGAAAAAGAATAAAACAGGAATAAAAGTATAAAACAGTTAAAAATAAGAATAAAAACAAGAGAAATAGAAAGTAATTAAAATAGTGCATATATAATATAGTGCAATCAGTTCGGACGCAGCATAGTGCTCATTCAGTAAATGCATAGCTAAACAGATGTGTTTTGAGTCTGGATTTGAATGTGGCTACTGTTGGAGCACATCTGATCTCTTCTGGAAGCTGGTTCCAGCTGCGACTGGCATAATAGCTAAAAGCTGACTCTCCTTGCTTTGAGTGAACCCTTGGTATTTCTAGCTGATGTGATCCTAATGATCTGAGTGATCTGATAGGTTTGTATTCAATGAGCATATCAGCAATGTATTGAGGTCCTAGTCCAATGAGTGATTTATATACCATTAATAATACTTTAAAATCAATCCTAAATGTAACTGGTAGCCAGTGTAGCGACCTGAGGACTGGTGTGATGTGTTCATATTTTCTGGTTCTGCTCAGAATCCTGGCAGCAGCGTTCTGAATGAGCTGGAGCTGTCTAATGGTCTTTTTGGGAAGGCCAGTGAGGAGGCCATTACAATAATCCACCCTGCTGGTGATGAAAGCATGCACAATTTTCTCTAAGTCTTGTCTGGAAACAAAGCATCTAATTCTTGCGATATTTTTGAGATGATAGTATGCTGATTTAGTTATTGCTTTGACATGACTGCTGAAACTAAGGTCAGACTCCAGAATCACACCAAGATTCCTGACTTGATTTTTAGTTGTTTGACCCCTAGCGTCAAGGTATGCATTCACCTTGAGAACTTCATCTTTGTTTCCAAACGCAATGACTTCAGTTTTCTCTTTGTTTAACTGAAGAAAGTTTTGGCACATCCAACTGTTAACTTCATCAATGCATTTGCACAGGGAGTCAATGGGGCTATAGTCGTTAGGGGATAGAGCTAAGTAGATCTGGGTGTCGTCTGCATAACTGTGATAGGCAATTTTGTTCTCTCTCATTATTTGGCTTAGTGGGAGCATATACAGGTTGAACAGGAGTGGCGCAAGAATTGAGCCTTGCGGGACTCCGCATGTCATGGATGTCCACTCAGATTTATGGCCACCTATACTTACATAATAACCTCTCCCTTCTAAGTATGACTTGAACCATTTCAGGACCACCCCAGAAAGTCCGACCCAGTTTTCCAGCCTGTCAAGAAGTATGTTGTGATCGACAGTGTCAAAAGCAGCACTGAGGTCGAGTAGCACCAGCACTGATAGTTTGCCTGTGTCTGTGTTGAGGCGAATATCATTTATTATCTTTATGAGCGCTGTCTCTGTACTGTGGTGTGGTCTGAAACCAGATTGAAAAATGTCAAAGTAACCATTAGAAATTAAGAATTTGTTCAGCTGATTGAAAACAACTTTTTCAATGATCTTGCCTATGAAAGGAAGATTTGAGATTGGTCTGTAGTTGCTCAATACAGTGTTATCTAGGTTGCTCTTTTTCAGGAGGGGCTTAACAACTGCAGTTTTAAGGGACTTTGGAAAAGTCCCAGAGTGAAGTGATGAATTTACCACTTTTAGGAGATCTGCTTCTAAACAGTTAAAGACACTTTTGAAAAAAGATGTTGGGAGTGTGTCAAGGGCACAGGTTGATGTTTTAAGATGCTGTACTGTTTCTTCCAAAATTTTACCATCAACTGCTTCGAAATCAGACATCGTAACTACTTTCTGATGTTGTGGTCTGATTTGTCTGACCCCGGCGCAGCTCAAGGATGTGCTGATCACCTTTCTGATATTATTGATTTTCTCAGAGAAGAAGTTAGCAAATTCACTACATTTGCTGTCTGAGAGCATTTCACTTGGAATGTGACTTGGGGGGGTTGTTAGTCTCTCTATAGTAGCAAAAAGAGTGCGTGTGTTATTTATGTTTTTGTTTATAATATTTGAAAAGAAAGTCTGTCTAGCTTTGCCTAGTTCCACACTGAAAGCACGAAGGCTGTCTTTATAGATATTATAATGGACTACAAGTTTTGTCTTCCGCCACATGCGCTCAGCTTTTCTGCATTGTCTCTTCATATTCTGCACCTCTGTTGAGTTTCTCCAAGGTGATTTTTGCCTGCCATTCTTCTTCCTGACTTTTACAGGAGCAATATCATCGATTACACTCTTAACTTTCGAATTAAAGGAATCAAGGAGAAAATCAACAGAGTCTGCAGATATGCTTGGTGTTAAAGATATAGCCTTCATAAATAGCACACTGGTGTTCTCATTTAAGGATCTCTTTTTGACAGACACAGATCTAGTTTCAATAGTAGGAGAGATTAATATATCAAAGAAAATACAGAAATGATCAGACAGTGCTACATCCTTAATAACAACTGATGAAATGTTTACACCCTTACTGATAATTAAATCTAGAGTGTGTCCACGATTGTGTGTGGGTCCATGTACATGTTGAGTCAGATCAAAAGTATTTAAAACAGCTGTGACATCTTTTGTCATAATGCTTTCTGGCTTATCTATGTGAATGTTAAAATCTCCAGCAATAGCAAAACAGTCAAACTCTGAGGAAATAGTTGATAACAGTTCTGTAAAGTCCTCAACAAATGCTGGAGAGTATTTTGGGGGCCTGTAAATAATGATCAGTAGAATGCGTGGGGTACCTTTCAACACAATACCTAGATGTTCAAAAGACGGGTAATTCCCAAATGACACTTGCTTACATTGATAGACATCTTTAAAAAGAGCAGCAAGACCTCCACCCCTCCTAGCAGCTCTGCAAAAACTCAAATAGGTAAAGTTAGGAGGGGCTGTTTCATTAAGGACTGTTGCACTGTAGCTTTCTTCTAGCCATGTTTCATTTAGAAACATAAAATCCAGGTTGTTTGTGGCTATTAAGTCGCTGACTAGAAGTGATTTGTTTTTAAGTGAACAGATATTTAAAAGTGCTAACTTAATAGTACAATTTTTTTCCCTAACAGAGATCTTAGTTTGACAAGTCACAGGCAGCAGATTAGATTGATTTGCCACACGATTTGATCTAGCCTTACACTTTCTATCATGTACTAAAACAGAAATAGAGAAAGATATAGGCACACTGAGTTCCTGCTTTTGTAAACATTTGATAAAAGTATTAGTATTCTCATAGCAGGAACCCGAAACACATCACTGAGAGCCATTATCAGTTGTTTTTGGTTCACCTACAGCAGATGGAGGAGGGTGTGTGCCTTGGCGTTGTGTCAGAGACCGAAGAGCTCTCACAGGACGAGGAGGGGGAACTGGGCCCACTGGCTTTGGTGGTTTTGGGGCTTGCTGTTTTCTGGTTGAAATCTGTGGGCTTGCAGCGATAGAGTGGGATAGTTTAGTTCCATTCATATGAACTCAAGAACTTCTTTCCGCAATGTGAACATGGATATGGTTTTTCTCCGTTGTGAATCTTTTCATGAGTCCTAAAGTTAGATTTTTGTGCAAAACCCTTTCCACACTGAGGACAGATGAAAGGCTTTTCTCCAGTGTGAATCCTTTCGTGAGTCCTAAGGTTTTCTTTACGTACAAAACTCTTTCCACAGTGAGGACAGATGTGAGGTCTCTGACCAGTGTGAATTAATATGTGAATCTTAAGATTATCTTTTAGTATATAACTTTTCCCACACTGAGGACAGGTGTAAGGTCTCTCACCGGTGTGATTTCTCATGTGACACTTAAGACGATCGTTCTGTTTGTAACTCTTTCCACACAGATGGCAGGTGTACGGCTTTTCTCCGGTGTGAATCCTTTGGTGAGCCCTAAGGTGTGATTTTTGCGCAAAATTGTTCCCACACTTAGGGCAGATGTAAGGTCTCTGTCCAGTGTGAAGCACTGCATGAATCCTTAGGTTTTCTTTGCGTGCAAAACCCTTTCCACACTGAGGGCAAGTGTAAGGTCTTAGACCAATGTGAAGTAATATGTGACTCTTAAGATTATCTTTTAGTGCGAAACTCTTTCCACACTGGGGGCAGGTGTAAGGTTTCTCTTCAGTGTGAGTCCCTAAATGAGACATAAGGGTTGATTTTTGTGCAAAACTCTTTCCACACTGAGGACACGTGTAAGGTTTCTCCCCAGTGTGAATCCTTATGTGATTCTGAAGATGTTGTTTCATTGTGAAACTCATTTTACACTGAAGGCAAGTGAAAGGCTTTTCTCCAGTGTGAATCCTTAGATGATCCTTAAGTCTTCTTGCACATACAAAACTCTTTTCACAATGAGTGCATTTGTGCGGCCTCTCTCCA
Organism: Misgurnus anguillicaudatus; assembly: GCF_027580225.2. Classification (NCBI taxonomy): domain Eukaryota; kingdom Metazoa; phylum Chordata; class Actinopteri; order Cypriniformes; family Cobitidae; genus Misgurnus; species Misgurnus anguillicaudatus. Next base: position 169,404 of record NW_027395282.1, read on the forward strand.
GTGTGAGATTTCAAGTGTGTCCAAAGGTTACTCTTAAATGCATAACTCTTTCCACACTGCTGGCACTTGTGACGTCTCTCCTTATTGTTAATGCTCTTGTCATTCCTATGGTGTCCGTTTCTTGTGAAACTCTTTCCACGGTGATGGGCACCGACTGAATGTTTGGTTTCTCTTATTTTAGTTGATATTTGTAAACATTCAGGAGATTTTTCCTCAGTGATGACATCATGAGGCTTCTGTTGTTTCTCCACTACTTCATTAAGGTCCTGAAGTTGCTCTTCTACATCCATCGTATCTAAAATAAACATTAAATTGTCAGAAATGCATTTGAAAACATTCAATTCAGTTTTACATAGCACTTTACAGCGAGGAAAATAAGTATTTGACACATCAGCATTTTATCAGTAAGGGGATTTCTAAGTGGGCTATTGACGACAAATTTTCACCAGATGTAGCCATAAAGCCAGATATTAAATTCATACAAAGAAATCAGAACATTGAAGTATACAAGTTGAGTCATAATAAATAAACACTTAAGGGTTTTTCCACACTGCACCTAACCCTGGGTTATCTTTGCTCTAAACCCTGCTTTTAACCCTGGGTTAAGGATTGTTTCACATTTGTAATTTAGAAGCAGGGTTATCCCTGAAATTAACCCAGGGTTACTTTTGTGGGGGTTTACCCTGCATTGTGGTGCCAAGCACATGCAGTGTGAAATGTAGCATGGTAAGAATAAGGGTTTTCACACTGCGCTTAACCCTGGGTTATGTTTATTCTAAACCCCGCTTTTAACCCTGAGTTAAGGACCGTTTCAAACCTGTAATTTGAAAGCGGTGTTTTACCCAGGGTTATGAAACCCTGCCCCGGAGCTCCGCATTTGTGGTGTTAACCCCGCATTGCGCTGCCACACGCATGCAGTGTGAAACGAAGCAGGGTTAGAATGTTATGACCCTAATTAAACACAGCTGAAGTAGCTAATCAAGGTGTTCAGGGTTGCTTGATAATTACAGACAGGTGTGTTGGAGCTGGGTTGGAGACTCCTGACCCAGTGTGAAACGTCAAATTATGAATACCCAGGGTTATCTCTTAACCCCTGGTTAGGTTTGAACAGTGTGAAACATGAAAAAAATAACCCAGGATTCCGTTAACCCGGGTTTTAGAATAACCCAGGGTTAACAATTTCAGGTGTGAAAAGCCTAAATGTTATCACTCGGTGCTTCGCAACAGACAGCCAATCAGAAACTGAAGTACACGTATCTCATATCACCATCTGTGTACCTAACCCTAAACACCTGAATTGGGAGTAATAATGACATCCCAGGAGACTAAAAACAGCCAAGAGAGATTAACTTTGCTACCTGTTCTGTCACTGATGCAAAAGTGTGAGGCAAGCAGTTATTTAAAGTGGCAGAACGCTATTTTAATTCAGTCTGTTTGACCGCTTTTTATCCAATCATGACTGTAGACACCGCAAATGAAAACATTAACCCAGGGTATAGAAATGCACTAATATTGGGGCACCGTTGACATACGATCCAGCAGTCTTTGGTGTTGACCGAGTGAGCTGAAGGATTAGCGCATACACAGTGGGTAGCATGAGAGCAAGCAAGTGGATCTTTAAGCATGCGAAACAGCACATTTAAACTAGGGATGCATTAACGATTAATCGCGATTAATCTATAGCAGAATGAAAGTTTTTGTTTACATCATATATGTGTGTGTGAACTGTGTATAATAACTATGTATAAATATGCACACATGCATGTATAATTTGGTCTGTGGACATTGACATGAACGATCCATTTACTTCTCCTTTCGGTGTTTCTTAGCAGTCTGTAAAATGATAGCTCCAAATTCTTGTTAAATTTGTAAGTACAGTCTATAGCACAACAGCTTTTTTCAATTTAAACGCGTTTTCGCTGATTTCACACTGACTGTACACAAATTCTGACGCTCTGTTTTTTGCCACTCAGTGGGCGTAACCACAGTCACTTTCGTCGAAGGTGACGTCACGTGCATACCCTCTATATTAGATCCAGCCTTTAGTCTTAAAGGAGATGTTAACTAATTGTACTCCTGTCTGTCATTCATGTTAATCAAGCAGAATTGAGAGAAAATCTCTTACTGCTCTTGACTAAATCACTTTTCTACCTTTTAATAAGATATATAAATACACATACATTATTATTTATTATCATTTGTTCCTCACTGACTGTTTATTTTCATTGAGCTTGAGTTTTATTTATCTTCTTTTTTATTCTTGTATATGTTTTTTGTGAGAATGATGAAAATTCTATGGATTAAATCCAATACTCAGCCTAGTAACTAATACTAGTCAACATTTGAAGTAGATGAAAAAAGTTAAAGTTGTCCTATGACAAGAATGGGTACACATTTTGGTTTAGGACAACTTTTATGAAAGGTTTTGATCCACTTCAAAATGTTGACTAGTGACAGTGTAAATATAAAAATCATTGTTTTGCATTATAAACAGAAAGTCAAAAACATGTCAACCATGAAAGATACAGTGAACTGTGCCAAGATTACTTTTCATAGATATTACTGCTAGTTGTGCTTTTTTTCTTCTGACATGTTAAGAGATTTCAACTAGAAGTTTTCTAGAACATCGTTCACAAAATAAACGATAAGACATGACATAGAGAGTAAAAATACATTTTTGTGCACAACATAGAGTTTTAAAAATAAATGTTTATCAGAAAGCGAGTACAGTAAACAAAGAGATTTGAAGTGTAAACGAGTGAAATGTAAATGATAAAGCAGAAGATGAGGATGATCTGATGTGGTGTTAACTAAAGACTGAATTAATTTCCTCGCCTTCTCTATATGATCAACAGTAAATACATTCATGTTTGTCTTGAGCTTTATATCTGATCTGAGCACAGAGTATACAGTGTTTCAGTCAGGATCAACTCGTAAACAAACAGTAGAAATGTATGTAACTGACGTGCATTGAAACAGTAACATTTGTTTAAATGATGATAAAGAGTAAAAGTATGTTTACCAATGCTTGTGTGGATTTATTTTCTTGTTCTACTCGCTGTTCGTCAATGCTGTTGTTGCGGTTTGTGTTTCAGTTTTATAAGAGCGGAAGCGGAAGTGAATCTTCTTCTTGACTTTACTGCTGGAGCGCCACAGCGACACCTGCTGTTTCTAAATATACGGTCTGGTCTGGTTTTTATTTTTTATTGGTAATAATCATAAAGGCAGAAAAATAGAAACATACAGCCTAGCAAAAGTAAGAAAATTTAAAACAATAAAAAATAAGACAAAAAAAGAGAAATAAAGGAGAAAAATGAGGGCTATTACATAAATGATCACGTGAGTCCCAAAGCAAATTCTAGTCCTTATAGCTTTCTTATTAGCAGATAATGAGATTATAGACAAAATAATTTTCTAAATCTTTAAAAAATACAGAAAAATAACATTTGAGATTTGGATTTGTGTGGAATTTGCTTAGAAAAAACAAGTTATGTTTCTCATACATATTGAGAATCCTGCCAAAATTTTACAATTGATGAAGACACAAACATAATTTCAAAACCTCTGAGTGTATTGACACGACCAGAACAAGTGTGCCACTTCAGAATTCAAACAAAAAGAACAGGTAATCTCAATTTGAGATCAAACAAATTTTGACAAATCATCCAGTTATTGAAAATAAAAACCACAATGTTGCTAGTGAATAAAAAAGTACTTGGATTTTAATTTGCAATTAATTTAATGCAAATAAAACCAGGTGAGATGTCTTTATTACTATTATTGCACAATTCCCATATGTGCCCTGTCGACAAAATCTGGTGATAACAAGCATCAAAGTTTGATTTGACCTATTCACTATCATTTCAATCTTTCACATGATCTTTCTCAGTCAATATTAAAGATATCAAGATTAGATTTTCATAAATGTTCTTGACAATATGTAGGATGATTTTATGTGGGAAACTATTTTTGACTAGCTTGGCTTTCACAGGCAGGGTCACAATCATATATTTGTAACATTTATAATGTTATATAAAACATTAATAATGAATATATTTCCCTGAGTATACAATGTGAAAGAACATTAAGTTGACTTATAAAAGACAGATATTAGAAGACAGCGATTTACTACTGGTGGTGGACCAGGACAAACAAATAAAGACAAAATTGAGGAATTAAGTGACTTGCTGTTAGGAATAATACAGGACAGCGATCTCTGGATGATATGCCAGACCAGAGGATGATCACTTGGACAGTTCAGAAGAAGAACCCGAGCACAGATGGAAAATAATTTATTTGATGCTTTCTTTGGTACATTCTGTAGTGTCAATCTTGTCGTAGCCACTTGGCTCATTGTGAACACGACATAAAGGGGATGAATTCTCTGGTGTCTTTTCAGAAGCAATGCTGAAACAAATACTTTTCCACACTTCTCACAGCTGAATGATTTCTCTTCAGAATGAGTGCGCTGCTGAACTTTGAGATTTGAGGCTTTTGTGAAACTCTTTCCACATTGAGGACACGTGAAAGGTTTCTCTCCTGAATGTGTTCTTCCAGGACTGTTTTTCGTAAATAACCTTTTCCACAATGTAAGCAAATAAAAGGTTTCACACTGGTGTGAACTGCTAAGTGACTCTTAAGCTGCCTTTTCTGTCTAAAACTCATTCCACAATGAGGTCAAACGAAAGATTTCTCTCCGTTGTGAATTGATATGTGAATCTTAAGATGATCTTTCAGTGTAAAACTCATTGAGCGCAGGTGAATGGTGTCCCACCAGTGTGAGTCCTTAAGATGTCCTTTAAGTGTGAAACTCTTGTCACATTGAGGCCAGGTGTAAGGTCTCTCTCCAGTGTGAATCCTTAAATGAAACTCAAGGCTCCCTTTCTGAGTAAAACTCTTTTCACACTGAGTGCATTTGTACGGCCTCTCTCCGGTGTGTATTCTTAAATGTTTCTTAAGGTTACCTTTATGCGTAAAACCCTTTCCACACTTCTGGCATGTGTGACGTCTCTCTTAATTGTTATTGTTGTAGTGTCTTTTATCTGTGGAACTGTTTTTATTCTGATGGGAACCGACTGAATGTTTGGTTTCTCTTTTATTAGTTGATGTTTGTAAGCGATCAGATGATTTTTCTTCAGTGATGACTTCATTAAGTTCCTGTTGTCTCTCCACCATTTCATACAGTTCCTGAGGTTCTTCTTTTACTTCCATTGTCATAATAATGAAAATAAAGAATAAATTGTTATAAATGTATTTAATAACAATCTATTTGTTATATAGAAAAAAATATCATTTTCTGTAAACCGCACACCTAATTTGTCAAATGGTATTTCAAGCATTCTGACTTATTAACACAGTTATAGAGTTGTTTCCTCATGCTAAACGTAGGCAAAGTGTCAAAAATGCAGTTGGGCGTGTTTCAGAGTATTTCTGTGCCGAATGCACTTCGCCAGGGTTCGTACAAGTTTCGGCTAATTTTTTTCGATCACGGTTCTAACTGACGTTTCAGGGGTTTTCGATATGTATCACTTCTTTATATGGGCTTCCGCCGGAAAACTTCCCCCGGAAAACCCCGCCCAGCCGTCAGTCAGCAGGAGACGCTAGAGCTTGCTAACAGCTTATCACGCCACTCAGCTTTGTTTAATTTCAAAAGTCAACAATGGCACAACAAGAAGTGTGTTTTTGGATGTAAGAAGAAGACATCCAGCCTTATGGAAACAATGGATATAGTTTATTATCCGGATTAACAGCGGAGTTTTGCGTGTGTGTTTGATGCGGTGGATTTTCAGAACCGGGTCATGACGAGTTACACGTGGTAAGTAAGACTTCTGTCTTATGTTGGAAATAGGCGCGTGTATATTATATAAATGACACGAACATGTAGTGAATCATAAGTTAAAACAGTGTTGTATAGTGTTGCATGACTCGTACTCGCTCCTCCCGTGTTATAACTCCTCCTTCTTCATTTTTTCGTACGTTATCGGAAAGATTCGGTAAAGCTAATGTGTTGCTTGGCTACTGCTAATTGCTGTTAATGTGAATGAGGCTTAAAGGCGGAGTCCATGATGTTTGAAAGCAAATGTTGATATTTGAAATCACCTAAACAAACACGCCCCTACCCCAATAGAATCTGGACCTTCTGTTGATAGACCCGCCCCACACATACGCAACCCGGCATTTGATTTGATTTGATTGGCTATAAGTGTGTTTTGGTAGTCGGCCCGTCTCCTTATCCAAAGCGTTTTTCAAACATCGTGGACTCCGCCTTTAAAGTACATTCACATTATAAGCGACTTTGTCACTGGGTGTCACTTGTCTCTTTTAAAAGAGGTGTTTCTATATCTGCTTGTCACAAACAAATGAGTAACGAGTGAACCCATAGACTAATTATTTTAATGAAAGCTAATTTGTGTCAGAAGCTGGCAAACTGAAGTCCAATTAATAAAATGAGTTCAAAGGTGTCGTTTAGTGCTACTTTGATTGATTAAAAGACACTCAAACATTTTAAGATTGCTGTTCTTAAGAAGCATCAGCTCTGAACCATGCCTCTTTAAAGAAATCTGATCAAGAGTTAGAGTGCAATAAGGCTGAAAAGGGATACAAAACAATCTCTATGGGGTGGTTTCCCTGACAGTGATTAGCTTAAGCTAGGACTAGGCCTAGTTTAATTAGGAAATATAACTAGTTGTAAAATATGTCAGTGCAAGTTGTTTTCAGTTCGGACAGCTCTTACATTTACTTTAGTCAAGGACTAGTCTAATTCCTGTCCAGGAAACCATCCCAAAAAGTTTAGACATCTATTAGTTAACAGTTAGACAAATTGTCTATAAATGGAGACAGTTTAAAGCTCACGTAACACACGCTGTTTCTGCATTTCTGATATTAATCTGGAGTACCTATAGAGTAGTATGACATCCTTTATATCTCCGAAGAGTCTTTAGTTTAATCAGATTTATAAAATAAAGATTAGCTTTAACGAATCTTTCCGATAACGTTCGAAAAAATGAAGAAGGAGGAGTTATAACACGGGAGGAGCGAGTACGAGTCATGCAACACTATACAACACTTTTTTAACTTATGATTCACTATATGTTCGTGTCATTTATATAATATGCACGTGACTATTTCCAACATAAGACAGAAGTCTTACTTACCACGTGTAACTCGTCATGCCCGGTTCTGAAAATCCACCGCATTAAACACACACGCAAAACTCCGCTGCTAATCCAGATAATAAACTATATCCATTGTTTCCATAAGGCTGGATGTCTTCTTCTTACATCCAAAAACACACTTCTTGTTGTGCCATTGTTGACTTTTGAAATTAAACAAGGCTGAGTGGCGTGATAAGCTGTTAGCAAGCTCTAGCGTCTCCCGCTGACTGACGGCTGGGCGGTGTTTTCCGGGAGAAGTTTTCCGGCGGAAGCCCATATAAAGAAGTGATACGTATCGAAAACCCCTGAAACGTCAGTTAGAACCGTAATCGAAAAAAATTAGCCGAAACTTGTACGAACCCTGGCGAAGTGCATTCGGCACAGAAATACTCTGAAACACGCCCAACTGCATTTTTGACACTTTGCCTACGTTTAGCATGAGGAAACAACTCTATAACTGTGTTAATAAGTCAGAATGCTTGAAAAAGATAATTGGAACTGGCACCCATTTCTGTTCATGAGTCTACCATACAAAAGTCTTGGAACAGGCACAGTGTCTATTGCAGAACACCATGGAGGAAGCCTACCATAACTCCCGAAAAACATTGCGGTGAGCCTGAAGTTTGCAAAAGAACACCTTGGCAAACCCCAGTGCTACTGGGAAACTATTTTATACACTGATGAAATAAAAGTTTAATTGTTTGGAAAAATACTTTGGTGCAAAAAGGGCACAGCTTACAAACATCATCCCAACAGTGAAGTATGGTGGAGAGAACATCATGATTTGAGCATGCTTTGCTGCCTCAGGGCCTGGACCACTTGCCATCATCGAGGGGGAAATGAATTCCAGAGTTTAACAAAATATCCTACATGATAATGTCAGTCTTCACCAGTTGAGGCTCAGTAGAAGGTGGTTGATGCAGCAGGACAATGACCTTAAGCATTGAAGTAAATCCACCACAGAGAGGCTTGTGTATGTTTATTCTCCGGTGTGAATCCTTTCACTAGTCCTAAGGTTTGATAATTGCGCACAAGCCTTTCCACACTGAGGGCAAGTGAAAGGCTTGTCTCCGGTGTGAATCCTTTTGTGAGAGCTAAGGTTTGATAATTGCACAAAAACCTTTCCACACTGAAGGCAGGTGAAAGGCTTGTCCCAGGTGTGAATTCTTTCGTGAGCCATAAGGCTTGTTTTGCTTGCAAAACTCTTTGCACACTGAGAGCAGGTGAAAGGTTTTAGACCAGTGTGAATTAATATGTGGGACGTAAGTTGTTGTTTCGTTATGAAACTCATTTCACACTGAGGGCAAATAAAAGGTTTCTCACGAGTGTGAATTTTTATGTGGGACGTAAGTTGTTGTTTCGTTATGAAACTCATTTCACACTGAGGGCAAATAAAATGTTTCTCACGATTGTGAATTTTTATGTGGGACGTAAGTTGTTGTTTCGTTATGAAACTCTTTTCACACTGAGGGCAAATAAAAGGTCTCTCGCCAGTGTGAATTTTTATGTGGGACTTAAGTTGTTGTTTCTTTATGAAACTCATTTCACACTGAGGGCAGGTGTATAGCTTTTCTTTGGCATGAGATCTTTCGTGAACCCTAAGGTTTGATTTTAGTGCAAAACTCTTTCCACACTGAGGGCAGGTGTGAGGTTTTCCTCCAGTGTGAATCATTAGATGATCCTTAAGTGTTTCAGCACGTGAAAAACTTTTTCCACACTGAGTGCATTTGTATGGCCTCTCTCCAGTGTGATTTCTCAAGTGTATCCTAAGGGAACACCTAAATGCATAACTCTTCCCACACTGAGGGCAGGTGAAAGGCTTCTCTCCAGTGTGAATCCTTAGATGATTGTCAAGTATTCTTGCACATATAAAACGTTTTTTACACTGTGTGCATTTGTATGGCCTCTCTCCAGTGTGAGTTTGCACGTGTGTCCTAAAGGAACCCCTTAATGCATAACTCTTTCCACACTGAGTGCAGGTGTAAGGCTTCTCTCCAGTGTGAATCCTTAGATGATTCTGAAGTCTTCTTGCACATACAAACATTTTTTCACACTGTGTGCATTTGTACGACTTCTCTCCAGTGTGAGTTTTCGCGTGTGCCCTAAGGGAACCTCTTAATGCATAACTCTTTCCACACTGAGTGCAAGTGAAAGGCTTCTCTCCAGTGTGAATCCTTAGATGATTCTGAAGTGTTTTTGCACATACAAAACTTTTTTCACACTCTGTGCATTTGTACGGCCTCTCTCCAGTGTGAGTTTTCAAATGTGTCCTAAGTTTACTCCTAAATGCATAACTCTTTCCACACTGCTGGCAAGTGTGACGTCTCTCCTTATCGTCAATGCTCATTTCTTCCCAATGATGTCCGTTTCTTGTGAAACTCTTTCCACCGTGATGAGAACCGACTGAATGTTTGGGTCCTTTTATTTTCGTTGAGATTTGTAAACAATCAGGATATTCCTCTTTAGTGATGACATCATGAGGTTCCTGTTGTCTCTCCTCCACTTCATTCAGGTCCCGAGTTTCTTCTTTTACTTCCATCATATCTAAAATAAACATTACATTGTCAGAAATGTATTTAAAAACAAATTCAATTCAGTTTTTACACAGCCCTTTTCAGAGCCACAACACTAGTAGCCTTAAATGACTGAAGATGTTCGTATGGTAATCTTCCGTAACTTACACTACCCAGAAGTAGTGCCTCACGTGAAAGAGAAAGAACTCTGTGCCGTAAAGATCACTCTGCATCTGATCTCTATCAAAAGTCCTTTACAAATGGAATTATCTCAGCTTTTTGCTCAAAATTTGGTGTTTTTGAAGAAACCTATCCATATTTGAGAGGTGACAAAAAGAGAACTAAATAACGTTTTTTTTTTTGAAAGCAGAGGGTCTGTTCTTTCATTTGATATATTGTTTGTTTATATATTTAAAGATGAACATTTTCTAGAAGGCATTCAACTTTTGTGAAAATCATGAAAAATTCTGCCACTGGCTGGCAACTTTTTTTAAAAACGCTGGCGGGGAAATAGTTAACTTAGTTGTTGATTGTTACCAAGGGGTGGCCAATGCCAGGAAAGTATATAAACAATATTAAGAGCTCAGTCTTCAGGTGAAGCAGTTATCAACAGGAGTCTACAGAAACATGTAAGTGTATTTGTTTTTAGACTTGTGAAGTTTTAGCTCAGTAATTGAAGCCCTAAGGCGGGCAAGGGCAGCCTCCAAATCATCTGTGCTGATCTTACTGGATCTATCTGCCGCTTTTGACATGGTCAATCACCGCATCCTCCTGTCGACCCTCATGGCTATGGGTGTCTCTGACACAGCGCTTTTATGGTTAAAGTCGTACCTCTCAGGTAGGTCATTTCGGGTATCCTAGAGAGGTGACGTCTCTGATCCCCAGTGTCTCGATTCCGGGGTGCCTCAAGGCTCTGTGCTTGGACCGCTACTCATATATATGACATCCCTGGGTTCTGTCATTCAAAAACATGGCTTTTCCTACCACTGCTATGCTCAACTCCACTTGTCGTTTCACCCTGATGATGCCACGGTTTCTGCCCGCATTTCGGCATGCCTGAGGGACATCTCACTCTGGATGAAGGACCACCATCTCCAGCTTAACCTTGCGAAGACAGAACTGCTTGTCACATCATCTGAACCAAAGATTCTGCACAACCTTTCCATTCAGCTAGGTTCCTCGATCATCACGCCTTCCAGGACGGCCAAAAACCTGGGAGTGGTGATTGATGATCGGCTTAGCTTCACTGAGCATGTTGCCAGCACCACTCGCTCTTGTAGATTCATCCTCTACAATATTAGGAAAATTAGACCTTTCCTAAATGAACACGCTACGCAGCTCTTGTCCTGTCCTGTCCAGAGCTTCCAGCCTGCACAACCAAACACCTACAGATGATTTAGAATGCAGCGGCAAGAGTGGTCTTCAATGAGCCAAAGAGGGCGCATGTCACTCCTCTCTTTGTCAAGTTACACTAGCTTCTTATAGCAGCTCGCATCAAATTTATGGCTCTGTTTCTGGCCTTTAAAACCACCACTGGGTCAGCACCCCCTTACCTTCACTTACTTATAGAGCCTTATGTACCCTCTCGATCCCTGCAAATAATTTTAGGGATCGGGTTAAATGATGCAAGTTTCGAGTGACTTGCTCATCACTAGTCCAATGTAATTCACCTCCAAACCAGTCTTTGCGCACCCCCGGCCATTCCCAAACTGTGGTCCGCGGACCACTAGTGGTCCGTGAGGGTACTGCAGGTGGTCCATGTAAAGGCAAAATAAGAATATGTATATTTTAAGAATATGCAGTGTTGTGCCTGAACAAGTTCATTGAACGAAAGTTCATGAACTCGTTCATATTTCAGGCGAACTTGAACTGAAAGTACTGTATGACTGCATGATGAATGCTACTGTGAACTCATTCATTCTGGTGCCTGTGAACGGCCCGCTCTCTCAGTTTAACGTCGTTCAATAGGGTGCCAGATTTCTATAGTCTTCCAGGTGCAAACCCGACTAAAACACACTGTAAACATGCCTTAATGTGTAGCGAAAAAAACACCCAATCTGGCAACATCGCCACCAGTCAGTGTTCACCAGTCACGCTGCATGCGTCATCAAAACAACACAGACGCTGCTGAAATTCTTGCCGCGCCACTCAAATTGTTTAACATTAAATAACATCATATTTGTCTTAAATCGTTAACGATTAACATTGGCTGCTAACGCATATTCTGGATCTTGAAGTAGACTTTGACTAAGCTCGCCTCACGCTATTTAACATGCACGTGTGGTGTGCAATACCTGTGAGTTGTCATACACGCAATGCCTACCAGCGCTTCTCGCCCGAGGTGCGACCCCCACCCGGCTAGCCTTTCAAGGTATGTGCAAGCAAATACAAAAATTAAAAGACAGTCAATGCTAATGTTAACCCTGGTTGGATAAGGATTTAAAGTTGGATATGAAGATGAAATCTGATGCATTTAGCTTCAGTGTTAAAACTGATAAAATAATTGCTGTCTGTGGTGGTTCTAGATGGGCTAGAATGGCAATCACTTAAAAAATAATAATATGGGAAAAAAGAACTATAAATTAGTTCATTTTTGGAACTGTGAACTAGTTCAAAATTTTTAAATATGAACTATGAACTGAACTAGTTCTTTTTAAAATTTGTGAACTAAACTAGTTCATGTAGAACTTTCCCAACACTGAGAATATGTATTTAAATAATACTGATATATTAGGGATCGACCGATATGGATTTTTCAGTGCCGATGTCGATACCGATTTTTGTTTCATCAGCCTTAGCCGATGACCGATACAGGCTGCCAATTTTCTTGAGCCAATATTTGGAGCCGATACTGGTTTTGCTCACTCAATTTACATCATAAAAATTATGTAAAAAATGGCATGTTGTTAAAAAGAGATGTTATTAGTTTGCACAGTCTTACATTTATTGTAGTCTAGGACTAGTCTAATCCCTGTCCAGGAAACCGCCCCATAGAGATGAAAAAAACCCCACTTTGTTCAGCTATGATCAGCTGTTAAGCCGAGCTTTCAATGTTGTCGTGAAAAGGTTGGTTGTTTTTAGTCACATGACCTGCAATCGTTTGCGGGTTCCAGCACTCTGTCTGTAAATTCTGCCGGAAAAATCGGCAAACACAGCAGCCATGTATCGGCCGATGCCGATACACATAAAACTCGCAAATATCGGCCCGATATATCGGCCGGCCGATATATCGGTCTATCACTAAAGAATATTGCTATAAATTTTAAATTAAATTGTCAAGTTATTGTGTGATTACTAAAATAGGCCAGTGGCGCTCGGCCGTGACATTCAAGTTCAGTGCCGTACAAAATGGATTGGTGTATGATTTGGCAGCCGTTTTGTGCAGTAAACTTTCTTTTAAGAAACCTGTTGTACTGATGTGATGACCAGTTATAGTTTTAGTGCTAGTAAGACTATTTAGATGTGCAGATTAATTCTGAACTTTGTGTAGACATTTTTATAATAAGTATTATGAGGTGGTCCGCGAAAATTCTTGATTACAAATAGTGGTCCACACACACAAAAAGTTTGAAAACCCCTGTGCTATGCTATCTCCTTTCCTCCCTCTCCCCCTGCATTCACTGCTTTGATTTTGAAAAATGCCGCCACAAATAGATTTTTCATGATTCCCATTTACATTTTTATTTTAAAAAAATATTTAAAACAGCTCAATTCATTGTTGCGAGTGCTCAGCACGTCTCTCTCTCTCTCTCTCTCTCTCTTATGTTGCATGCGAGCGCCTCTCTCTCACATGTACGTTCCTCCATATACTTTCTATTTTGCGTAAACATCAACAGTCATGGACTCATGGATGTTTCTGACAAAAACGACTAATTGAGTAAACATGATTTGAAGAAAGATTAGCAGAAGTGAGAGTCTGCGTGCAAGCTTTCTCCCTCCCTATGATGCGGTATGCCTGTGCACACGTTCTGTAGTCTGTGTAACAATAACAACAGCAGTGTAATCTCTCCTATTTCTGAATTTGCACCAAACTGTCTGCGGTATATCACTCGCTTTTAAAATCAAAAAATGGCTCAAAACACAACAACAATTATGAGAAGAGCGACAGCAGTAAAGCTTGGGGATGCACGATCTTGATTTTTCATGGCCGATTTTTACACAGATTTTCTTAACAAGCAAATTGCCCGATTCAGATCCGATTTCCGATTTTTTTTCTTATCAAGCAACAAACAAGAAAAAATGAAAGTATACATAAACAATATGTTTATGTCAAAGTGGTGCCCTCAGCATAACGTAGGGTTTATAGACAATTGGAAGCATTTCCGGGGAAGACCTGACCTGCTAAAGAGAGATGGCCTCCATCCGTCTCCGGAAGGAAGTGCTATACTCTCTAGAAATCTGGCCAACAGTCTTACTTTTGATATTGTCTGACTATCCAGGGCCCAGGTCAGGAAACAGACAGATCGGCTTACCCATCAGTCTGTTAGCTGCCTTGACATGTCAAGATCACATATATCCCAGCACATAGAGCCTTTTTTAACAGAGTACCAACACATCTCGACTGTGTCTGTTCCTCGAACAAATAAATACAGAGCACCGTTTACCTCGTCTCGCACAAATCTTATTAACATAAAATTAGAACACAATACATTAACAGATGAAACTCAAATGTTAAAATTCGGCCTTCTTAACATTAGATCGCTTACCAATAAAGAACCAATTATCAATGAAATAATTACTGACCAAAACTTAGATGCACTCTGTTTAACAGAGACCTGGCTTAAAGCAGACGATTACATTAGTTTGAACGAATCCACCCCAAAAGACTATTACTATAAACACGTTCCTCGTCTAAAAGGGAGAGGGGGTGGTGTATCTACAATATACAACAAAATATTTAAAGTAAACCATAAATTCGAACTAAAATTTAATTCGTTTGAAATAATACTGTTAAAAATGGAAATAACTGATCGTAACAACAAACAGCTTTTGTTCATTTAAAGGCGGAGTCCACGATGTTTGAAAGCCAGTGTTGATATTTGAAATCACCTAAACAAACACGCCCCTACCCCAATAGAATCTGGACCTTCTGTTGATAGACCCGCCCCACACATACGCAACCCGGCAAGGATGTCGGTTAGTAGACACGCTCCTTACTGCTGATTGGCTGTAAGTGTGTTTTGGAAGTCGGCCCGTCTCCTTTTCCAAAGCGTTTTTCAAACATCGTGGACTCCATCTTTAAGCTACCATATACAGGCCTCCGGGCCACCACACAGATTTTCTTAAAGAAATTGAAGACTTCCTATCTGAGCTTACAGTCACTGTAGATAAAGCTCTTATTGTTGGTGATTTTAATATCCATGTGGATAACCCAAAAGATACATTAGGACGTGCGTTTATTGATGTTCTTAATTCTCTCTGTAATAAACAAAACGTGTCAGGGCCCACGCATACTCGTAAGCACCCATTAGACTTAAAGGTTCAGTGTGTATATTTTAGCGGCATCTAGTGGTGAGGTTGCAAATTGCAACCAATGGCTCAGTCCACTGCTCACCCCTCGCTTTTGAAACGCATAGAGAAGCTACGATAGTCACCGCTGGAAAAGCATGTCATCATCGGAGACAACTTAGTAAAGAAAGTTTGTCCGTTAAGGGCTTCTGTAGAAACATGGTAGCACAAAATGGCGACTTCCACGTAAGGGGACCCTCGGTGTATGTAGATAAAAACTTCTCATTCTAAGGTAATAAAAACATAACGGCTCATTATGAAAGGTCTTTACACACCCCTGATAATATATTTTTGGATATAATTTTGCATTTCTGTCAAGAGATCCTTCTAAAAATTACACGCTGCACCTTTAATTCTGTCACTCTGACTCAATATTGATGACATCAAATATCACCCCAGAGCGATGCCATTTCAGACCATTGCCTTGTGTCATACACGATACTTCTAGATAGGACCTAGATAGGATGCTACAGATTAGCCAGAACAATAATTTCCACCACTAAAGATAGCTTTATTAGCACTCTTCCAGACCTGTCTCAAATGAAACATGTAGCAGATAATCGTGAAGATCTGGATATTATAATAGAAAACCTGAACAACGTTTCCACTAGCACGTTGGATGCCGTTGCTCCCATTCGAAAAAAGAGAATCAAAGAAAAACCGCCAGCTCCATGGTATGACCATCATACTGCAGCCCTAGCTAGAAAAATGGAAAGAAACTACTGAAGCACAAAGTTAGAGGTATGGCGTTCAGCATGGAAAGAGAGTGTTCAACACTACAGACAGGCTATTAAAACTGCCAGATCTACCTATCTTAGTACGCTTATTAAAGAAAATCATAACAACCCTCGTTTCCTATATAGCACAGTTGCGAAACTGACTAGAAATAAAGAACAAACAGATTCCAATAGTAAACTCCAACACAATAGTAATGACTTCATGAACATCTTTACTAACAAAATTATGTTTATTAGGGAAAACATCGAAGCTACGCAAGCAGCCACCACTCTACCCAATAGTACATTTACCACTAGATTACCATACGAACATCTTGAGTCATTTAAACCTACTACAATAGAAGAGCTCTCTAAATTAGTAACGTCATCCAAATCATCGTCCTGTATACTAGACCCAATTCCCACAAAATTACTAAAAGAGGTATTTCATGTAGTGTCAGACACGGTACTAAATATCTTTAACTCATCTCTAGAATTAGGATACGTTCCAACAGCTTTCAAACTAGCAGTTATTAGACCGCTCATTAAAAAACCAAACCTTGACCAGGGAGATCTAAATAACTTTAGACCAATCTCAAATCTACCTTTTCTTTCTAAAATATTAGAAAAAGTAGTGGCAAGCCAGCTACACACATTCATAGCGAATAATTAGGGCTGGGCGATTTGACCTAAAATCAAAACCTCGGTTAATCTAACATTTGACATCGGTTACGATTAATAAACGATTATTTTTTGCCTCATAGTTCACTGACAAGGTTGGAAAGTTTAGGGCACACCTTAAATCAGCCTGCAATGCAATTATTCACATTTTTCCCAAAATAACTGCATTACTGAAAAATATTAAATAGACTTAACTCTATGCAGATGTTGCATGTCATTATGTACAATTGATGAAACTTTCAGAATGGGAAGTTATAAACCAAAGAATCATACAACCCCCATGACTAATTATAGACATAAGATACATACATAATAAGTTGTATCCAGATAGCATATTGTAATGAGATGAGTAGGGCAAAATACATACTTGGACTGTATCCTTTACACGTTTCTTGTATTCAATCCATTTTTTCTTAACTGGGCACTGATGTCTAAGCCATTTATTCTCATCTGTAATGCTTTTGGTGTTAATGTAGACTAGAAGTTCTCCCGTTCTCTCTCTCCTTCATCTCTGAAGTGTCTAATTAAACTCACGCGGGCGCGTCTTTTCATGGTTTTGAGTGAGTGAGATGTGATGACATTACCCGGGCTGCTTAGAGACCCATCGGTAGATTAAACTGAGCGCGTGTGCGGTAAAAACCCGATTGCGCATTCCGTATTTTTGTCACAGGTGCCTGCACATTCGCGAGTACTTCTTAAAAAAAAGTACTGTGCTTCTTTTGGGCACTAGATGATCCTGCTGCTCAGTTAAACAGTGTTTGAGTTCTCCTCCATGTTTCGCTGTGCCACTGACAGGACGGGGCGGAGTTACGCAACATCACACGCAGCAGTTTGTTTTTAAAGGGAAAGTATTAACAGGATTAAAAACCGAAAAAACGGACATGATAAAATAATGTCGGTTAGAGGTTCTGAATTTCGGTTTCGGTTATTTTTCGATTAATCGCCCAGCCCTACGAATAATAATACATATGAAAAGTTCCAATCAGGATTCAGGCCCCACCATAGTACAGAGACAGCGCTGCTTAGAGTTACAAATGACCTCCTATTAACATCCGATCGTGGTGAAATCTCAATCCTTATATTACTAGACCTTAGTGCAGCCTTTGACACAATAGATCACAGAATCTTACTCAATAGACTAGAAAACTATGTTGGCATCAGTGGTCAGGCGTTAGCCTGGTTTAGATCGTATCTAAACAATCGATATCACTTTGTTTATGTAAACGAGGAAGAGTCATATCACTCCCTGGTTAAATACGGTGTACCGCAGGGATCGGTTTTAGGTCCTATCCTGTTCTCGTTATACATGTTACCCCTAGGAGACATATTCAGGAAACATAACATAAGTTTTCACTGCTATGCGGATGATACCCAGCTTTACATCTCGTCACATCCTAGCGAAACCCACCAGTTTGCTAAGCTAACAGACTGCATTAGTGATATTAGGCACTGGATGGCACATAACTTTCTTATGCTAAACTCCAATAAGACTGAGATACTTATTATTGAACCAAATCGCTCCAAACATATGTCAGATTACAAGTTGTCCATAGATGGCTGCACGGTGGTGCCATCTTCCATGGTTAAGAATTTAGGCGTAATGTTTGACAGCAATCTATCTTTCGATAGTCATATCTTCAACGTCTGCCGCACAGCATTCTTCCATCTTAGAAATATCTCAAAAATATGCCATATGCTGTCTGCATCAGATGCAGAAAAGCTTATCCATGCTTTTATGACCTCTAGAATAGACTATTGTAACTCGGGGGATGCCATGCAAATCAGGTAAACAAGCTACAGCTGGTTCAAAACGCCGCCGCAAGAGTGCTTTTGAGCGTTGCCGCAGGAAATGCGCAAGTTGAAAAATCTGAACTTTGCGGATTTCTGAGCCGCGTTAACCAATCAGGACTTGCTGAAGTAGTGACGTGATTACAGGAAGCGACCCGAGTCTCAGCGGAGTGGCAGAAGCCCCTCCCATGATGCAAATTTCCGTGTGAATGTCTCGAATCCCTAGAAATGTATGCGCAAATTAAGTGCCTAAACTCAAATGCGTCCAACTTCAAGCGTCCAACTACATGCGAATAACGTGTATTTGCCGCCTCTACCGCGGTTGGTGTGAATGCAACATAACAGTAGATTGGATCCAGACTTTGGTCTTAAAGGGGAAGTTACCTAATTTACTCCTGTCTGTCACTCATGTTTTTGTGAAAATCTCTCACTGCTCTTGACTAAACCACTTTTCTACATTTAATAAGATATGCAATGTACATCATTCTTTCATAACTGACTGTTTATATTTCAGTGAGCTTGGATTTTGTTTGTTTTTATCTTCTTTTTATGCATGTATATAAACGTTTTTTTGCAAGAATTATGATAATTCTATGGCATTAAATAT
Source organism: Misgurnus anguillicaudatus (assembly GCF_027580225.2). NCBI lineage: Eukaryota > Metazoa > Chordata > Actinopteri > Cypriniformes > Cobitidae > Misgurnus > Misgurnus anguillicaudatus. Next base: position 188,371 of record NW_027395282.1, read on the forward strand.
TTTAATAACATAAAACTTTATTAAAAGATATAAAAAAAACTCTGAAACATTCTTCCATCTTAGAAATATCTCAAAAATATGCCATATGCTGTCTGCATCAGATGCAGAAAAGCTTATCCATGCTTTTATGACCTCTAGAATAGACTATTGTAACTCGGGGGATGCCATGCAAATCAGGTAAACAAGCTGCAGCTGGTTCAAAACGCCGCCGCAAGAGTGCTTTTGAGCGTTGCCGCAGGAAATGCGCAAGTTGAAAAATCTGAACTTTGCGGATTTCTGAGCCGCGTTAACCAATCAGGACTTGCTGAAGTAGTGACGTGATTACAGGAAGCGACCCGAGTCTCAGCGGAGTGTCGCTGTGGAATTTCATATCTTTATCATGATATGAAATGAATCCTATAGATATAGCCTATAAAATTTTGGTCATACCGCCCACCCCTAACCGCTAGTTGTGCTTATTTTTCTCTATTATTTACATGTTCATACATAAAGTTGCTTTGTAACTATTGTGTGCTTTCCTACTAGCAAGTAATGTAGAAGTGTTCATAAAATAAATGTTAAAATGTTGTAAACCCGAGGTATATACCCTGCTGGAAAAACCACCAGCTAAACCAGCACCAAACCAGCATGGTTTTTCCAGCAGCGAGTGCAGTAAACAAAGAGATTTGAAGTTTAAACGAGTGAAATGTAAATGATAAAGCATAAGATGAAGATAATCTGCTGTGGTGTTTGTTGTACACACCCTCAATGTAAACTAAAAACTGAATTTCCGCTTTTTTTTCTCTACAACATCGATCAACAGTAAATACATTCATGTTTGTCTTGAGCTTTATAGCTGATCTGAGCACAGTATACAGTGTTTAAATCAGGATCAACTCGTAACATACAGGACAGAAATATAACAGTGACATCATCATTATATTCTCGTGCACGCGCCTCATGTGAAAATTAATTGAAACATTTGAGACTTGTTTAAATGATGATAAAGAGTTAAAGTATAGTTACCGATACACGTGTGTAGACTTATCTTCCTCCTCTGCTTCTGTTCATCTTCTTCTTCGTCTTCTTGGCAGTTTGCAAACAATGCGCATTACCGCCATCTCCTGGAATGAGGTGTAAACTCAAAGAGATGTCAAATTATAAATGCTACTAAGAAGATGAGTAAAGAAAAAATGTACAAAAAACCATAACAGCCTTGATTACATATTATTCAGCAGGCAGACTCGGCTTTTTAAACTCAATCCATCCCACAGGCAGACACATTAGTACATCAAAACCACTCCTACATTCAGTGCGGAATTATGCATATGCTTACATGAATGCAATAAAATAATATTGATCTTTTTTATTACTGCTAAATTATTGTATAATTACTATATAAATTAATACAATTCAAAATAAACTACATAGTTAAAATGCATGGTACCTGAATATGTGCATTTTGCTACCTAACATGCGATCGGCAAATCATTTTTTGTTTTATTTCGGGCGTTCTGCAGACACAAAGCTGTATGTATAATGCTTCTGAAGGGAACTGTCTCTAATGGCATTTTAAAGTCTTGATGGCATTTTCTTTCAACCTATCATGTCTGATAAAGCACTGTTTAAGTGCACTCAACTGCTTTGTGTATGTGTTTTGTTTTAGGCTAATTTCACAAAAATTAGTCAGGTCATCTTGATTTTCTTAAAATTTTGAAATTAAAGCTCAATTATAATTATGGCATTACAATGAAATCTAATTAAAAAATCTAAAAAAAAAAAAAACGAAAATGTTTGATGCTAAAAGTATGTTGAATATTTGTTTAAGGCCAGTTTTACCTGGAACAGGCACATAAACATCTTGATCATGTGCTCAAAACAAAGTTAAAATAACAAATCAGTATTGAAACGCAATGAAGCAACCTTCCCAGGTAGCAAACAGACGTTGGCCCAACGTTGGCCCAACGTTTGTTGTTGTGTTGGGCCAACGTTGGGTGCTGACGTTGGCCCAACGTAATTTTGTCCGTTGGGCCAACGTTGGGCCAACCATGTTATTGGACGGCCGGCAGACCTTCTGCCAACCTAAAAAAAACCTTACCAACCTTCTGCCAACTTAAAAACCACTAAAACAACGTTGGGCCAACGTTAGGCCAACCATGTCATTGGACAGCCAGCTCCCAGCTAACAAAAAAGGTCCCAGGACGTCCCCTAAACGTCCTCTGCGAACGTCCCACGGACGTCATTGTGTAGGGTACCCGTTACGTCGAGCAGACGTCCGCGAGGACGCCTCCGGACTTTCACAGGGACGTTCGCAGGACGGTCAGCAGACTTTCGGGACTTTTAGGGGACGTTCGCCTAAAGTCCTCAGCAAGTCATTTTATTTCCCTGCTGAAAACAGACACGAGAAACATTGTATACCACAAAGTACTTTTATTTTAATCCAACTGTTGTAATTATGCTGTGCTCCATGTTTGTGTGTGCGTGCACGGTGCCCGATCTCCCGTGCGCGTCAGTCAAACTCGCTTCAGCTGCGTGTGTGTTCGTGTCTCTCTGTGTGTGTCTCTGCGATGTCAATTCTTTCCGCTGTCTTCTAACCTAAAACAACGAAATAAACACACTCAGAAGTTAACTAATTATTTTTGAATATGTTTAAAATGTCTTGCAAAAAATCCCTAGCAAAATGTTTAAAGATAAGGGAGACAGAATTCTATGCTTAAAATAGAAAGCATGCACAACTCTCTTTTACCTAATATTTTATGTTTATGGTATTATTGTTGGTGTGACAGTTCACTCAAAGTAAAGGTGGGTCAATTTGGACATATGCTACCCATTTTAGGTCTAAATGCAAATCAATCTCGATATGAATTCTGAAAACCAGCTAAAACCAGCCCAAGCTGGTTGACTGGTTTTAAGCTGGTCTCTCAGCCTGGTATTATGTTCAGGATTGTGTAGCAGGATGTGGGTTTTTTTGGCCACTTTATAGCTGGTTAGGCTAGAAAACCAGCTGACCCACCAGCTTAAACCAGCTTGGCTAAGCTGGTTGGCTGGTCTTAGCTGGTTCAAGATGGTCCTCCCACCCTGACCAGCTAAGACCAGCTACAAGGTGAACATACACACCTTAGAGAGAGCATAGGTCACACAGAGTACAAAAATATTTTACTATTACGTAAAATAATGTAAGTTGTTTTATATATTGATCTTTGATATTATTGTAGGTTTTGTTGTGGGTTCAGGGCATCTTGAAGTATACTATGAATAAGTGTCAGATAGATCTATGGTTCTATTCCAAAGAATCAAACATGTATCTTGTTTTTAAAAATAGACCATTAACTATTAACTTATTTTTATTTACAACATATTTACTTTCAAATATATAAACAAAAACATTTGGGATTCACACAGACTCACTATTATTCATTATTAGTTGCAAGTATGAAACTGAGCTGCTGAAATTCTCCCTGTGTAGCTGTAGCATCCTCCAAGCTGCCTTCCCTCTGAAGACAGATAACAAATCTACAAACAAAAACAATCCATAATTAAACAAGAATAAAAAGTCAGCAGTGACTAGTAATGTTGTTATGACACAAACCATCTTTTGAAAGTTAGCTTGGCTTGCTCATTGACTGATGTTTTTCCGACCACTGCTGTGATGTTGTCCTGAATTTGGTCTACTTTCAGAATGATTCTCCAATCCAAGATTTCTTTCTAGGATTTGTTTTGAAACAGTAAAACATTACTAACTACACAAGTACAATAAATGAACAGTAAGTCTGCCTATTAATATTTTAAGATAAAAATAACAAAATAGTGTACCTGATTCTTCCGAATGGCAGAAATTGACTGGTGAGCTGCAGTTGTGATTGTGAAGGACATGGAACTGTAAACACAACCCAGATTAGAAAAAAATAAAAAATTGATGATGTAAGTATTGTAGTATATGTTGTAAAATGTTGAATGCTCTATCATTTTTAAGTCACTTTAGGTGTATGCTAAATGAATAAATAGAAATAATGTAATCATCATTATACTACAAATACTGACTGAGACTAACTTATATGTTTTTAATTCCACAGAAGTATGACTATTTAAATGACTGTTAACATATACCGTATTTTCCGGACTATAAGTCACACTTTTTTTATAGTTTGGCTGGTCCTGCGACTTATAGTCAGGTGCGACTTATATGTAAAAATTTATTAATACTGACTAACATGAACCAAAAGAAAACATTACACATAGAAACATAGAAAACGTCTACAGCCACAAGAGGGTGCTATATGTTGCTCCTGTAGCCTACCCCTGAAAAAACTGTTAACTGAAACATTAACTTAAAGACAATGGAGAAAGACTTAACAAACAAAATGTCCCCAAAAAGAATAAAAATGTTCTAAATAAATGCGACTTATAGTCCAGTGCGACTTATATATGTTTTTTTCCTCTTCATGACACATTTTTTGACTCATGCGACTTATACTCCGGAGCCACTTATAGTCCGGAAAATACGGTAAATGTACTCACAATAAGGTGCCTCAGACAATATCATAGCATCTTTTTGCTTTGATGTACTGGTTGCTCCTCATCTAACTCAGAAAAAAAAACAGGAGAAAAATCAGAATGAAATAATAATATGATAGTAAATCATATTGTGACCTTTTAGTTTTACCTGGCTCCTCAGCTGAAAAAATAAAATAAAAACATTAACATGGACCATGTACACTTTAGTTTAACGTTTAGCATTTAACAATCAAATATTCAACAGTTGGATCTTTTTTAAAGTTTTTACTTACACTTGTGCAATTGCTGTCAATAATGATTAATTCACATAAAATATGTATAGAAACATGCATTTTTCTTAATCATTCCAACTTTTTGTTTTGTGTACTGACAATGTTGTCTCTGTTGAGTCCTTTTGGCCTGGAATTCTCTTTCTGCAAACAAAAAACAAAAGTAAATTTAAGTTGTCTTTTAACACTTACAATGACTTTCAGTGTGAAGAACCTCACTTTTTTTACAGCGCCAATATTTACAGTCTCAAAATAGAACAACTTTGGTCAATATAAATCATATAAACATTGTATGTTTTGCTTGCTATTATTTTTTTAATTTGATTGTTAAAAAGAAGTTTGGTATTACTTTGCATACTTTACCTGTTTGAGAAAATACTCTGACTGCATATTTTGTCCACAGCTGTCTAGAGTGGCACATTGTTCATTTTGGTCTCAATACCCTTCAGACAGAAACAAGTGTTTTATTATTATTATTTTTTTTATATATGTAGCTGACCTTGTTTTCGTTTAGCATTTGTATTTTATAAAACATGAACAAAATCTTACCCCATTGTTCCACTCAAACCACAAGGCTGGTGCTACCTCAGACTTATTTTGCTCCGTGAAATGGAGCAACATAGCACAGAAAACCTGTAAGTAAAGTCCATAAATCGGTAAGTTCAGCTTGCAGTACACAAAGGAAATGTACCATTGTACCAAAATTAATAGAGGACCATTGGCTACATTATCTAACCTTAGGCTGAAAATTGTTTTCCAATGTTTTTTCATGTTGCACTGGAAACATTTGGTTGTTTAAATCTTAGTTTTTCTCAAACCAGTATCAACAAGGCAAGGCAAGTTTATTTGTATAGCACATGTCATACACAGAGGTCATTACAGTATAACATAAGCGGATCTGGTGCTGAACTTACCTTTTTGTAGTACACTACACATTTATCAGTCAGATGTTTAAAGGCTGAGAAAACTAAATAAAGATAAGTTAATATATATACACATCAAATTATGTAAAATAATATAAAAAGGAAGCTGCTTAAATGTTAAAATGTTACCCAGATGTACCCCCAATCCTCGCAGATAATTAAGAGCTTTTTTATTATTACAAGAGATTTGATTCAATTTAAGATTTTTATTCAATTAAACTGTATGCTACCTTATAGGGGTTTAACCATATACCATATAAAAGCATATAAAGGTTTAAAAATAAAGTTAAAATATATATTTTTATAGGCTAAATAAATTCAGGCTGATTCATTATGCTGCATAGTTATGAAAAATTAATGAACCACATCTACAAACTTATTTTGGTGATTTAGCCAATTTTTACAATGACTTACAGGGCTATTTTTACTGCCTGTGCCACAGTATTCAATCATACACGTCATTTTACTACAGTACAGTAGGTGGCGGTATATTGCTCGTGTCCGTATGGTCATACGCGGCAAGCAAGTACAAACACAGTACGACTGAAGTGTCGCTGGAAGACTGCAGGAACAGAAACCCCTGGAAAGGTAGGAGTTTTAATTTAAACGTTAAAATGTGTTTAATCATCACGACAGAAAATGTTTGCTTTGCCATTATTGAAGAATCAATTCAGACAGAATTTCGTGCACGCTCGCCCTTGGTACACATTTAGGCCGTTTCTCAAACGGAAGGCTGCATCCTCCGGAGGTCGCATAGGCAGGCTGTATACGTCATCAAGCCTGGTTTATTAAGTTAACTGAGCATTACATTCGCAAGTCATAAGCATATTACAACAATTTACGATTAACTAAGCATAATAGTCAACTTTATACTTGTTAATATTCTGAAATAAGACACGCGACCTCCAGAGGCTGCAGCCTTCCGCTTGAGTAACGGCCGTATGAGCTCGCGCACTTACCCGCTGCGGATGAATATTAATCTAAAACCTTATACATTTACTCTAACATTGAACTAAAGCGAAGCTTACATGTGATACCAAAATGTACTAACTTAAATATGGCTAACAAATTTCCTATACAAAGGAAATACAAACCTTATCAAACTGCACACTTGAACCAATATAAATACTGTATATGGTAACGAAATCTTACCCTGTAACGAAAACTTGACGAAATTACGACCTTATCTAACAATTAACTACAAAATAAATGGGATTTAGTATAAAAAAAATCGAAATTTAAAGGAGTTTTTCCCTCTTTTACCACCGTCTCCGTTGTGTCAGTTGAAGTATGACGTGTGACTCCTCGTGCCAGATAATTCAAATGTTGTCACTCGCAATAGATCTATCTGACGTCATTCATAGTGTACTTCAAGATGCCCTGAACCCACAACAAAACCTACAATAATATCAAAGATCAATATATAAGACAACTTACATTATTTTACGTAATAGTAAAATATTTTTGTACTCTGTGTGACCTATGCTCTCTCTAAGGTGTGTATGTTCACTTTGTAGCTGGTCTTAGCTGGTCAGGGTGGGAGGACCATCTTGAACCAGCTTAAACCAGCCAACCAGCTTAGCCAAGCTGGTTTAAGCTGGTGGGTCAGCTGGTTTTCTAGCCTAACCAGCTATAAAGTGGCCAAAAAAAACCACATCCTGCTAAACAATCCTGAACAGCTAATACCAGGCTAAGAGACCAGCTTAAAACCAGTCAACCAGCTTGGGCTGGTTTTAGCGGGTTTTCAGAATTCATATCGAGATTGATTTGCATTTAGACCTAAAATGGGTAGCATATGTCCAAATTGACCCACCTTTGAGTGAACTGTCACACCAACAATAATACCATAAACATAAAATATTAGGTAAAAGAGAGTTGTGCATGCTTTCTATTTTAAGCATAGAATTCTGTCTCCCTTATCTTTAAACATTTTGCTAGGGATTTTTTGCAAGACATTTTAAACATATCCAAAAATAATTAGTTAACTTCTGAGTGTGTTTATTTCGTTGTTTTAGGTTAGAAGACAGCGGAAAGAATTGACATCACAGTAAACCCAGCAGACAGCCAGAGACACACCAAGAGACACGCACACACACGCAGCTGAAGTGAGTTTGACTGACGCGCACGGGAGATCGGGCACGCGCAAGGGAAATCATGCACGTGCACGGAAGGTCGTGCACGCACGCACAAACATTGAGCACAGCATAATTACAACAGTTGGATTAAAATAAAAGTACTTTGTGGTATACAATGTTTCTCGTGTCTATTTTCAGGTTTTCATTGGTTAGCAGGGAAATAAAATGACGTGCTGAGGACTTTAGGCGAACGTCCCCTAAACGTCCCGAAAGTCCGCTGACCGTCCTGCGAACGTCCCTGTGAAAGTCCGGAAGACGTCCTCGCGGACATCCGCTCAACGTAACGGGTACCCTACACAATGACGTCCGGGGTATGTTCGCAGAGGACGTTTAGGGGACGTCCTGGGGACCTTTTTTTGTTAGCTGGGCTGGCTGTCCAATAAAATGGTTGGCCCAACGGACAAAATTACGTTGGGCCAAAGTCAGCACCCAACGTTGGCCCAACACAACAACAAACAAACAAACAAACGTCCCTTTAAATTAAGTTATTGAAAAGAGTTTAATTTTAAATTGCACAGGCACAAACTGTTTTAATTTGTAAAGTGATTTGTAAATCACATAAAATATCATCACTGTAAAAACATGTGGGGTTTCTCAAAAATGCGCTTTTGTGTCTGTGCTGTTATTTTTATTGTTGATGCATGTAAACATCAGATCTTGAAGAGATAGTTCGCCTAAAAATGAAAGTTCTGTCATCATTTCCTCGCTCTCGTGTTGTTACAAACCTGCATAAAAGTCTTTGTTCTGATGAACACAGGGGAAGATGTTTTGGGGGATGATTGTAGCAAAGCCCATCAGAGGCACCATTGACTAGTATTATTTTGTCCTACTATGTAAGTTAATGGGGCCTCTGATCGGTTGAGTTATAGATTTTCTTCGAAGCATCTTCCTTTGTGAATAAAAAAAAATGTATGCAGGTTTGTATCGACATGGGAGTGAATGATGACAGAGTTTTCATTTTTGGGTGAACTATCCCTTTAAAAGTTGCGTTCCAGCAGTTTTAAATGCAAGAACGTGTTAGAATTTAGAAATATTGTTTATGCAATACTGAAAGTGCTCTGTAATGCAAATTGCAAAATTGGTGATTGTTTTTTTTTTTGGACAAAAGACAAAATACCAATGCTTCAGTTTCTCCTTATTGATGAAATGGTACTATTAGCATTTAGAGGAAAACTGCAACTGTATGTGTAATATGTAAAATGAAAATTTAATGCTAAAATGAATAAACGTCTTCGGTTGAAAAAAAAAAACAACAAACGTTGGGCCAACGTTGGGCCAACGTCTGTTTGCTACCTGATACTGGCACATGATAAAGAGATAGGCTGTTATCTTTTCTTTTATTAATCTTTTTTTTTTTTTGGGCTGATTCTGATGCAATGTTGTATAACTTGACAATTCATCAGGGTATAAGAAGTCTCTTTTCCACATGTTTACTGGATAGAATGGTAAAACATGAAATGCTTCATGCATATATTTGAGGGAAGTGGTGGGCAATTGCAGCTGACCATACCAACGTTGGCCCAACGTTGTATTTCAGTCAGATAGGTTGGGCCAACGTAACCAACCAATATTGACGTTGGCCCAACGTCTGTTTGCTACCATTTGCTTTAGCAGAATTAATTAACCGTTTTTCTGTTTATCCAATACAGGCACATAACATCAAAGTAATATAAGTGATGGGGAGCTGAAAAATGTCATTTGCCTATATCACAATAAGAGGTAAATCTGGCCCTGCTTATATTTATCCACCATTTTTTAAATATGAACTTTTGTTAAATCATACACCTAAATATATTATTACATTTATTTTCTTGAGTAACTGTCCAAACAGTTTTTATATCTAATTTAGGATTTACCTGTTTTTAGTGGGACAAATATATTTTATTAATTTTTTGTTATATATTGACCACTTTCCAACCTGATCTATTGCGTTTTGCATATGGACTCCAGTACTTTAATGTTACGCCCCATTATCTGCATATAAGGCTTTACAGGTTGTCAATGTTAAAGGAACACGCCCACATTTTGGGAATTTAGCTTATTCACCGTATCCCCCAGAGTTAGATAAGTCCATACATACCTCTCTCATCTCCGTGCGTGCTGTAACTCTGTCTGACGCAGCCCCCGCTAGCTTAGCTTAGCACAAAGACTGGAAATGCATGGCTCCAGCTAGTATACTGCTCCCAATAAGTGACAAAATAACGCGATCATTTTCCTATTTATGTGTTGTGATTTGTATAGTCAAACCGTGTACAAATAACAAGGTGATATGAGACACAGCGATCTTTTAACAGTATACATACTGAGAACTATATTCTCTGAAGACGAAGCACTGCCGCATGGGCGGAGTGATCTGCTCGCAGCACACGAGAAGCCCCTGGTGAGGAGCAGAGAATTCGGTCAGAGTTGTGCAAATCACTCCGCCCATGCGGCAGTGCTTCGTCTTCAGAGAATATAGTTCTCAGTATGTATACTGTTAAAAGATCGCTGTGTCTCATATCACCTTGTTATTTGTACACGGTTTGACTATACAAATCACAACACATAAATAGGAAAATGATCGCGTTATTTTGTCACTTATTGGGAGCAGTATACTAGCTGGAGCCATGCATTTCCAGTCTTTGTGCTAAGCTAAGCTAGCGGGGGCTGCGTCAGACAGAGTTACAGCACGCACGGAGATGAGAGAGGTATGTATGGACTTATCTAACTCTGGGGGATACGGTGAATAAGCTAAATTCCCAAAATGTGGGCGTGTTCCTTTAACACTTCTCGTTTACTTTGGATCAGTGGCAGATCTAGGATCTTTTAAAGCCATGAAATGCAGCAAGCTACTGGCTCCTACACTGACCTTTACACTATTCTCTTCATTCATACGTAAATCCTAAAGGCAGTGCCTGAAAATAGTCCCCTGCCATTGAAAGTTACCAAGGGGACTATTTTCGGGCAGCGCGTAATATCACTACGCCTGCTGCAGCCAAGTCCTTGATTATTACGCCAGTTTGAGATTATAGTTCATAGCTATATCTGCTTAGAAAATCACAACTTTTAATTTCTGTCAGTCTTAGTACACGATGTAACTACAGAAGAGTCTTAAAGTTTTAAAGAGTCAAGTCTTTTGGGGGTCGTGGATTTTGACATTAATCTATAATCTCTGTCAGGAGACTATCAGGTTGATGCCGAGGTCTAGGATTGCAGTTACGTCCAAACCTCAGGAAGCAGTCCCAGAGCAAACTGTCGACAATTATTTATTCTCAACAATTCAAGTTTGTATTGTCGGTAGCTTTTGAAACATTTTATATAACTGAAATTTAAAATGAAAATGTTAAAAATAATGAAATTACAAAGATAAAGGACAAAATATATTTGCAGTTACATATTAACAAGGTCATAGTCATGTGTAAAAACAAGTATAACACAAAAAACAAGTTTACTAAAAACAAGTATAACACAAAAATCTATCTTGTTCTGTTGTGTTACGTTTCGTCAAAAGTAACAATTCACTACTTATATTTAAAGTGAAATTATACTGAAGAAGTCATTTTACATTTGTTCAAAGTTGCACCTGGTACTGATAGACCACATTGTAAGTTATTGACCACATATATATCTCTGTGTAAAACATTTAGCTTTTAAAAGTAAGTTTTTCTGAAAAACTGTACTTTCGCCCCTGCTCTCCTCTATCATTTCAAAACAATTTCTATATAAGCTAGTTAGAAAAATACCAAATCCCTGAAAAACCCTACAACTGCAATAGTTCACATAAGTAATAATTAATGGATTACTTTACCCAAAAAGCTCAAACATCCATTTCTAAAGGCCTTTCATGTGGATTAATAAATCTCTTCTTAAGCAAAATGATACATATGGTTGTCTAAAATAAATAGTTTACACTTCAAGCTTATTTACAGAAATCAAAACTAAAATGGTTTTGGTATAGAAGTTTAAAATATTTAAAAAAAATCTTGAATCTGTCATTGCTCTTCAGCAGATATTAACTTTATTAATCCTCTAGAGAGGTTTTATTTGCTTTTAAAATGAAGTTTTAACATCCAAATGGACAGACATAAAAATAGTTTGTGTTCATCTGAAGAAAAGAAGTCAAGTACATCTGTGATTGCATGAGGATGAGGAAAATTAAAAAGTTGCAAAATGTGGTCTGCTGTTGACTTAAATGTGTCATGTGTTTTAGCGTTATCTATGTGAGGTTGTGAATTGCACCAAAGCTCATTTCTGAAACTCAAGGAGAAGCTATCCGGTCGCTGCCAGCCACAGAACAAAGTTATGAATCTGAGGATGTGGTTTGTGACAGCTTTCTCTCACATGAATTTGTATGTCTTGTTAGAGCACTTAAAAAGGTGAAACTCTTTCCACATTGAGGGCAGTGATACGTTTTCTTTCCAGTATGATTTTGCTCATGTCTCTTCCAGTTATGTAAATGATTGAACTTCATTCCACAATGTGAACACATGTACGGTTTTTCTCCAGTATGAACTCTCTGATGATTCTTCCAGTTATACGAACGATTAAATCTCTTTCCACAATGTGAACATTCGTATGGTTTTTCTCCGGTATGGATCCTTTGGTGCTTTTTCAAATATTCAATCAGTGGAAAACTTTTTCCACAAACTGAACACAAGTAAGTTTTTTCACTAGCATGAAGTTTTTGGTGTTTATTCAGGAAAAATTGTGAAACAAATTTTTTCCCACACTCATCACAGTTGAATAATCTTTCTTTAGTGTGATATTGTTCGTGAACTTTGAGATTTGATGCTTTTGTGTAACTTTTTCCACAGTGAAGACACTTGAAAGGTTTATCTCCTAAATGAAGTCTCAAGTGCTCTTCCAGTGATGCTTTTCGTGAAAAACCCTTTTCACACTGAGGGCAAGTGTAAGGTTTCTCTCCAGTGTGATGTCTTATGTGATTCTTAAGCTGTCTTTTTTCTCTAAAACTCTTATCACATTGAGGACAAGTGTAAGGTTTCTCTCCAGTGTGAGTTCTTACGTGAGACTCAAGGGTTTCTTTACGTGTAAAAGTCCTTTCACACAGATGACAATGATAAATCTTCTCTCCAGTGTGAGTTTTCAAATGTACATAAAGGTTACTTGAATGTCTAAAATCTTTTCCACACTGCTGGCATGTATGAAACTTCTCTTTATTTTTAATGCTCGTGTCATCATTATGGCGTTCTTTTTTACCACCTGGATGGGAAACAGAATTTTTGGTTCTTTTCTTAGTTGATGTTTGTAAACAATCAAAATAATTTTCTTCATTAATGACATCATGAGGTTCCTGCTGTCTCTCGTCCACTTCAATCAGTTCCTGGGGTTCCTCTTTTACTTCCATTGTATCTAAAAGAAACTTGTCAAAAAACATATTAAAAACATTATTTCAATATTAAAAAAAATAATAATAGCACTCAGTTTTCACATTTTCACAGCAAAGCAGCTTTAGAGAAAACACACATTTTCTGGAAGGCATTCAACTTTCAGTAATATTGCTGTTTCTCCGGTAATAATAATACAATTTACATGTCAATCCTGCTTCCTTGTCTGTTTATTAATTTCATTATGCTGTTATGTTAAGTTATGTGTGGACATTTATTGCCATATGAGACGTTTATTGCCGTTGAATACTCTCATCTATAGTATGGAAATCACATAGGAAATATATAATGTGGTAGCCTAAAGTTACCCTGCTAATTTTAATTTATATGTGGATGTAAATAAACCCTTACATTCATGTCCTGACCACCAGGCTAGAGATTTTAAACATCTTTAATCCACACTTACTAATCTATCAAATAATATCATCATTACGCTGTTTAGATTTTGCTTGTCAGTTGCTGGTTACCTGTGCAGTTGAATATGGACTGTTTTATGGAGGGCTGCATTTAAAAATCTGTAATTCAAAAGCGAGATCTCAGTGTGTATTATTTATTGATGGTATAAAGTTAAGCCCCCTCAACAATTTCACATGCCCCCTCAGTCATTTCATCCTGCAGCCGGGCCTGATTGAGTGCAAATAGTTTAGTGTCTGTCGTCATTTTTATAATTGGCTCATGATGAATGATGTGTAGTAATGACGGTTTTTAAACTCTTAATATTTTGTCAGTAAGTCATGTTAGTACAAGGTCAATGCATGTTGCACTATTGTTGGTCTGTGTGGAGACTATGTCAGTTGACCAATCAGGGCCGAGTAGACTACCGAAAGTTGTGGTTTAGGCAGACTGAGTCATTAAACGGCTTTACACGAATCATTTGGCGATCTCTGAGAAATGGGGTAATAAAAATTTATATTTTGAGAAATTGACAGTATTTTTTAACCTTGCATGCAGAGGACTCCTTAACGATATAAGATACTGGACCTGAGCGTCATTTTTTCCTGTGCATATATTAGCGGTGCAGTCTAAGGGGGCTCAACGCCGCTATGAAAAAAATCGAACACATTGTTTTCTATGAGTATTTGCACACCGGTGCTGACAGGTGGCGCCTGTCCATGGCACCCAGCTACGACTCAGGAAGTTGCTGAAATCCCTGTCGCGCCACTCACATACTTTAACATTAAATAACATCATATTTGTCCCAAATCATTAACGATTAACATTGGCTGCTAATGTATATTTTGCATTTTGATGTAGATGCTATCTGACGAAGCTCGTGCTATTTAATGTGCACTTCCGGTTTGCGATACCTTTCTAGTTGTCCTAGACAGGACTCGACGTGACGCTGAGCTTCGTGGCCGGTGTGCGACCCCCTTAAGCCGAAAGTATACTAGGGACGTCCGCGTATGCGCGCCGTCCGCATGACGTAATTTTCGTCATCAGGAATGTCCGCGGCCGGCCGCGCGGACCATTCGCGTGCAGCCCAAAATTTGAGACCACGCGGACAGTGCGCGTACAGTCCGCGTACGACAGCGCATGCGCGTGAAAATATTTAGACAGGACACTCCACTATAAACAATTATACAAAGGAAATAGACAGCATTTGCACACACACTATCGTTTTTCTTCTTTAACTTTTACTTCTTCCAAGAACAGAAAGCTGTGGAGCATGTTTGTTTTATTCCTGACTTTGTTGTCTTGTTGTTTGTTCTAAACTGTGTTTGCAATGGTGGATCAGTTACTTTTCTTCACCTATCCTAATGTTTTAATGTACTGTAAATGTCTCCAAATCAGTGCTGCCATGACAGCCTGGTAGAGTAATAATTTGAATAAGAAATCATTTGTATTGCGTATAGTGTCGAACGCGGCCATCCGCGTGTAGCCGCGGGGACTATACTCGGAAAGCTGCAGCCGGACACGGACGCGGAAAAAAGTATACCCGGGCCTTTAAGTCTGTGAAGAATGGACTCACAGTCTGTAAGTTAACTGCTGTTAGCATTGCGTGCAAATCTTTCAAACATGGTAAGGAGCGTCACATTTCGGGCTGACATCAGGGGTATTTAGACTAGTCACAATGTACAGATTAGCTGACCAATCAGGGACACAGAGCTTCTCAAATCCGTGAGTTTCAGGAAGAGAGTGACATCTGGAGCTACAAAAATGTACAGTATGTGGAAAATAATGTATTTTTTTAACCATAAACCACACGAACACATTGTATTATACCAAATACACAAACAATGTAACAATGAAAAAGGTGCTCTTTATTCATGTGATCTGATTGATGTGCATGTTTCTATGGCACAAGCTTTAAATCCGATTTGATCATTCAGGGCTCCAGACTAACTTTTTTCACTAGGAGCACAGTGGCCCCCAACTGAAAATTTTAGGGGCGCAACCAGAAAACTTAGGGGCATACTTTAAAGGACAAGTTCGGTATTTTACACTTAAAGCCATGTTTTCAGATTGTTTATGATGAAATAGAACGGTTTTGACTGAAATTTCGACATTTGCGGCTGCCCAGAGAATTTTTGGGTGTTTGTGTTTCAGCTCCTACCTTTACAATGGGTTTAATGGTGCACTGGAACAATCCTTCCTAAAATGCATGAAACTTTCGTTTACAAAGACGTGAAACTCAGCGAGTGGTCAGGGGTGTTCACTGATATGCTCACACAAAAATCGCTGCAAAATACACATTCCAACAGGTTTCATCGTAGTTTTTGCCAACTCCATTGACTTGTATTAGTTGTGCTGTGAGGTACGGTATTACTCCGCGCCGGGAACTTTGTTTCTATTCTTGCAATTGGCAATGGCGGATTAGCGCCACCAACTGGGCTGGAGTGTCTATTATTCAAGCTTTCAGCGGAAGAATGTACGGGTGTGAGGCGTTTGGAAAAATAGGTCCACAAGTTAACAACGAATGCTAAAACAGCTGTTGGAAAGCACCTTTTAACACGATTTTTGTGTGAGCATATTAGTGAACACCCCTGACCACTCGATAAGTTTCACGTCTTTGTAAACGAAAGTTTAATGCATTTTAGAAAGGATTGTTCCAGTGCACCATTAAACCCATTGTAAAGGTAGGAGTTGAAACACAAACAACCAAAAATTCTCGGGGCAGCCGCAAATGTCGAAATTTCAGTCAAAACCGTTCTATTTCATCATAAACAATCTAAAAAAACAGGGCTTTAAGTGTAAAATACCAAACTTGTCCTTTAATGATAGATGCAGGAAGTACAATGTGCTGTTTCAAATTCAGTGTCACATCACAAAAAAAAGGACAAATTTACTGGTTGCACATGTGCAACTGGATGTAAAATTCAGTGGCACACTCTCAAATTTTGGTTGCAAAATGTCCCCATTTGGTGGCAGTCTGGAGCCCTGTCATTTGACATGCACACATTGCACAAATAGAGTTCCGCACTGTTTAAAGATACGATATAAACTTTGCGAGGTGCACGTCCGGCTACGCAGAGCTACGCACAGGCTACGGACATAGGACCTCCCCACAACTATAGACCGCTTCAGCAGTAACAACATAAACAAGCGGCTGTCGCGGTCCGCACGTAACTTCCGGTAAGAATAAATAACAACAAAGTTCTTTAAACGTAGTTTATTTATATAACAAGCAAAAAAACAACACATAGATTACCTAGGAAACCAAAACATTTGTTATTTTCGACGAGGCATTTGTTCAAGAGATCAGTTTAGGAACTAGTCAGACCATTAAAAAACGAAACCGGAAGTAAGGTTCGGAACCAGACGTGTATCACGTGCGTCCGATGAAACCGTCTATAACGAGCCGCAGAAAGGGAGTGCACAAAACAAAGTGATTTAAAGTGTAAACGAGTGAAATGTAAATGATAAAGCAGATGATGAAGATAATAATCTACTGTGGTGTTTGTTGTACACATCCTCAATTTAAACTAAAGACTAAATTTATTTCCTCTTCTTTTCCATAAGATCGAGTGAACAACAGTAAATACATTCATGTTTGTCTTGAGCTTTATTTCTGATCTGATCTTAGCAGACAGTATGCAGTGTTTCAGTCAGGGTCAACTCGTAACAGCAGTGACATCACAATGATAACTTAGTCTCTTAAAAATCCTCGCGCACGTCTCATGTGAAAGTGAATTAAAACATTGAGACTTCTTTAAATTATAATAAGGAAAGAGATAAATTATAGTTACCAATGCATGTGTGGATTTATCTTCCTGCTCTGCTCGCTGCTGACAGTATGTTCTTCTTCATTTTCTGTAAGGCGACCGACTCCTATAAACATTATCGCCATCTACTGTACTGGATGATGGCGGATTGCGTTTACGTGAGTGATGAGAGCAATAGCATCCAGCTGCAGCCCCGCAGACTCACCTCCGACTAGACACCAGTGGCTGGGCACCAGTGGATAGACAGCCTACGTCATTTCCGTTTCGCCGCTAATTTCCGTTTTCACCGCTGGATGAACAGCAATTTTATTTTATTGCTGCGTCCGAAAACTCAAGGCAGTGACTCGTTGCCTCGCTGCCTCATGAGGAAATGACTTTGGAGGCATGAAGGTAGCTCAGAGAAAGACTTTCGGACACACTTCTAAGGCAGCGTGTTTGAAATTTAAACAGAGAGCGCCTTTGTGATAACTAATCACATATTTGAAAACTACAATACTAATTTCTCGCTAGAAATGCAATTAAAAGGTGTAAAAAGTGAAAATATACCTTTATTTACACTAAATTGGTGGTCCAGTCGCGTCCTTGGCCGCCATTTTATTTTTTCGAACTCGACCGGACTCGACCAATCACATTCTTAATGTACGTCCACGCATAGGTATCTCAGGAGACAGGAAGTAAACCAAACATTGAATTCGGACATGCCTTGATGCCTTGCTGCCTTGGAAAGCTGCCTCAGAAGGCAGCAATTTAGAGTTTTCGGACGCAGCCTATATTTCACCTCTGGATAGACAGCATATTTATTTTCGGTTTTCACCAGTGGATAGACATTCTTTGCAGGCTTAATTGCACACGGTTTTTTCCGTATTGTCATTTTACTTTAATGACTTAAAATATATAATATAAAATCTGTGTGCAAATTGAAATATGATCTTTATCATATCTCTTTACATAAAACAATTCCCAATGATATGCTTAATATTATAACATCAATAATTCATGCAAACTGCATTCACAAGAACCACCTTGAAAATATATATTGTTCAGATCATTTCACTATTTTTTGTGACTTAAATTCAGCCTAGATCAATGAACTATAACGTTGTCATTACAACAGACTTCTACATGTTAATTGACCACAGGTTTTTTTTTTAAATGAAACCACTTCTGTGTTTAAAATATACGTAGATTCACATGATCAGAGAATTTACCAAACAATCCAGATCAAATTAACACTTCGTGGTTTTGCAATATTTATTGGAAATTACACACATCTTAGTAAAATTAGACAAATCTGACCATCAGAATGAACATGCAACAGTCAGGCCCGTAAGGTTGTGGGGGAAGTCCCAATTTCAAGAGAAAATAAAACATGAACAGTTTCAAATAAACTGTTGCACACTGTGCACACCACACCTCATTCCTGCCCCCTAAAACTGTCCATCCACTGGTGTCCAGCCACTGGTGTCTAGCAAGAAGTGAATCTGCAGGGCTGCAGCTGGATGCCTCTCGATGAGAGGCCGACTTCTTCTTCTTCTCTTGTTTTTATTGGCGCCTGGCAAACAACTTTCGGGTGAATTTACCGCCACCCACTGATCTGGAGTGTAGACTAAAGCTCTAACCCCAAACCCAACTGTTAAGGAAAATAAATAAATAAAAGCGATGAACCCTAAAACATATTATCATTTTTAGATTCTAATAATCATTAATATTGTTGCTCTTAAATACTTTAGAAGATGAGCCCAACTCTTTTCACCAGCAGATTTTACTAATATTGTGCTCTCCATTCTCTCTTAATGCATTTTTAACACTTCATTCTCTGAATCTTTTCTATTCTCTATAAAACCATCTCCCTGTATTACTACTGGGCCATCTGAATTTTCATTTAGTCATTAGCTTCATTAACAGTAATTAAATTCTTTTAAAAACACATTTTTCTCCATAGGTACTTTAACATCCACATCCCTCTTGTCTAGGGCTTTTTTGCTATTTTATCAGCAACTTTATTACCAGAAACCACAAAAAAAAGAAAAAACAGAACCACTCCAGCCTCATTCACTCTTTATAGTGATAAATATACTTCCTTTAATAAATCCTCTCTATTTGATCTTGCATGCATTATAGTGTCTAAAGCGAAAGGCAATTGGAACATATCACTACTTTATTTGGTCTAACTTGTTTAACAATCCTAAAGCCTTCAATCCTTCTTTAATTGC
Organism: Misgurnus anguillicaudatus; assembly: GCF_027580225.2. Classification (NCBI taxonomy): domain Eukaryota; kingdom Metazoa; phylum Chordata; class Actinopteri; order Cypriniformes; family Cobitidae; genus Misgurnus; species Misgurnus anguillicaudatus. The sequence goes on from NW_027395282.1 coordinate 207,952, forward strand.
TTTAAACATTCATCTGACCACCATGACAAGTTCTTCCTTATCTTTATAGATTGAGAGCCTGTAAAGCAAATGCTGTTTACTACTTTACTGTATAAATCAACATTACCATCTACTGACAGAATACTGAATTGTTCTTCACATAACACCTGAAACTTTTTCCAATCTGCTTTCTTATATGACCATCTTACACCATAATGACATTTTTGTAGTTGAATCCTATTTTGAATTTCACAGGTCACTGAAAATGATTACTTCCAGTATTATCCTTAGATATTTAACCATATACGTTTATCAGCTAAAGATGTTAAAACTATTGTGATATCCATCCATTCCACTTCTTATTATGTAGACTTAGACTTAGACTTAGACTGTATTCCTACCCTAAATATTAGGCAAGGCAAGGCAAGTTTATTTGTATAGCACATTTCATACACAGAGGTCATTCAAAGTGCTTTACATAGAAATGAGAAAACAATATATAAAAGAGAAAAAAGAAAATGTAAAAATAATAGATACACAAAAAAATCACAATAAAAACAAAGATACATGAGAATTTAGAATAACAAAATAAATGTGATTTTAATAAAAACAGTTTAAAATGTTAAAAAGAATAAAACAGAATTAAAAGTGACTTGAGTTAAAAGTGCAGTCAGTGTGAAGCAGCACAGTGCTCATTCAGTAAATGAAGAGTTAAACAGATGTGTTTTTAATCTAGATTTAAAAGTGTTTACTGTTGAAGCACATCTGATCTCTTCTGGAAGCTGATTCCAGCTAGAGGTGGCATAATAACTAAATGCTGACGCACCTTGTTTTGAGTGAACCCTTACTGACCTGATCCTAATGATCTGAGTAATCTTTTAGGTTTATATACAGTTAGCATATCTGTCATGTATTTGGGTCCTAATAGCCATGAAGTGATTTATAAACGAGTAACAATACTTTAAAGTCTATTCTATATGTAACAGGAAGCCAGTGTAAGGACCTGAGGACTGGAGTAATGTGCTCAGATTTTTTGGTTCTGGTCAGAATTCTGGCAGCAGTGTTTTGTATGAGCTGCAGCTGTCTAATGGTCTTTTTTACTGTGAACATTTAATCACCACATATGATTTGTTTGTCATTTCTCCCATGACGTTTTCCAGGATCTGAACAAGGATTATAGAAATGTATGACTTGATGCCTTGAATCGTAGGGAACATTTTAGAGATATTGGACGCAGCCCAATACGTAGTCAGAACGTACTGTGTTAGCTTGGAATATATAAAGCAGAGAATATAAATATAGTTATAGAAATATCCAAAATATTATGGAAACATATATGAACATATTTACACATGCAACATCAGTTTGAAGCTTCATGTTTTTATGTATTTTGAAAATATGTATTTAAAATATATGTCAATATATATTTAACAGTGGTTTACATATATGTGCTTACTGATTATATTACATTTCTGTATGGTAAAACGAGCGAGACTTATGACAAGAAATTGATGTGACTGCGTGCAGGAGTTAAACATCTCCAGATGATGTCAATATAGTGTCACACTTTGATTACAAGCCGCAGTTAAAACCAATGAAGAGAAATCTCATATACATTACACAGCAAAAACAGAAGATGGCGCTAATTCTATACATAAGATTGCGAAGAATCGCCAATAAACATAAAGTAATGCCCTCCAGTCTAGTAGGTGGCGGTAATGCACCTTTCAGTCGAGTTGCCAACCGCCATTAAACCCGAAAGAAGAAGAAGAAGAAGAATAAACACCAAGAAGAAGAAGAAGACACGAGAGGTTGAATGTAATATTGGAAAATCATTATATGCTGATGATGGGGCTTTGTGGATCAGAGGTCGAAATATATCATACATTACTAAAAAAATGCAAAATGCAATAGCTGAAGTTGAAAAGTGGACCAATAAGTGGGGATTTAAATTATCTGTGGGAAAAACACAGGTTATTTGTTTTTCAAGGCGAAATAGAATTACCCCCCTCTCTTTAAATCTATATGGAAATCGTCTGGAACAAGTCAAAGTTGTAAGGTTTCTAGGGGTGTGGTTTGACGAAAAACTAACATGGAAAATTCATCTGGATAAAGTTAAGGACAAGGGTAAAAAGATTATTAATATTCTTCGGTGTTTATCAGGGCAAGAGTGGGGAGCAAGCAGAGCATCATTGCAAAATATTTATTGGGCACTCATGAGATCGGTTTTTGATTATGGTTGTATAGCTTATATGTCAGCAGCAGAAACAAACCTTAAACAGTTAGATGTTTTACAAGCTCAAGCCCTAAGAATCTGTAGTGGATCATTTAAGTCATCACCAGTATCGTCTTTGCAAGTAGAAATGGGAGAAATGCCTCTAGACATCAGACGAATGAAGTTAATGTTGGCATATTGGATAAATATCAGAGGACAAAAGGTTTCTCATCCTGTCAAAAGTATATTGAAAGAATGCTGGGAACATAATGAGACTAATATCAGAAGTTTTGGATGGATTGGTGATGCTGAGGCTAAGAATATAGGTTTACATCAAATACAGTACAGCAATACAGTATCAATATCCTTAATTCCTCCCTGGTTATTTCCCTTGCCAAATGTTGACCTCAATATACAACAGGAAATAAATGGAAAATCTCAACAAATTCCAGTGTGGTATGTAGTGCAGAATTATTTTGAGATAAATTTTCAAGGTTTAGTTATTTTATATACAGATGGGTCAAAGGATCCACAATCAGGAATTGCAGGTGCAGCTGTATATATTCCAATATATGATCATTATATTAAAAAAAGAGTTACTAATCATATTTCTGTGTATGCTATAGAACTATTGGCGATATTAATGGCCCTGCAGTGGATAGAGGAGAAAGGAATAAATAACGCAGTCATTGCATCAGATAGTTACTCTGCACTGGAAAGCATAAGATCTGGCAGATCTTCTTATAGGATGGATATAATCAATGAAATATTTCATAAGTTATATAATTTAAAGAGTATAGGCATATTAGTTCAATTCATTTGGGTTCCTGCTCATGTTGGCGTAGAAGGAAATGAGAAAGTGGATAAAATGGCTAAAGAAACTTTGAAATTAAAACAGGTAGATCTGCAAGTTCCATTAAGTAAAGCTGAAGCTAAAGTACACATCAGGAATTATGCACAATCAGTATGGCAGGAATATTGGGATGACACTGGAAAAGGTAGACATTTATATAATATACAAAAACAGGTTGGTGCTGGGAGGAAGGAAAGCAGGAATCGAAAGGAAGGGAATATAATAACTCGTTTGAGAATAGGTCACACAGGACTTAATAATACTTTATTTAAAATTGGTAAACACCCAACTGGGGAATGCAATGATTGTAGTCAACAAGAAACTGTTGAACATGTTCTGCTTCACTGTAGGAAATATAATAAAGAAAGATGTCAGTTTATTCAGTCATTAAAGAATGTAGATCACCAAGACTTTTCTATAGCAGGTATTCTAGGGGAAAGGAAAATATATGTCTACATCATTAAATTTATAAGAGAAACAAAGTTAAGCAAAAGAATTTAGATTTTCGTTTTTTTTGTTCTTTTTCTTTTTAATTAATTCACGTATCTCATAAGCATGTATCCTGTTTCACACTCCAGTCCAGTTAGTGGCGGTAATGCACCTACTGGTTGGTTTGCCAACCGCCAATAAACACCAAAGAAGAAGAAGAAGAAGAAGAAGACACGAGAGTCAATTGCTGTTTGTAGATTCTTATCTTCGTGTATTTAGTATTGGTGTTGATGATGAGATGGATGTGATTTTCTGTAAATCAGAAGAAACTGATGAGGGTTTACAGGATGATGAATCTACTAATCAAACCTCCACAGAGTCTCTGGATTCTGTCTGTAACGCTGGAGAACAGCAGCAGATCCTGCAGAACAAACTCAAGATGTGTTCAGTCAAACTCATCGACTGTAGAAACCTCATGATGAAGATCAAAACTGAACCCATAGAAATAAAAACCGAAGCTATAGAAATAATAACTGAAGCTACAGAAATAAAAACGGAACTCACAGAAGTAACGTTAGGGCTCAAAACTGAACCCACAGCAGATGAAGATCACGCGGATGAAGATGAGGACAACGACGATTTTATTCCTTCTGGTAAGTTTCTTATGTTGTCTTTTCACAATAATTAATTATTATGAAGATTTAAATGTATTAAATTGATTTAATCCTCCAAGTTATTGGAAATGTTTTTAAATAATTTTAGATAGATGTATGATAAATAAAAACACGAATAAACGTGCAGTGGTGCTCACTCTAGGATTAAGTTAGGGGAATGTTAGTTTCTGGTTACTAATGCTGCATTTACACCAGCCGTGGTAGAGGCGTCAAGTGTAGGGATGTCAAATTATGCAATTTCTCATATTCGATGATCATTTAAATTAACGATCAATCAATCAAATAATCGTTAAGAGTAATAGTGCAATAAGCCATTACAGCAGTGGCATATAGCCAATGACATAAAAGTGTGCGTAAAAATGCCAATAAATGTAGTTGGTGTTTTGATAAAAATCAAATAAATAAATGAAATAAAATGACTAATAGTAAACTCCGCCTCATAATGGGCACTTCGCACAGTCGGATGAAAGTCAGTGCGTCCATGACAAAATAAAAGTTTAGTCAAGTGTTATTTTTCTAGTTGTTCACCTAGCTTTCTAAGTCGTTGATACACCGCTTGTTGTAATTATATCCAAGAAACACACGAAGGGCACTTTTCCCGTCGTTACCTCAGCTTTAGACCTGCGGCGTACTTTCAGCAAAGATGCTTATATTATGAAGACTTCAACCTTCCATTAGAAAACCCGCAACTGTGTTTAACGTGTAGTGCCTCAGCCAGTCAATAATGATGATGATCAATGATATATGTTGCGGACGTTCAGAGTGTAACGACAGTCAGTTACAGTTTACATTTAACAGTTTCTTGCCAGAATTTAAGTTTTACATTTTAATCTGTTTATTAAAAACGTCTTCTGGTCTCCTTCCCTGTGTATAGCACCGTTCGCAGCATTCTTATGCTAATCTTGTAGGCTTCCCTGAAGAGGGTCTTTGCTTTTCGTGTTTGCATTTTCGGCATCGGACCCTCTCAGATTCACTGCGGATGCCATTTCGTTGCGTTAGCAACTAGCGTCGTCTCGAATGAGGTTACAAAGCCCATGTGTGTGTGTTTGGCATCGAGCATCGTTGTGATCATGGCTAGTTTAACTTCTTCGCGCTTGTTTAATTTTCTCACCAGCTGTGTATGTGCTTTGTAAAGGTGCCGCACACACGTGCTTGCTTTTCAACAATTGTTAAGTTTTATTTAATTCTTATCGACAATTAATCGAAGATTGAGTTATTGTTAACATCCCTAGTCAAGCGCGAGTGATTTCAATGTTAAATAAATGTGAAGACGCTTTGACACGGGTCTGGGGTTGCGGCACAAATGAGATGTTTAGACACGATTCTACCTCATTCGCGTCTAGTTTGTATTGACATTAACATCAAGAAATCTAACATGGGCTTATTAACCCAAGAGTTTTGCAAGCTTGTTGTAACGGTATCACCTGATCCCTGCGGTAGGTTACTGTTGGTAATACACTAGCCTATTAATGTTAGGAGCTTGTAACGGTTATCTGCAAAATCCAATAGCGGTCAATTACAATAATACTAAACCAAAGTAAAACCAAAGAACGGTAAAAACAGATTCAAAATATATAAACAGTAAAAATGTACAAATTAAATGCAGTATTGGCTGAAAATAGTATGAACTTTAAAATGAATTTATTAAATATAAACCTTAAATAAGCAAATGAGAACAAGCCTAAACCAAAGTAACACTCTATCAAAGAACATCAATAACACAGATATAAATGTCAGTAGGATTACAATGCATTTTTATTACAATTTCAAATAACTATACACAGGAAAGTTTCAACCATGTCAGTATGCAAATGAGTGATCTCAACTCATTTAAAGAGCACATTTTAAATTTTGGTCAGGCATGCTCCCTTGAGAACTTTATCATAAAACTACAGAATGTTATGTCTGTTTGACTATGTGTCGCTGTGTACTTTGATCATAAACGGCCTAAAAGCTTGCGCTGTACAGATCAGACTGGCCTGAATTAGGAGCTTGTACTGTGTAAAGGGTACACGCAGTTCATGCAGACCCATCTGACTTTTTAAATGTAAAAAAACGAGTATCTGTGCAGCTCGCGTTGTATAAAAACCCGCTGTCCAACCCTACAACAAAAAACTATCGCACTGTTCAGTCCTGTGATTTCTTATAATGCCTTAGGAGCACATTAATCTAATTAAAATAACAAATTATGTATTTCAATGATGATAAAAATGAGTTAACCTTAACTGTTTGTACTTTTCTCTCAGCTGCATGAAGGCTAAATGCAGATATTCCTAAAAGAAAGCTTTAATTATTGACCGTAATAGCCTATTACAAAACACTACAAATGTGTCAGGTCGTCATTGTAAATGAGCACTGGTTCTCAATTGACTTACCTGGTTAAATAAAGGTTAGTAATAACAAATGTGAATGGTATTAACTAAGGCAAAACGCAGCCACAATCAAGACGTGTACACATTGTTTTGTATTTGTTTGTTGTTGTTTTCTATGCTTAAGGTAGCCTATTAATGTTAGCATCCTCTCAGTCTTGTTGAAAAACATATACAACTTATGCAGCATTTAATTCTATATCTTAGTTATGCAGGTGTATAATTTGTAATAGATAATGACAGCGTGAAGTGTAGTATACTGTACCTTTTTACTTAGTTTTACTTTACATCCACATGCGACATATCCTCTGTTGCGGTGTATCACCTGATCCCTGCGGTGTGTAGGATCCATAAACAGTAAAAAAAAGTTGCTTCCTTAAATTTTAATGAACTGAACATAAAATGTATGATGAAGGACGCTGACACGTTAGCAAAAACGTCAGTTTGGAGCCCGGGCTTTTTGACACCTCACTAAAAGATTTTGACACCACTTTGTTTGGGCGGACTCATCTTGTTTTGAATATTATTCATATTTGTCTAGTAAATGTACTTATCCCACTATAGTTAGCTACAGTTTTTTCCCGTCCTCAAACCGAGTACACTAAGGGTGTTTTTACATATAGTTCATTTTAAAAGAACCAAACCCAGTTCACTTAAAGTGAACCAGAAAAGGGACTAGCCGAATATGACCTCAGTCCTTTTGGTGTTCACAATATAGTGGACTCAAAAGAGGACCCAGTTCTTTTTTTGGTCCTCTTCAAGACTGAAGTGATCTCTGACCCTTTCTTGTTCACATCACAACTTTATAAGAACTCAGATCCCGGCTTTCTGTGCAGCAGTTTATTTTGATACAATGTCAAAACCACACGCAAAACGGACCGGGACCTCATTGATTTCACATATCAAAAAGAAATCGAATCACAAAAGAACCCAAAAGCGAACCGTACTCAGACCACCTCCAGAAGTGGTCTGAGTTCGGTTCGCTTTTGGGTCCTTTTAGGGGGGTCTGAGATCACTTGGTTTGTTCACATATACACCCTGAACTGCTCGAGAGCATTTGGAGGGCTCAAACGAACTAGGTGTGAAAACACCCTAAGACTAACAGACAGTTTCTGCTGCTGTGAAGCTGTCTGCACAGCGACCACCAACCGCTTTTTTTTTATTTACTTGTATTCTGTATATATATTTATTAAATATTTTATTTCCCATAACATTTTATAATATAGTATCGTATACAGTGAGAAAAATAAGTATTAAAACAACCTAATATTTTGCAAGTTCTCCCACTTAGAAGTCATGGAGGGGTCTGAAATTGTCATCGTAGGTGCATGTTCACTGTGAGAGACATAATCTATAAAAAAAACCAAAAATCACAATGTATGTTTTTTTACTATTTATTTGAATGATACAGCTGCAAATAAGTATTTGAACACCTGTCTATCAGCTAGAATTCTGACCCTTAAAGACCTGTTAGTCCACTCCATTTATTATCCTAAATTGTATGCACCTGTTTGAGGTCGTTAGCTGGTGGAGGAGCTGGTCAATGACCCTAAAAGTGCTGAGACCACAGTTTCCAAGGTTACTGTTGGTAATACACTAAGACGTCATGGTTTAAAATCATGCATGGCACGGAAGGTTCCCCTCCTTAAACCAGCACATGTTCAGGCCCGTCTTAAGTTTGCCAATGACCATTTGGATGATCCAGAGGAGTCATGAGAGAAAGTCATGTGGTCAGATGAGATCAAAATAGAACTAATAAAAAATAGGTCATAATTCCACTAAATGTGTTTGAAGGAAGAATGATGAGTACCATCCTAAGAACACCATCCCTACTGTGAAGCATGGGGGGGTGATAGCATCATGCTTTGGGTTTTTTTTTCTGCACATGGGACAGGGTAACTGCACTGTATTAAGGAAAGGAAGACCGGGGCCATGTATTGTGAGATTTTGGGGAACAACCTCCTTCCCTCAGTTAGAGCATTGAAGATGGGTCGAGGCTGGGTCTTCCAACATGACAATGACTCGAAGCACACAGCCAGGATAACCAAGTAGTGGCTCTGTGAGAAGCATATCAAGGTGTTGGGGTGGCCTAGCCAGTTTCCAGATATAAACCCAATAATCTTTGGAGGGAGCTCAAACTCCGTGTTTCTCAGCGACAGGCCAGAAACCTGACTGATCTAGAGAAGATCTGTGTGGAGGAACATTGATTTTCTTAGCTATTCAAATACTTATTTGCAGCTGTATCATACAAATAAATAATTAAAAAATAATACATTGTAATTTTTGGATTTTTTTTTAGATCCTGTCTCTCACACTGAACATGCATCTACGATGACAATTTCAGATCCCTCCATGATTACTAAGTGGGAGAACTTGCAAAATAGCAGGGTGTGTTCAAATACTTATTTTCCTCACTGTATGTAGTATATCCTCTATAGCAGGGGTGGCGAACGTCAATCCTAGAGTGCACAATTTAGCTCCAGCTTTAATCAAACACATCTAAACAGGCTAATCAAGGTCTAAACAGTTACTAGAAAGCTATAGGCAGGAAAGGTTTAATCAGGGTTGGAGCTAAAATCTGCAGGACTGCGGCTCTCCAGCGCTGACATTCATCACGCCGCTCTATAGAATCAACTGTTTGGCTCTCTGTAGAGGTTTTTTTTCTCCAAATGACTTTTTATCTTAATAAAATTAGGGTTTATTTCTCTTAAAACTCTTTTCTATATGTTACATTATTACTGCGTTCGCTAGTACGGTTTAATCTTAGCCGCTGTACTTTGCAGCTTTTCCTGTCCACCGATTTCTCTGTTTTCTCCTGGTTTATAAATGTAAACCTGCTTTGAAACAATTAAACAAGTGTGAAAAGCCCTATATAAATCACAGACTTGACTTGACATTCTGGATTCGAACAGCAATAAAATCCTTGACTACCCATTGTAAATTGACTACGTGCCGTGCCCATGAGAAACCATTAGCGTCTGAGTACCACCCGAGTGAAAAAAGAATTTTAATTTTTATGATGTTTCTTTTAGATGTCAAGAGTGAATCATGTTCTGATGGAGAAACGTCCTCAACATCAAAAGAGCGACGGACAACACAAACTCTTTCCTGCATCACCTGTGGAAAGACATTCAGCTCACAGAGACATTTAAAGAGACATGAGAGAAAACACACAGAACAGAAACTCTTCACCAGATCTGAGATCAGCTTTACTACCTCACAAGAGAAGAAACTTCATTCAGAAGAGCACACAGCCAAGACGTTGTTTCATTGTGAGCAATGTGGGAAAGATTTTGACTTCTTATCTCAGCTGAAAAGACACTTGAGGACACACAGTGGTGAAAAACCTTTCAACTGCACTGAATGTGGCAAATATTTTAGAACCAAAGGAAATCTTGATGTTCATCAGAGATTTCACACAGGAGAGAAACCTCATCACCGTAGGAAGAATTTTAAACAACATGTTAATTTAGTTTCACACCAGAGAATTTATACAGGTGAAAGACCTTACGAATGCTCTCACTGTGAGAAGACGTTTACTCAGTCAAGTCACTTAAAAACCCACGAGAGAGTTCACACTGGAGAAAAACCTTACGTCTGCTCTGATCCATCTCATTTTAGAACTCATCAGAGAGTTCATACTGGAGAGAAACCTCATCACTGCAGTGTTTGTGGGAAGAGTTTTAGTCAACATGACAATTTAATGACACACCAGAGAACTCATACAGGTGAAAGACCTTACAAATGCTCTCAGTGTGAGAAGACGTTTTCTTGGTTATATACCTTAAAAACCCATGAGAGAATTCACACTGGAGAGAAACCGCATCACTGTAGTGTTTGTGGAAAGAGTTTCAGACAACATGACAATTTAGTGAAACACCAGAGAACTCATACAGGTGAAAGACCTTATAAATGCTCTCAGTGTGGGAAGATGTTTGCCGACTCACGTAACTTAAAATCCCACAAGAGAATTCACACTGGAGAGAAACCTTACGTCTGCTCTCAATGTGGAAAGAGCTTCACTGATCCAAGTACATTGAGAGTTCATCAAAGAGTTCACAGTGGAGAAAAACCTCATCACTGTAATGTTTGTGGAAAGGGTTTCAGTCGACATCAACATTTAGTGTCACACCAGAGAACTCATACAGGTGAAAAACCTTATAAATGCTCTCAGTGTGAGAAGACTTTTGCTCGGCCAAATTCCTTAAAAGTCCACGAGAGAATTCACACTGGAGAGAAACCTTACGTCTGCTCTCAATGTGGAAAGAGCTTCTCTAATCCATCTCATTTAAGAATTCATCAGAGAGTTCATACTGGAGAGAAACCTCATCACTGCAGTGTTTGTGGGAAGAGTTTTAGTCAACATGTCAATTTAGTGAAACACCAGAGAACTCATACAGGTGAAAAACCTTATAAATGCTCTCAGTGCGAGAAGACTTTTGCTCAGTCAAATTCCTTAAAAGTCCATGAGAGAAGTCACACTGAAGAGAAACCTTACGTCTGCTCTCAATGTGGAAAGAACTTCTCTAGTTCATTTGCTTTTAGAGTCCATCAGAGAGTTCACACTGGAGAGACACCTCATCACTGTAGTGTTTGTGGGAAGAGTTTTAGTCGACAAGACTATTTAGTGAGACACCAGAAAACTCAGACAGGTTAAAGACTTTACGAAAGCCATGTACTGGGTCAGGTTACTTAAAAGCTGTGTTAATTTTGACAGCAAATTTTCAATAAGTTTTAGTCATAGTATTCTGACTAAGATGCAATTTAGTTTTAGTTTTGTCGAAAATAAAGGCTTTAAATGGCATTAAAAAAACATAACATTTTATTTCTACAGACTTTTTTTAGTTTTGACGAAAAATATGAACAAATAATTTTTAATGTAGTTTTTAGAATGAATAACTGATTTGTAGTGAAATATGTACATTAGTGTGATAACACACGGAACTAGTTTATTTGCTCTGGCTGGCACCAAAATTGTGGTAACACCGGATGTGGTAACAAGGCTGGTTGCATCCTGGAAAAGTGCGATGCACAGAAAGCAAACTTTGCAGATATGGGAAATTGCAAATTCCAGCAAAAGTGGCTAGAAGAAGATTATAAGACATTGTTGCAGCCCATTGGTGGTCAACATGGAGAAGCATTTTGCAGCATTTGTAAAAAAAATTATGCTTGAGACCATGGGTGTAAATGCCATTAGATCTCATATGCAGTTCAATAGTCCCAAATCGGCTGTAAAAGTCAGGCACAGTGGTTAACTAAATCTAGTTACTTTTCTGTGACCGACAAAGTAACCTTAGGCAGAACTGCTACAACTGCTGCTTCTGTTACTGAAGGGAAGTCGTGCGACCTATGAGCGCCGTTTGGTTCAAATGTGACGCTACCGGCTGAGGTGTCTGAACATTGCCTTGCATCACCACTAGTACTCATCCAATGAAGGTGTTTCTGAGTTGTTCCAGGAAATGTTTCCAGATTCACAAATAGCCAAATCTTTTACCTTTGGAAAGGAGTAAAACAATTAAGTTTTAACTGTTGAATGAGCAACTTCATTCCACATGACTGCTAGACTTCACTCGTTTATGTGAAGCAGAGAAAATGTCAGAGCCAGAGACTACAAATTCTCACCTTTATCCCCTGATGGAAAAAGTTAAATCTGCAGTATGGGAATATTTTGGGTATCTGAAAAACAAACGTGGGGTTGTCTTTAGCCCTATTCGGACGGGATTAGTTTTACAGGGGTAGATGGCGTAATGTAATTTTACCACAGAACGTCGGTAATATTAATGGTCAATTCGGACGGGATTAGAAATCTCTGTAAAACATTCAGAAGTGGGAAGGGGTAACTCGTTGGCGCAGCGCATCACCTCTCGTCTTCACGTGCAAGTTACCTTGCTTCCAGATATCAGATGTGCAAACAACATGACACAGACAAGGAAAACGCGAAACACTGTGTTTAATTTCAGTTTGGGGAGAACGTCAGTTTCGTAAACAGTTTCGCGAATCTGAGAAGTGAATTTGACTTTTTTTTAAGTTTGTGTCATGTTTTATTCAGAAACTGACCTGCCACTGACTTGTTTCTCCGTCTAGAACGCAAGTAAATGCCTCTTTAAGCGCTTTTATATTTAAAAGAAACCCGCAAATTAAAAGGAAATGACGCGATTTACGTGTATATTTACAGCTGGTCTATTCGCACTGGATTAGTATTACCTGAGGTAATTTCTCCGGACTTTTTTACAGAAGGCAAAAGACGCCGTAATCTTTACTAACATTGTCCGTAATGATTACTGACATGGAGCATTCGGACTGGACTAAAATCACAGAGAACCTCTGATAAAAACTTGCTTTACCCCACCTCCCTATGTAAAACTAATCCCGTCCGAATAGTACTTTTGAAGATGGATATCCAGTTTGCAGGAAATGTGGGCAAAGAGTGGCTGCAAAACGAGGAAATACATGGAACATGTGCTACAATATTCACGAACTCATCCCTCTGTGCAGATAAAGGTGTGTTTTGTTTATAATTTAAAGCAGTTTTATTTCTGTGATGTAGAGGGAATCCCTAAATCCAGTCATGAATATCAGCCATAAATCGGAACCGGATTTGTGTTTAATTTTTCGGCTGTCTGTTTACGGACACAAAGCTGTTATATAAATGTGCCTTTGAAGGGAACTGTCTTGAGAAAAGTCTTGATGGTATTTTCTTTCTGTCTAAAAACGATTTAAATCAATTATCCCACCCTCTACAAAAAAATCAATCTGCAGATTGCAAAGAAATTGTTCAAAGAAGTTTTAACTCATTTTATTGTATTTAGATTTTCCCTTCTGGGATTTAATCTGGCTTCCCCCCTTAATGTGCAATCAGAAACAACAAGCCAAAAAGAGGGCCTGTCTTTGTAAACAGTGAAAAAATAACACAAAATTATGTTACTCTTTTTTTTCTTTAAACACAAGTTTTACATCTTGCTATTCAGTAGATATGAGGTAGTTTTCATAAAGTGCAAACAAAACATTCAACAGCATTAAACAGTGCAAGAGAACATAAATCTTGCTATTCACTGGATAGGAGGTAGTTGCTCATGAAGTGCAAACAAAACGTTAAACAGTGCTTATTTTTGTGCTTTAGTATTAACATCCTTTTTTTCTAAACAGTCTTAGCCAGGAAGACGAGCCTGTCTACTACCTCTGGCTTAAGGCATGCACTGTGGCATGTAACATTGCCCCCCACAATGAAAACCCTCTCTGAGGGGGCACTCGTTGTTGGGACAGAGAGGTCTTTTTTGCCAGATTACTCAGCCGTGGAAAATTTAGTTGGTGGCACTTCCACCACTCAAGGGGACTGGGTCTACCTCAGGGGTCAATAAGTAAGATGTCAGCTCAGTCTCTATCTTTACTGCGTCTGATTGGCGGAGAGACGGTACTGGTGCATTCTTTTTGAAAAAGCCAGCTAAAGTCATCTTTTTCTTGGGCGGAGGCTGTGCTTCTTCTTGGTGCACCTGTACAGCTGGGCCAGGCTGCTGTTGTGTACTGTTGTTGGCAGGAGCAAGTAAAGCCATGAGCTCAGCAACAGCTCTTTTTTTACTTGTTCCACCTTGTCTGAGTCAATGTAGGTTGTGTGGAACCTTGGGTCCATCAGTGAGGACATGTCCAACAGTTCATCCTTCATAGGGTCGCTGTATTTTTCGTCAAGGTACCGCATTATGTTTTTTTTTATTGTTTTAGTGAGCTCTGTGTCTTCCTCTTCTGGCTGTAGGAGACTGGTTTTAAACAAATGTAGCAACGGTTTAATGAATGAAACCCTGACATAAGAATCTGCAGAGAGTGCGTCGGTAAAGTATTGGAGGGGTTTTACAGCTTTATTTATAGATTACAGCACATCAAGATCTTGCCAAGTGGGCACAAGATGACGACTTTTCTTGTCCGACCCCAGCAAACAGACCATGGCCTTCTCCTGTTCGAGGAATCTCTCTATCATTTTTTGCCATGAACCCCATCTGGTTGGGGACTAAATGATGAGTGGGTAGACCAAGCTCAGCCTGTACTTCAGTCATATCTCTTCTTTTTTTCAAGTTGTAAGAAAAGGCAGACACAGCCTTTTTACATACCCCAATGGCACACTCGATCCGTGGGTCCTTCACACCATTCTCTGTTATAAAGAATTCAAAATAAAAACACACATTTTAGTGAACATTCACAAACTTATCTTTCTTTACTTTCTGCATAATTTAAAATGCACATGCACAACTCCTTTGGCGATCCTTTGGTGTGAGAAAAATATTTGCGGCTTGGTAGCACATACCTGGGGTCCAAAACTTTCAGCATGTGAATAAACCTCTGCTTTTCCAATGTTCAATGTTTAATGTTCAATTTATTTATAAAGCACATAGTTAATACAACAGAAGTTGACCAAAGTGCTGTACATAACAATATCAATAATACAATTTAAAAAACAAACATTGTTATACAATAAAGACTTAATATAAAAACAATAAGAATACACTCTCGTTTGGTCAATATTAAAAACGTCAGGCCCAACATCAGGAATACATAATAAAGCGCTAAAACCTTCAATGCGTTATAAAACCCATCTCTCTATGTACACTGGCCATATAGCTATTTCACCACCAATCATTCACAATCAAATGCCACAGTAAATAAATACGATTTCAAGTTACGTTTGAATTCATTAAGAGAAGATCACTCACGAACATACTGTGGAAGATTATTCCACAACCTAGGGGCGGCAGCAGCAAACGAGCGGTCCCCCCGCATCTTCCTGTGGGTCCGTGGAATTATTAACAAATTTGATGATACAGATCGTAACGCTCTTCTAGGTTTTTGCACCTGAATTAGATCCACTAGGTATTTTGGAGCAGTACCGTGTAGTGCTTTAAAAACAAATAATAAAATCTTAAACTCAATTCTAAAAGAGACCGGCAGCCAATGTAATTCTCTTAGAACTGGTGTAATATGATCATATTTCTGCGTGCCTGTTAGAAGTCTAGCGGCCGCGTTTTGAACTAATTGTAATCTCTCTAGGTTTTTGTGTCTCATCCCATAATAAAGGGAATTACCACAATCTAACCTTGATGTAATAAACACATGTACCATCTTTTCCATATCCTTCCGTGATATAAAAGGCTTAATTATAGATATCTGTCTCAACTGAAAAAAAACTTGTTTTTACGACTTCATTTATCTGTTTATCAAGTTTTAATGCATTATCCCAAACTATACCCAAGTTCTTTACTTGATTTTTGCGGTACGAAGATAGAAGACCCAACTCAATTTTAGATGTATCCACCGCATCAGAATTGCCAAATAAAATCAATTCTGTTTTTGATTCATTTAAACATAGAAAATTAGCGGACATCCACGCCTTAATCTGCCCCAAGCATTCTATTACTCTATCAACAGCGTGACCAGCAGTGGGCTTCAACTGTAGGTACAACTGGGTATCATCGGCATAGCAATGGAAGGAGATACCATATTTCCTCATAATCTGACCTAGCGGGAGCATATACAATGAAAATAAAACCGGAGCTAAAATGGAACCTTGAGGAATACCACAGCATAAGGGCGCTGACGAGGACCTACATTCTCCCATCTGCACAGAGAAAGTTCTATTTTGAAGGTAGGACTTAATCCACTCCAAAGCATTTCCCCTGATCCCTACACAATTTTCCAAACGGGAGAGCAAACTTTTGTGCTCTATTGTGTCAAATGCTGCTGAGAGATCTAGCAGCAGGAGTAGGGTTGCATCACCAGCGTCCGTAACCATTAAAATATCGTTAAAAACTTTTAATAATGCAGATTCTGTACTGTGGTATTTTTAAAAACCCCGATTGAAAAACTTCACCGATTGTATTTTCGGTTAAAAAGGTCTCAAGTTGATAAAATTGAAAAACAGTTTTCTCTAAAATCTTTGCTAAAAAAGGAAGCTTAGAGATCGGCCTATAGTTACACAACAACTTCTTATCTAGGTTTGATTTCTTCACTAGCGGTTGCACTGCAGCCTGCTTACAATAGCTAGGAACAATTCCCGACAATAAACTCTTATTTACTATAGATAAAACAAAAGGATAAAGTATATTCCAAAGTATATATGGGCACCATATCTTTTGCAATATACATTGCGACTGCATCTGTGATCGCTTTCCAATGGCCCCCCTTCTTATCATACTGGAAACAGTTTGTAAATGTTTCTAAGATTGTCAGTTGTTTTTTGGCGGGTGTGCTTGTGCTGCCACAGTTTTTTCCATTCCACAGGGCACAGCATTTCTTCCACTTGACAGCATGCCTCTGTTTAAGGTGCTGCAGTAAATTGGTTGTACTGCTACCTTTGCTTGAAACAGCCTTTAAACACACTTTGCAGTGAGGTGTTCCTTGTTCTGTGTCTGATGCCACAAAACCAAACCAATTCCACATGACGACTGATACGGCGGCTTTCTTGGGAACAAGTTCTTCCCTGCTCACTGCCATGTTGTTTGTGTGTATCTATGGGGCTGTTTACACTTGGTATTAAGATGTGTTTTCATCGATCGGATCACAAGTGGACGAGAGAGACACATTACGTTTACACCTGGTATAACGGTGAGACGGTGGGCGAGTCTCTCTGCTGTCATTCAAACCCGAGCGGGAGTAATTATGAGTTTATATGGACGCGATCTAATATAATGTCAGTGTCCACTGCTTGTTTAGCAAGTAAACATGCTGCACAGTGTTTTGTACATGAGTATGTAAGAGCTTTCTTTGAATTTTCAGCGCAATTTATGAAATAGGATCGCCAACTTTCACACGCTTTCAAAACGAAACTACGGAGATCAGCCGCTTAGTTTTATCAATGAAAGGCTAAAAATAGCGCTGTTCACTGAATGTTCACGCCAGAAGTCAAAAAAAGACGTAAAACTTGTGTTTAATACCTCAGATTAGATAAATGGGCGGAGAGAAGGCGGTCGCGTGTGGCTGTTCGAACGCATTCAACCACATGTGCGTTCCGCAACTCCAAAGCGATCCGATCGAAAGTGGTTTTGACCACCTCTGGATGTGGTTGAAAGTGGTCGAAAGTGGACGAGCTCAAAACGTTTTGAACACCGTTTACACCTGGCATTAACGTCGTCCACTTGTGATCCGATCGACGAAAACACATGTTAATGCCAAGTGTAAACAGCCTCTAAGGTAAACGCGCGGGGGGAGGGTGGAGCCAATTCTGAACTACGGGAGCCCAGAGGGATGTGTTGGTGGATGTTAAAGGAAAAATGACTGCACATGCGCTGTATAGTGATGGGAAGTTCGGATCATTTTTCTGATTCGGATCTTTGAATCTCGTTCATCAAAATGAACGAATCTTTTTTTTTAGTCATTTCGTTCTTTTCGTTCATTTAAAATATGATTACCTATAATTTCACAAATTACCTCAAAATAACCACTTATGCAAACAATTATGACATTTCTAACAAGTTATGAGAAATAAAAATCTTTATTTCATAATTTTTTGACACAAGCTTTGAAACCTGCACAAGAGAGAGAAATGATTAGCTTACCTCCTAAGTCAGTCCTCGTGTACAATTCAGGGTAATGCAGCCAAAGCCAAATTATAAGAAACTGAACTTCATATTTATCACATTTGTACGTCTCCTCTCGTGTCTACAGATGTTAGTTGTCAACTCGTCACTGTCTTACTGACTCTCTGTGTTCGGCCAGGCTGTGCCGTGTGATATATTCAGCACAGTATCGGGCCGGAAAGAGAAATGATTCGTTCATCATTCTCTCGAGTTCGGGACGGGTTTGAGTCTTTCGTTCTTCCTGTCAGCCTCATCGGCTATGCTTTCAGTACCGGAAAGATAAATGATTAGTTCATCTTTTGGTTCCGAGTCTTTTGTTCTTCCTGTCAGTCCCATAGAGGCTATGCTGTCAGTACCGGAAAAAGAAATGATTAGTTCATTCAAGTCTTGAGTTCGGGTTCGGCCGTGTCCGAGTCCTTATGTCACATGACCGCTGGTATATCACATTAAATACAACATTAGATTCGTATTATTAATTGCGTCTGAATGTATCCTATTATTTGAAAAATAAAAGTTCCATCTTATTGAAGAACGAAAGACTCGGACCCGACCGAACCCGAACTCAAAAGGTGAACTAATAATTTCTCTTTCCGGTACTGGTAGCATAGCCTCTACGGGACTGACAGGAAGAACAAAAGACTCGAACCTGTCCCAAACTCGAGACTCAAGAGAATGATGAACTAATAATTTCAGATTCAGAACCCATATGTTGCGCAATGCGCATGCGTGGTCAACACAAAATGAACGAATCACTCTCTGAGACAACTCGGTAGTCCCGAGTCATATTAAAGATTCGTTCAAAATGAACGAATCGTTCATGAACGACACACCACTAGCGCTGTAGCCTGTTAGCGCTCACTGACTCTGATCATGGCCAGTCGTTCTCCGATCGACTCTGGTTTTACACATAATGTTAATCAGACCCAGGGACCGAAGTAATTAAACTGGGATGGACACGACTGACCATTTAAAATATAGACCCGAAGTCATCGGAAGAGACAGGGCCGGCATCATGAGGGTGCTATATGTATTTTCTAGCTGTGGGAATTATATGCATTCAAGTGATCTTGGTATTTTAGACGCCCCCTCATCAGCACTCAGCTGGTGCCGGCACTCGGGAGAGACAATACGTGCTCACACGCAAATGTCATTATCAAAAAGTGTCTTTTTCACGGCAGAACAAAAATACTAAATTTGATGCTGGATACTTGGGTGGTTGTTAAAGGGACATTCCACTTTTTTTTGAAAATACGCTAATTTGCAGCTCCCCTAGAGTTAAACATTTGATTCTTAGCGTTTTGGAATCCATTTAGCCGATCTCTGGGTCTGGTGCTAGCACTTTTAGCAAAGCTTAGCACAATCCATTGAATCGTCACTGCCAGCGTCATCGCTATAAAGTAATATAATGTCTCAAGTAAACATGTTGTCATCTGTGCTTTGCTGTAAGATCCCAAACTCCCTTTTAGCGATGAAAAACATCCACAGGTTGAGAATCAGGAACACCATAACAGTTTTTTCTAGACTTGCAGTTTGTGGTGGTATATTTTTGACGGGCAAGTCCACAAATATGCCTAAATGCAACTTAAATTAGGCTCTGCAAAGCGCGTCGACTGATGCCACAGGTGTTTTTACAGAAACTGTCATGTAAGATGGAGGTAGAGATAAATGCGATGTGCAAACATCTATTTGTGGTGGCCAATTTTGATTTTGTGGCAAACTGAGAAATAAATGAATGTATGGGGATGTATTTCAACAATGCTCTAACTCAGTGGTCTCAAACTCCCGGCCCGCCCTCCCACTCTCTGCTGCCCGCGTCACCTTTAAAAAATATAACATAATCTGGGCCACAGAACGATTTTTATTAACTTTGTTTTATGTTCGTTTGATTTTTGATTTAAACGTTCAAGTTAGGGATGCCACTATTCTCAATATAATATTGAACCTTTCGGTTTAACCCCCCCGGGCCAATACACACATGTGAATTTTTTTTTTCTGGTTTATCCATCCAAATCTGTCAGTTTTATATTCCCTGCACTTTTGTCGTGATCTGCGCGCTCAAACGCCACAGCGAGTTGATATCCAGTCCCTGTGAGCTAGATGCTTGAACACTGCTTGAACTCTGCTTGCAATGCTGGTGCCAGATTTCATTCGCGCGCACACACACCCAACAGAAGTACGACCATAGAAGCAGCACCACTGTCTTTTAAATCTGAGGTGTGGATTAATTATTTGCGCGTGTAGATTACATACAACATCAATGTAAAGATGCAAATGTGTATGGGGCAATTTGCGTAATGCCACATTAGACCGATCGCGTCACAAAGCAAGACTGAAGGCTAGTAAGGCTGTCCCAATTCGAAGGCTGCTAAAATGAAGCCTCAAAATGCATCCAAATTCGCGTGACGTTAATTGTGAATTCAGTAAAATACTGCATGGGTAGGAAAGGCTCTTAGCCAATCTGATTCGAAACTTGTATAATACTTGTATAATAAACGCTAATAAACGTGAAGTGTGTGTGTGACCATACTGTGCTTTTCAGTGGTCTATAATGATGTGCAGAATGAATTTAGCATTTATCCTATTTTAAAAAAATCAAGGATTACAAGTGGTTGGAGAAAAACGCTGATATTCTGGATTCGGACAGCAATAAAGTTATCGGCTTGTAAATGTTAATAATACCTTACGTCCCCATGAGAAACAATTACCATCTGAATAGAGCTTAAGAATTAATTAATGTTTTATAATGTTTCTTTCAGATGTGAAGAGTGAATCATGTTCTGATGGAGAAACGTCTTCAACATCAAAAGAGCGACGGGCAGCACAAACTCTTTCCTGCATCACCTGTGAAAAGACATTCAGCTCACAGAGACATTTAGAGAGACATGAGAGAAAACACACAGAACAGAAACTCTTCACCAGATCTGAGATCAGCTTTACTACCTTACAAGAGAAGAAACTTCATTCAGAAGGGCACACAGACAAGAAAAAGAAGTCAAAGTTCTTATTTCATCAGAAACGCCATATGAGGACACACACAGAGGCTGTTTACACTTGGCATTAACATGTGTTTTCGTCGATCGGATCACAAGTGGACGACGTTAATGCCAGGTGTAAACGGTGTTCAAAACGTTTTGAGCTCGTCCACTTTCGACCACTTTCAACCACATCCAGAGGTAGTCGAAACCACTTTAGATCGGATCGCTTTGGAGTTGCGGAACGCACATGTGGTTGAATGCGTTCGAACAGTCACACGCGACCGCCTTCTCTCTCCGCCCATTTATCTAATCTGAGGTATTAAACACAAGTTTTACGTCTTTTTTGACTTCTGGCGTGAACATTCAGTGAACAGCGCTATTTTTAGCGTTTCATTGATAAAACTAAGCTGCTGATCTCCGTAGTTTCGTTTTGAAAACGTGTGAAAGTTGCGCGATCCTATATCATCAATTGCGCTGAAAATTCAAAGAAAGCTCTTACATACTCATGTACAAAACACTGTGCAGCATGTTTACTTGCTAAACAAGCAGTGCACTCCGACATAATATTAGTTTGCATCCATGTAAACTCATAATTACTCCCGCTCGGGTTTGAATGACAGCAGAGAGACTCGCCCATCGTCTCACAGACCACTCCCTCAAAGTATTCAGCACAGAAGCGGTCGAAAGTGGACAAAAGAGATGGATTTAAATACCAGGTGTAAACGTAATGTGTCTCTCTCGTCCACTTGTGATCCGATCGCTGAAAACACATCTTAATACCAAGTGTAAACAGCCCCACAGTGATGAAAAGCCCAACCACTGCAGCAGCAAACAAAGTCTTGTTCATCAGAGAATTCACACAGAAGAAAAACCATACAAGTGTCCTCACCTCATTCAGACATAAAAAACTCACGAGGAGACACATGCGTTTACACACCAGTAATAGACTGTATCAATGCAGTCAATGTGACAAATGTTTCATTCTCAAAGAATATCTTGTTGTTCATCAGAGAGTTCACACTGGAGAGAAACCTCATCACTGCAGTGTTTGTGGGAAGAGTTTTAGTCGACATAACAATTTAGTGTCACACCAGAGAACTCATACAGGTGAAAAACCTTACAAATGTTATCTGTGTTAGAAGACGTTTACTCAGTCAGGTTCCTTAAAAATCCATGAGAGAAGTCACACTGGAGAGAAACCTTACGTCTGCTCTCATTGTGGAAAGATCTTCTCTGATCCAAGTACTTTGAGAGTTCACCTGAGAGTTCACACTGGAGAGAAACCTTACGTCTGTTCTCATTGTGAAAAGAGCTTCACTACTTCAACTCATTTGAAAGCTCATCAGAGAGTTCACACTGCAGATCCTCATCACTGTAATGTTTGTGGAAAGAGTTTCAGTAGATTTGACCATTTATTGAAACACCAGAAAACTCATACAGGTTAAAGACTTTACATAAGACGTGTACTGCGTCACACTTCATCACACTTTTATCAAAGATAACACAAGTGAACACAACGTGCAGTTTTGAATAAATGAAGATTTTATTATTATGTAAAACAAAATGCAAAAGTACATAGCCCTTTTTGAAAAAGTGTTTGCCCCCGTTAAAACATCACTGTTAATCACAGCTTCTAGCCACAACCAGCTCTGTATACTGCCACACCTGTTCACAATCAAGAAATCATCACAGTTTTGCCAGAAAACATCTTGATGATCCTAAAGACTTTTGGGAAAATATTCTGTGGACTGATGAGACAAAAGTTTGGCGTAAAGTAACACAACATCATACCAACAGTAAAGTATGGTGGTGGTAGTGGGATGGTCTGGTTTTGCTGTTTCAGGACCTGGAAGCCTTGCTGTCATAAATTAATTCTGCTGTCTACACAAAAATCCTGAAGGACAGTGTCTGGCCATCTGTTCATGACCTCAAGCTGAAGGTGACCCAAAACACACCAGCAAGTCCACCTCTGAATGGCTGAAGAAAACAAAATGAAACTTTGGAGTGACCTAGTCAAAATCCTGACCTCAATTCTATTGAGAGGCTGTGCCGTGACCTTAAAAAGGTGGTTCATGCCTGAAAAACCCTCCAATGGGGCTGAATTACAACAATTCTGTGAAGATGAGTGGAACAAAATTCCTCCACACTGCTATAACAGACTCATTGTAAGTTATGTTTGATAATGCAAATGTTTAATTGCAGTTGTTGGTTCTATGGGTGGCCCAACCAGTTATTAAGTTTAGGGGGCGAGCACTTTTTCACACAGGGCCATGATGCCATGCATCTTAACAAGATCTCCAGCAGAAAAACACACCCACAACATTAAAGATCGAGCAGTATATTTAACTGTAGGCTTGGGGTACTTTTTTACCCCTGTTTGTGCACATGTTGGGTTTGCTGCCAAAAAGTTGTGACTAACAAACAAATATGCTGGAGTTTGTTTTTGAATGAATAAGGATAATTTTTGTGAAATTCACCTGACCAACCTAAGCTGATGTAGGGGCTTTTGTTTCTGACCCCAAGACTCAACTAATCTCTACAATTCTCCAGCTGTGATTTTCGGAGAGTCTTTGGGCACTCACACATCCTCTTCCAGACATGTTTGTAACATCTTTAGTTGATTGGAACCTCTTAATTCTTGCCCTGATGGTGGAAATGGGGATTTTCAATGCTTCATCTCTTTTCTTACAGCCACTTTCTATTTTGTAAAGCTCAACAATCTTGTTCTGCAAATCAGAACTATAGTTTGTTTTCATTCCTTGTAATTGAAGGAGAAAAGTTATAACCTTAAATGTTTCCAACGTTCACAAAAACGTTATGCCAACATTAAAAGTGTTCAGTTTTTCAAATCTTTTAACGTTTCTTGGTTGTATGACCATTAGAGAAATGTTACATTCTATGATTGTAACAAACGTTGCCATGTTATAATGTTCACACAATGTTAAAACAACTGTGTTCTATATTTACTTTTTAGCTTTAAGTTAAGTAAATGATATCAAAACATTGCATTTTATTATTTTAAAACTGTTATAAACATTATTTCAAAATGTTTGTTAAAATATTGCTGTAGAAAACCAATTCACTTATGTTGATGTCTAACCATTATGGTGATTAGTGTTTGTTTTAGTTGGAATCTTGACCGGGGCTTAATTTGAGCCAGATCCTGACGGAACATACCCCAAAGTAAAAGATGATTGTCTCCAACGTTAATCTCTTTTCTTGGACTAAAAACAAACACAGATTGTAGGCAACAGTTTACTTCCTGGGCCTGTTGACATTGACAAGACAACATTATTATAATTTCTCACACTTGGACTAACAGCCCGTAAATTATATCCTATCAGCATTGCATTTTGACCAAATCTTGCAAACATGACTGACATCAGAGGTATACAGGTCACTCACAACATGGAGATTAGCTGGCCAATCAGGGACACATTGCTTTTTAAATCAATGAGTTTTATACAAAATCAATGTGTTTGTTTTTTAACAATAAATCATGCAAACACATTGTATTACAAATACACAAAATAACATTGGTTTTAGCAATGAAATAGGGGCACTTAACGTAATTGATTTGTTTATATTTTTCTAACATTCCCTTTGGACATGAAAAGCGCTGCATAATTCTGCCCTACATAGGCAAAAGGCAGTAACTTTGTTTTTGGTCAAAAATTACTTATTGATATTTTTGAGACATTCAAGACCTTCTTTATTATTTGCATTAGTATCTTGAGTGAATTTTATGTTTTTTTCGAGAAAAGAAAAATAAAGAAAAAATTAATCGACAACTGAAACTCACTATAAGTCTAAACTTTAAAGTCATTTTTCTCAGTTTCACACTCTAGCGAGTTAAAGGTCTCGTTCTTTCTGTGTTTTTGAAGCTTTGATTGTGTTTGCAGTGCACAATATAACGTGTTCATGTTTCACGTGTAAAAAAACGGGGTATTTTTAATACAAATTACTTATCTGTATAGCGCTGTTTTCACTGTCCTAAAAACAGGCTGATGTCTTCCTTGTTCTATGAAGTCTCTCCTTCAGAAATAGATAGCAAGTTCTGATTGTGTAGCTTGTTTAGTGTGTTGTGATTTGATAGCAGCTTAGCTTGCCGTTAGCTTAGCTGGCGACTGACATATTCCTGTGGGTGGAGTTTATTCAAAAAACTGTTCAGGTGACATCATTAAAGCAGGAAGTAGAGGGCTGTAGTCCAAACCGGCCATTCGCTGGAGCCTGGAGGCTTTGAAAGGGGAATTCTGATAAAGAAAATATATCGCCTGGCAGTGAACTTTGAGCTTTATCATTTTACAGGTATTATTTATGCTATTATAGGAACATTACACATAAACTAGGGTTTAAAAATAGAGTTTTAAGGTCTTTTGCCTTTGTAGGGCAGAATTAACCACTAAAACTTCAAGGATTGGAATTGTGCACTATACAAATGTCAAAAAGACAGATACATTTTTCAAATGAACAGAAGAGATTAATTAATGATACTAAATGAACCAGGAGTGAAACGACTACCCAGGAGGGTGGCTGAGGTACCGAGCAGTGTAGCATGCTACCGGCGCTGTTAACGAGCAGGAGGCAGCAAAGGCACCAGCCAGCCCAGGGGTTTGTCTTCCAAAAGCATTGTTGCTAACCTGTTAGCAACTTAAGTAAGTTTGGTGGTTGGCAATGGGAAATTGCATTGCAATATGCTTTCCCAATATGCTTTTGGGAAATGCATACCTGGATGAGCAGCAAGATGAGACAGGCCTAGTTTGCAGTTCAAATTTGGAATGAGAGGAATGCACGAGCTGGTCATATAATTAGAATATCATCGAGAAGTTTATTTATTTCACTAATTCCATTCAAAAGGTGAACCTTGTATATTATATTCATTCATTACACACTATTTCAAATGTTTTTTATTTTAATTTTGATGATTATAACTTACAACTAAGAAAAATCCCAAATTCAGTATATTAGAATATTACTTAAGACCAATACAAAGAAAAGATTTTTAGAAATCTTGGCCAAGTATGAAAATGTACAGCACTCAATACTTAGTTGGGGCTCCTTTTGCCTAAATTACTGCAGCAATGTGGCGTGGCATGGAGTTGATCAGTCTGTGGCACTGCTCAGGTGTTATGAGAGCACAGGTTGCTCTGATAGTGGCCTTCAGCTCTTCTGCATTGTTGGGTCTGGCGTATTGCATCTTTCTCTTCACAAAACCCCATAGATTTTCTATGGGGTTAAAGTCAGGGCAGTTTGCTGGCCAAGAAAGAACAGGGATACCATGGTCCTTTAACAAGGTAAGCTACTGGTAACTTTGGCAGTTTAGCCTACTTGCCCTGAATAATGAGTCATTTTTAAAAATTTCATTTAATTCTAGTTTCATGTGTGTTCTATAGTGGAGGGGAGTTTATCATATAAGACCAGCTTTACAATATATATACAGTCTTGTTCAAAATAATAGCAGTACAATTTGACTAACCAGAATAATCAAGGTTTTTAGTATATTTTTATTGCTAGGTGGCAAACAAGTTACCAGTAGGTTCAGTAGATTCTCAGAAAACAAATGAGACCCAGCATTCATGATATGCACGCTCTTAAGGCTGTGCAATTGGGCAATTAGTTGAATTAGTTGAAAGGGGTGTGTTCAAAAAATAGCAGTGTGGCATTCAATCACTGAGGTCATCAATTTTGTGAAGAAACAGGTGTGAATCAGGTGGCCCCTATTTAAGGATGAAGCCAACACTTGTTGAACATGCATTTGAAAGCTGAGGAAAATGGGTCGTTCAAGACATTGTTCAGAAGAACAGCGTACTTTGATTAAAAAGTTGATTGGAGAGGGGAAAACCTATAAAGAGTTGCAAAAAATGATAGGCTGTTCAGCTAAAATGATCTCCAATGCCTTAAAATGGAGAGCAAAACCAGAGAGATGTGGAAGAAAACGGAAGACAACCATCAAAATGGATAGAAGAATAACCAGAATGGCAAAGGCTCAGCCAATGATCACCTCCAGGATGATCAAAGACAGTCTGGAGTTACCTGTAAGTACTGTGACAGTTAGAAGACGTCTGTGTGAAGCTAATCGATTTTCAAGAATCCCCCGCAAAGTCCCTCTGTTTAAAAAAAGGCATGTGCAGAAGAGGTTACAATTTGCCAAAGAACACATCAACTGGCCTAAAGAGAAATGGAGGAACATTTTGTGGACTTTTTTTGGGTCCAAGGGCCACAGGCAGTTTGTGAGACGACCCCCAAACTCTGAATTCAAGCCACAGTACACAGTGAAGACAGTGAAGCATGGAGGTGCAAGCATCATGATATGGGCATGTTTCTCCTACTATGGTGTTGGGCCTATTTATCGCATACCAGGGATCATGGATCAGTTTGCATATGTTAAAATACTTGAAGAGGTCATGTTGCCCTATGCTGAAGAGGACATGCCCTTGAAATGGTTGTTTCAACAAGACAATGACCCAAAACACACTAGTAAACGGGCAAAGTCTTGGTTCCAAACCAACAAAATTAATGTTATGGAGTGGCCAGCCCAATCTCCAGACCTTAATCCAATTGAGAACTTGTGGGGTGATATCAAAAATGCTGTAAAACCAAGAAATGTGAATGAATTGTGGAATGTTGTTAAAGAATCATGGAGTGGAATAACAGCTGAGAGGTGCCACAAGTTGGTTGACTCCATGCCACACAGATGTCAAGCAGTTTTAAAAAACTGTGGTCATACAACTAAATATTAGTTTAGTGATTCACAGGATTGCTAAATCCCAGAAAAAAAAATGTTTGTACAAAATAGTTTTGAGTTTGTACAGTCAAAGGTAGTCACTGCTATTTTTTTGAACACACCCCTTTCAACTAATTGCCCAATTGCACAGCCTTAAGAGCGTGCATATCATGAATGCTGGGTCTTGTTTGTTTTCTGAGAATCTACTGAACCTACTGGTAACTTTTTTGCCACGTAGCAATAAAAATATACTAAAAACCTTGATTATTCTGGTTAGTCACATTGTACTGCTATTATTTTGAACAAGACTGTATATATAATTGCATTTTTAAATAAAATATACACTTATGTCTGGGGGACACAAATGACACTGAATTGTAGGAATGACCCTATTATAAAAGTAAAAAGTAACTCACTTGATTAAAAATATGATGTATAATTTCTGGTATGACATAACAACTAAGTTAGCAACGTTGTTGGTTGCAATGCAATTTCCCATTGCCAACCAAGTAAGTTGCTAACAGGTTAGCAACGATGCTTTTGAGAAACGCACCCCTGGCTGGCTGCTGCCATTGCTGCCTCTTGCTCGTTAACAACGCCGGTAGCATGCTCCACTGCTCGGTACCTCAGCCACCCTCCTGTGTAGTCGTTTCACTCCTGGTTTGTTTAGTATCATAAATTAATCTCTTCTTTTCATTTGAAAAATATATCTTGTGTCTTTTTGACATTTGTATGCCGCACAATTCCAATCCTCGAAGTTTTAGTGGTTAGACTAAATATGCAGAGCTTTTCCCATCCAAAGGGAACGTTAGATAAATATAAATCAATTACGTTAAAGTGCACCTATTTCATTGCTAAAATCAATGTTATTTTGTGTATTTGTAATACAATGTGTTTGCATGATTTATTGTTAAAAACACAAACACATTGATTTTGTATAAAACTCATTGATCTAAAATCACTGTGTCCCTGATTGGCCAGCTAATCTGCATGTTGTGATTGACCTGTATACCTCTGATGTCAGCCATGTTTGCAAGATTTGGTCAAAATCCAATGCTGATAGGAGATAATTTACAAGCTGTGAGTCCAAGTGTGAGGAATTATAATAATGTTGTCTTGTCAACGTCAACAGGCCCAGGAAGTAAACTGTTGCCTACAATCTGTGTGTTTGTTTTTAGCCCAAGAAAAGAGATTTACATTGGAGACGATCATCTTTTACTTTGGGATATGTTTCGTCAGGATCTGGCTCAAATTAAGCCCTGGTCAAGTCAAACTAAAGCAAACACTTATCACCATAATGGTTAGCCATCAACATAAGTGAATTGTGTTTTCTACAGCAATATTTTTACAAAACATTTTGAAATAATGTTTATAACAGTTTTAAAATAATAAAATGCAATGTTTTGATATCATTTAACACTTTTAATGTTGGCATAACGTTTTTGTGAATGTTGGAAACATTTAAGGAATGTTCTTATAACTTTTCTCCTTCAATTACTAGTAGGGATGCATATCAATTAATCGCGATTAATCTATAGCAGAATAAAGGTTTTTGTTTACATCATATATGTGTGTGAACTGTGTATAATAATTATGTATATATAAATATGCACACATGCATGTATAATTTTAAGAAAAAAATATATTTATATTAGGGCTGTCAAAAGATTAATCGCGATTAATCGCATCCAAAATAAAAGTTTGTGTTTACATAACATATGTGTGTGTACTGTGTCTAAATATTATGTATATATAAATACCGACACATTCAGGTATATATTTAAGAAATATTTGCATTTAAATACTGTATATACATTTATATAATTTATATTATATATGAATATAAATATTTTATATATAAATATAATCAATTTTACTTAAATATATACATAATTGGGTGTGTTTTTATATATGAATAATAATTATACACCGTACACACACATTTGTTATGTTAACACAAACTTTTATTTTGGATGCGATTAATCGCGATTAATCTTTTGACAGCCCTAATTTATATATTAAGTATTTATATTTATATATAATATAAATTATACATAAATATACAAATGTATATACACATGTAAACATTGCTTAAATATATACATGCATGTGTGTGCATTTAACTATACAAAGTTATTATATACAGTACACACACATATATGATGTAAACAAAAACTTTTATTCTGCTATAGATTAATCGCGATTAATTGATATGCATCCCTAATTACTAGGAATGAAAACAAACAATAGTTCTGATTTGCAGAACAAGATTGTTGAGCTTTACAAAATAGAAAGTGGCTGTAAGAAAAGAGTTGAAGCATTGAAAATCCCAATTTCCACCATTAGGGTTAGAATTAAGAGGTTCCAATCAACTAAAGATGTTACAAACATGTCTGGAAGAGGATGTGTGAGTGCCCAAAGACTCTCCGAAAATCACAGCTGGAGAATTGTAGAGATTAGTTGAGTCTTGGGGTCAGAAACATAAGCCCCTCCATCAGCTTAGGTTGGTCAGGTGAATTTCACAAAAATTATCCTTATTCATTCAAAAACAAATTCCAGCATATTTAGTTGTTAGTCACAACTTTTTAGCAGCAAACCCAACATGTGCACAAACAGGGATAAAAAAGTACCCCTAGCCTACAGTTAAATATACTGCTCGATCTTTAATGTTGTGGGTGTGTTTTTCTGCTGGAGATCTTGTTAAGATGCATGGCATCATGGCCCTGTGTGAAAAAGTGCTCGCCCCCTAAACTTAATAACTGGTTGGGCCACACTTAGCAACAACAACTGCAATTAAACATTTGCATTATCCAACATAACTTACAATGAGTCTGTTATAGCAGTGTGGAGGAATTTTGTTCCACTCATCTTCGCAGAATTGTTGTAATTCAGCCCCATTGGAGGGTTTTTCAGGCATGAACCACATTTTTAAGGTCACGCCACAGCCTCTCAATAGAATTGAGGTCAGGATTTTGACTAGGTCACTCCAAAGTTTCATTTTGTTTTCTTCAGCCATTCAGAGGTGGACTTGCTGCTGTGTTTTGGATCAGTGTCCTGCTAGAGAACATGAACACAAACAGATGGCAGACTTTCAGGTTTTTTGTAAAGAAAGCAGAATTTATTTCTGCTCCTGATTAAGCTCCCACTTTTCTTATTGTTGGAGATTACCCGCATTGACTTGACTTAAAATTATTATATGCCCATTTTGGATGATAATTTTTAATACAAAGAGCAAATAATATCACAGTTATGATCTGATCAGTATAACACTTTTTAAATAAAAAGACATTTATTTTCTATTGTGACATTTCATTTGATAATGATAATATTAATTATAATGTTCACCTGCCTAGGAATTTGTCAAATATGAATTTTATTTCAACTTGCACAGCTGTGAATGAGGGAAAATAAGAAATGTCAGAAAGTTAATCACAGCGATGAATCAAAGCAAATGTTCAAGGCCATTTAATGAGTTTGGCTGTGGATGCTTTGGAAGTTCCTCATAAAACTGTTGAGCAAAGACTGATTGACAAGAATTAAGATTATCCCGATAACAGTCAGTTTGTGTTGTTTTTGATCACACTTTACCTAATTACATTTACTTAATCTTACACATTTTGTTGACTAAAATTTCATGGCATTTAGTTGACTAAAACAATTCTGATGACTAAAATATGACTACAACTAAATTACATTTTAGTCAAAAGACTAAGACTAAAACTAATTCAAGATCTGCTGTCGAAATTAACACAGCTTTTAAGTGACCAGTGGCCGGTTGCATAAACATAGCCGTGACGTTAAGACTGCATCTTAAGTATGATTCTGACTAACTAGCAATTAGTTAGGGCTAATCAGTCTTATTATTTGGATTTAAATTAGACCAATCTACCTTTCTATGTAACATACTTAAAACAGTTATGACCAGTCTTGAAGAAAAAAATTCATGACTAACTTTTAAAGCTAGTCTTAAAGTTTTATGCAACCGGCCACTGACCCAGTACACGGTTTATGTAAAGTCTTTAACGTGTATGAGTTTTCTGGTGTTTCACTAAATGTTCATATTGACTAAAACTCCTGTGTGAACTCTGAGGTGAGATGTTTCAGAGAAGCTCTTCACACAATGATGTAAGGTTTCTCTCCAATGTGAATTTTCTCATGAACTTTTAAGGCATGTGACCAAGAAAACGTCTTTTCACAATGAGAGCATTTGTAAGGTCTTTCACCTGTATGAGTTCTCCGGTGTTTTACTAAATAGCAATGTTGACTAAAACTCTTCCCGCAGACATCACAGTGATGAGGTTTCTCTCCAGTGTGAACTCTCAAATGACTTCTCATTGAACTTGAATCAGTGAAGCTTTTACCACATTGAAAGCAGACGTAAGGTTTCTCTCCAGTGTGAACTCTCTCATGGATTTTTAAGGAACCTGACTGAGCAAAAGTTTTTTCACACTGAGAGCATTTGTAAGGTTTTTCACCTGTATGAGTTCTTTGGTGTCTCACTAACTGTTCGTGTTGATTAAAACTCTTTCCACAATCATAACAGCGATGAGGTTTCTCTCCAGTGTGAACTCTCTGATGAACTGTAAAAGTACTTAAAGCAGTGAAGCTTTTTCCACATTGAGAGCAGAGGTAAGGTTTCTCTCCAGTGTGAACTCTCTCGTGGGCTTTTAAGTTATTTGACTGAGCAAAAGTCTTCTCACACTGAGAGCATTTGTAAGGTCTTTCACCTGTATGAGTTCTCTGGTGTGAAACTAAACTGCCATGTTGACTGAAATTCTTCCCACAAACACTGCAGTGATGAGGTCTCTCTCCAGTATGAACTCTTTGATGACCTCTCAAAGAAGATGGATCAGTGAAGCTCTTTCCACATTGAGAGCAGACGTAAGGTTTCTCTCCAGTGTGAATTCTCTCGTGGGCTTTTAAGTTACCTGACTCGGCAAACATCTTCCCACACTGAGAGCATTTATAAGGTCTTTCACCTGTATGAGTTCTCTGGTGTGAAACTAAACTGTAAAGTTGACTGAAACTCTTCCCACAAACACTACAGTGATGAGGTTTCTCTCCAGTGTGAATTCTTTGATGAAATCTCAAATGAGATGGATCAGAGAAGCTCTTTCCGCATTGAGAGCAGACGTAAGGTTTCTCTCCAGTGTGAACTCTCTCATGGAGTTTTAAGGAATATAATCGAGCAAAAGTCTTCTCACACTGAGAGCATTTGTAAGGTTTTTCACCTGTATGAGTTCTCTGGTGTATCCCTAAATGGTAACGTTTTCTAAAACTCTTCTCACAAACATTACAGTGATAAGGTTTCTCTCCAGTGTGAACTCTCTGATGAACCATGACTTGAGATGGCCTAGCGAAGCTCTTTCCACATTGAGAGCAGACGTAAGGTTTCTCTCCAGTGTGAACTCTCTCATGGGTTTTTAAGGAATATAACCAAGAAAACGTCTTCTCACAATGAGAGCATTTGTAAGGTCTTTCACCTGTATGAGTTCTCTGGTGTGAAACTAAACTGCCATGTTGTCTGAAACTCTTCCCACAAACATTACAGTGATGAGGTTTCTCTCCATTGTGAACTCTTTGATGAACAATAAGACTTTCTTTGGTTCTGAAATATTTGTCACATTCACTGCAGTTGAAAGGTTTGTCGCCACTGTATTTCCTCATGTGATTGTTCAGATTAGAAGAAGATGCATAAACCTTCCCACATTGAAACTGGTTCTTCTTCTTGTCTGTGTGCTCTTCTTCATCCGAACATGATTCACTCTTCTCATCTAAAAGAAACATAATACACTTTTTAATTCTCTTTTCACTTTAAAGCTCTAATCAGGCTTGTGTGCAAGTCTGCAGTAGGGATGGGAATTGATAAGAATTTAACGATTCCGATTCCATTATCGATGTTGCTTATTGATCCGATTCCTTATCGATTCTTTTATCGATTCTCATTGGGTGAGGGAATAAGCATAAATTTGTATGTTTGTATTAACTCACTTTAATATCTGATCAGAAGACACAGAACAGAGTATACACACATTATGTGTAGCAACCTCAGAAGAAACTTAAAAGTAGGTGAGCTACTTCTTAAAGTAAAGTCCAGGAACCTATAGCCTAGGGCAGTGTTTCTCAACCAGTAAATATGTGGTAGGACTAGGAATTAATAAAACAGAACTAGACTGACATAAAACATGCAACTTTTGGTCATGCATGCATTTGTTATTTTCTTTTGAAAAGATATGATGCTGGACAAAATACAGCAAATTAACATACTGAAATGCAGAGACATCTACTGTGGCAAACTGATGCAAACCCTTTACCACAAACTTAATCACTGCTCGGCAGAGGTGGACACTACTTGAGTATTATAGAATCTGTGCTTTATCAGAGTGTTGTCTTGGTATAAAATTTTCTTTACTTTACAAAAAATGTTTACTACATTCTAAAGAATAGAATCATAATGTGTATTCCTTTTATATTCCATATTAAAATTTATTTAATACATAATTACATAAAATTGTGTACTTTTCTTGAGTAAAAGTACAAAAGTACTTTTTACATTAAAAGTAAAAAACATTACTAGATTTTTAATGTACTTAAATATTAAATATAAACCAAAATAAATATAAACCAAACTTGAAATTATGAAATGTAGTGGAGTTTAAATTATGATAATATGCTTTGGAATGTATGTTTTCAAAAAAAAAAAAACTGATAAAATACAAATACTTAAAAATGTACTTTTAAGTAGAAATATTTAAGTAGTGTCCGCCTCTACTGCTCGATGAAATGTGTTTATCCTCGCCTCGGTCAGTTTATTCCTCCCTGCCTCTGTAAACGGAGTAGCTGGAGGTGCACGAGAGATACTTTCTGTAGCCTCTGAGACAGTGTGAGAGCCAGCCAGACTCAATATGATGGACAATGACAACAGAGATTATCCGTATAGTAAATGTTTACATAATGAAATGGCACTCACATTAACATTAACACATTACCTTCGGCATTAATAACAGATGGCGGCCCGTTAGCTCCGCTTGTGTAATAGTGTATTAAACGCGACAGTCCTGCAACCTCCTGCAACGTGACCGTATTGTCGTATTTTCGTGTGAAATAGAAGTTATTGATTCAACTGTTTCAGTGTTTCATGAAGCTTCACCTCTGCCCACCACTAAATATAACCAAACTTTGGATCGTTCTGCCTCGATGGATGCAATGTTTGCTGCGTTCTAAACCAAAACAACAGCACATGTGTGACGTCATGACACATTTGCAACGAGCGGAACCGATAAGCGGAATCGTTAAGCAGGCATGCTAACAATTCAAAGGAATCGATTCACTGGAAGAAGAACCGGTTCTCGATTCCCATCCCTAACGATGGGTGTAAATGCCATTAGATCTCATATGCAGTTCAATAGTCCCAAATCAGCTGTAAAAGTCAGGCACAGTCAAGGCCGCCTTAATGCACGGGCTTACCTGGGCTGAAGCCCAGGGGCCTCCCAAGTTCAAGGGCCTCCCAAGTTTGCGTTCATGATGAGCTGAAAAGGTCATATTGTTTTGTAACTTGTCAGGTTTTCTGTCAATCACTCTAATTGCACGTTTCATGGCTGCTGATTGGTCCGTTGTAACTTAACGTGAAATAAAATGTTAGACGTAATATATTTTTTATTCCGCGTAATGTAATTAAGTGCGCGTTGTCAACTTGACATTCCTGCACGTTAGACTGAGTGTGACAGAGAAACGGGAAATAATCCACCAACAAATGAAAGAGTAATTTCTGAAATTTCATAATAAGCACCAGTGAGGTGCAGGTCTCTCTCTCTCTCTCTTTCTTGCGCGCGCTCGCTCGTTCGCTCTCTCTGTGCTCGCCTCGTTCAGCTGAGTCTCTGCATGCAGAAGTCTCTCCAAACGTGCACAAGAAACTGTGCCGCTATATTAAGAAAGGAGTTCCCGCACATAATGCTGTTAGTTGTTATAAAGTTTAAGTTTACTCGCGTTTATATCAGTGACGCGTGCGCGGCTGGAACGATGTAGTTTGACGCGATGTTAGCTCAAAGTACACACATCTGTTGGTAGAAAGACGAGAAAGAGACGCAACGGTAAAGGTGCAAGTCTAAGAAAGTAAAGAGCGACAAGACCATCTCAAATGATCATCCCCTGATAGCACCATTCATATTTATAATCTCATTATCTAAAGATCTTATATACAGGTATGTTCCCTGTCTGTCTTCATACTTGGTCGTTTTACATGCTTATGTATGCATACATACTAAATACAATGCATACTATATCTTCAATAGCCTACAAAATAAATAAATGATTAAAAAACAAGATTCTGTCTATAAAGACTTATCTTTTGTTATCATTAATGCATTTTCACTTTAAAACTAACTTTAACTCATTATATTTTTAAAACTGTGGTGAGCATTTAGTTAGTGAGTGGCAATTTTCTGCAAATGTGCATATTCCAAAAACTATATAAATATAAAGCTTATAAACATATATATTTTCACACATTTTGGTTTTATTATCACCACATGTTGCTGTGTGTGGTTGTTAAAGGCGGAGTCCATGATGTTTGAAAGCCAATGTTGATATTTGAAATCACCTAAACAAACACGCCCCTACCCCAATAGAATCTGGACCTTCTGTTGATAGACCCGCCCCACACATACGCAAACTGGCATTTGATTTGATTTGATTGGCTATAAGTGTGTTTTGGTAGTCGGCCCGTCTCCTTCTCCAAACCGTTTTTCAAACATCG
Source organism: Misgurnus anguillicaudatus (assembly GCF_027580225.2). NCBI lineage: Eukaryota > Metazoa > Chordata > Actinopteri > Cypriniformes > Cobitidae > Misgurnus > Misgurnus anguillicaudatus. The sequence continues at coordinate 244,483 of NW_027395282.1, forward strand.
TGGACTCCGCCTTTAAATAAAGTGTCTTGTGTTTATGCTCAAGTGGGCTCAGTGATATGTTAATAATGATATTATGGTGTTTTCTGGCTCAAAGAGGGAAAACTCACTGTTGTATGTCTCGAAAGAAACTAATGCATTTTGATATGTAGATTACCTAGATATTACACTTAAAAAAAAATTAGACCATAAATCGAGGGGAAGGGGGGCCTACAAAACCTCTTAGCCCCGGGGCCTCACATTAGGTTAAGGCGGCCCTGCGCACAGTGGTTAACTAAATCTAGGTACTTTTCTGTGACCGACAAAGTAACCTCAGGCAGTACTGCTACAACAGCTGCTTCTGTTACTGAAGGGAAGTCGTGCGACCTTCGAGCGGCGTTTGGTTCAAATGTGATGCTGCAGGCTGAGGTGTCTGAGCTCTGCCATGCAGCACCACTAGTACTCATTAGGGCTGCACGTTTTCAAGTTTTTAATTAACCGTTAACCGACACCCTTAGCGGTTAATACTCGGTTAACCATATTATGCGCAAGGCAACCCAGAGATACAGACACACGAGAAAGGGGTAGTTATTAATTTTTAACACCTTTAATAACTGGTTGGACCACATTTAAAACAAAATTAATTTATAGAAATAAAACGCAGCGTAAGGACAGAGCAGCTTAAGTATGTCACTGACTTTTGCGTTCGCGGGGATGGTAGGCTGGGCGAAGATACTCGCAGGCTCCGCGGCCGCCTCTCCATGATGCCCGGGTGTTGGCTGGGTTTGCCGCGATAGTCAGTGAAACGGTGATTCCCGGTGCTTCAGCCTCTCACCGGTTAGATCACTTGCCCACCCCGACACCGTCTTTAACCTCTTAAACCCTAAGGACCCAGTCCCGGGGACAAAATTTCGTATTTTGACTCAAATAAAATATTCTTTTAATCTTTAATGGTCCATCATGGACCCCAGTAACACATATGAGATACTGTTTGAAAGCTTAGACTCTCTACTTTCTCCAGATATGCATCACTTTGAGAAATCTTTTACTGTAAGAAAGTTATTTACACTTAATTTACACTATCACCCCCCCCATAATTTTGTATATGATTTAATATTCACATATTTCATATTTTTCAAGTATGACAAACATGGGCAAGTCTTATATCAAATGAAAGCTCTCATTCTCAGGAATAAGGCTACAGCGTTATTTTTGTTCTATTATTAACACATATCCAACAATAGTTGAATGAATAATGATGTAAAAAATCGTCTTTTGTAAACATATGGGAAAATTGAGTGTGGACTGCCTCAGATAGCACAGATAGCCACAAATAATACACCATCTTTTCTCTTAGGTCCTACTCTAAAAAATGAGTCCATTCACAGCATTTTCTTAGGTTGTGTGCATGAATAATCCCTTGTTATTTATTATATGTCCAAAACAAAAAATTAATATTTATATGAAAAATGTATTTTCGGACACTTCAGTAAAATGAAAATAACTTTTGAATGCGACATGCTAAAGAGATCATTCTTTTTTTGGGTGTTTACTGTCTGCTGCTGGTAACAACCAGAACTGTCTGCAGTCTGCTAGAGCACCCACAACCAGAGTTATACACTATCAAAGGCAGTATTTACAACATAAAAAAAGAAAATTTGGTGTTTCATCATATGGAAAACAACATAAATAACACTATTTGTCACAAACAGCAGCTTTTTATGTAACTTCAAAGGGTTTTCTTTAAAATGATATAAAGAAATTGCATTTATTCCACTGTATGTGGTTAATGGAGCACTTTAAATGTTTTTAGGCAGAAATTGTATACAAAAAGGGTATTATTCCTCCAATCAGTTGGAGTAAAATAACTTTTGCAGACATTATGATAGAGAAAAAAATCTTTTTTCCTCTGTAAGCTGGCAATTGCTGGAATCAAACAAAACTGTCTGCAGGGAGCTGAGGCACTCAGGGCCAGAGTTATACACTTTTAAATAAAAACTTTAGAAAAAAAAACATCAAAAAGCGCCTATTTATTTTTGTGTTTATTAGAGGACTGACATCACATACAACCATGTTTAGCACTTTCAACAGTGTTTTATGTAATTTCAAAGGGTTTCCTGTAAAATGATACCAAACATTTGTATGTAAACCTCTGCATGTGGGTATGGGAAGCTTTTGAAATTGGGTAGGCCAAATCCAGGCGAAAATCCCCAAAATAGCTTCAGGGTGGAAGAAGTTAATCGTCGTTTTGATATTTTCTTGTAATTAAATCATTTAGCTTCGTTAGAGAGAGCAAACACTTATAACTGAATGTGTCTGCTGCATGAATTCACAGCAGAGCTGAACGCGCGTCACAGAGCAGCAGGTGTCAGATTTCATTTATTTCTGTCAGAGTTTGCGAGGCGAGCTGAATGACCAGATGATGACAGAAGGCGCGTGCTTACTCGTTTTTGTTATAATGCACATATATGATGTTTAATATAAGCGAGATAGTTTTGTTGTATTTTTTATCAAGAAAAATAATAAACCCATAATTCAAGCAGCGCTTTATGGAGGAGTAGCCGGTTGCACTGCTTGGAACTGGCGAGTTCTGCGAGAATTACCTGCGCACATTGACTCAAGCACTTAATTAAACCAGCTGTTTATTCATAAGCACGCAAATTCATACGCGATTTAATGCAGCTTACACAAGCGCTGCATTTAAACAATTGCGTAATTCAAAAGTGAAAGTAAAATGCGCACGTCTGCATGCATTAACCGGTGGGAAAATTCTGTCACCGCAGCAACCCTAGGTTGTACATGAAGTATATAAGCACTGCATTGCAATACTTGCATTTTGCCCTGTCATTCTCGATTTTAAAGTGCTCCCATGCTGTGCTTTTCTTTGCCCGCTTCATATTAGAAAACTGCTACTACTTGTGGACATTACAAATGTCTGGGAGCGCTTTGGCGGTCTCTGGTGGTGCAAAAATGTATTACAACTAAATTCAATGCACGTCATTGGTGCCACTTAACCGAGCAAAATGTTTCACTCGGTTAAACAATTTTTAACGGTTAATCGGTTAACCATGGACACCCCTAAGCTGAAAGCAACTTTCAGTAAAGTGTAAGACTTATTCTTAAGTGCTGACTTAAGTGCCGCAAACTGAGGACTACAATGATTTCAACCTAAAATGTCTGCCCTTAACCTCGGAATCAGCCAATAGAATGCAGGCAATGTTATACAGTCACAGCAGCATGTGACACCATACATTTATGAATCATGAAGACATTACAATTATATAAGTATTTAAATATTTTAATTTAAATTTGCTTAAAAAAATGTTTAACAATATTACAAATAACCATTTTGCACCATTTTGATTAAGTTTTTAACATGTTAATGAAATAGACAAACATAATGTTATTTAAAAAATTAAGATGATCAATCACATTATTTTAACTGTAAAACGTAAAAGCGACTAAAAAATTTGGTAACACCTAATATTTAAACATTTTTAACTTTAATTATTTCACTTAAAATGAGAAAATTTAAGTTGATAAAACATCATATTTTTTAGGCCTTATCAATAATTTTATTCAACTTTAACTTTTTACAGTGTATATTATGCACATTTTTATACCATTTAAGTATGCTGTCTTGATAATCCCATAAAATAGCTTGGTACTGTGCAAGCAAGTTTTACTACATCTTATCCATTTTATTCTGTATATTATATTGTGTAACATAATATACATTGTATAAAAAACTCTATACTTTTTATATTTCATAATATAATATCTACTTTCTTTATACTACTAACTTGTATTTACTGTAAATTTGATATTTTGCAACAATGCAACAAGAAATTTGTCAAAAGTGCTATAGAAATACATTTGAATAAAAGTAATTCTAACACATTTTTTGTTGTAAAATGCATGATCTCCGCCTCTCTGCTGCCCTCTTGTTACTTTTAACTAGGTTAAGAGACCTCTCCAGCTCTCTTAAATAATTTAGGAGCTGAGACCTAGTCTTAACACTTAGGAGGCTTTATAAATCAAACTTATTCTTAAGTCTAGGAATAAGAGTAAAATGACGTCATTCTTAGAATTTTGACACAGTTAAGATTAAAATTTACTCTGAGTGGCTTTATACATACGGGCCCAGTTATTTATTCTAAAAACTACATAAAAAATTATTTGTTCATATTTTTCGTCAAAACTAAAAAAAGTCTGTAGAAATAAAATGTATGTTTTTTAATGCCATGTAAAGCCTTTATTTTCGAAAAAACTAAAACTAAATTGCATCTTAGTCAGAATACTATGACTAAAACCAATTTGAAATCTACTGTCAAAATTAACACAGCTTTTAAGTAACCTGACCAAGTTCATGGCTTTCGTAAAGTCTTTAAAGAGTAACTAAAACCTAAACAAACTTTTTTTAGTTAATGATCTGTAAGAATGATCCTTTATTAGTGCTGTTCATTGATTTTAGTAAGTTTTTTTGACATTAAGATATAAAGTGTTTCAATACTGCAATATATGGTGTAAAAACGTCTAAGTGCTGCCCTCTTCAGGTTGAACGGTGGCTACTGCAGTTTAATTTTCCTATTGGATGTTGGGTCCAAAAAATGACTCGTGACGTAAGCAGGTTCAAGCTCACCACGCCCTTGTTACGATCTCACCACACACTTGGTATGAGCTTAGTTCGTCCCCTCCATCTCCGTTGGGATCTGCCCACTTTTCTTGCATTTTTCAAATATTGCCAGTGGGTGGAGTCAGGCTTTGACCAGGGGTTTAGTTACGCTTTAACCTGTATGAGTTTTCTGGTGTCTCACTAAATAGTCTTGTCGACTAAAACTCTTCCCACAAACACTGCAGTGATGAGGTGTCTCTCCAGTGTGAACTCTCTGATGGACTCTAAAAGCAAATGAACTAGAGAAGTTCTTTCCACATTGAGTGCAGACGTAAGGTTTCTCTCCAGTGTGACTTCTCTCGTGGACTTTTAAGGAATTTGACCGAGCAAACGTTTTCTTGCACTGAGAGCATTTGTAAGGTTTTTCACCTGTATGAGTTCTCTGGTGTGACACTAAATTGATATGTCGACTGAAACTCTTTCCACAAACATTACAGTGATGCGGTTTTTCTCCAGTGTGAACTCTTTGATGAACTCTGAAAGTACTTGGATCAGTGAAGCTCTTTCCACATTGAGAGCAGACGTAAGGTTTCTCTCCAGTGTGAATTCTCTCGTGGGCTTTTAAGTTACCTGACTCGGCAAACATCTTCCCACACTGAGAGCATTTATAAGGTCTTTCACCTGTATGAGTTCTCTGGTGTGAAACTAAACTGTAAAGTTGACTGAAACTCTTCCCACAAACACTACAGTGATGAGGTTTCTCTCCAGTGTGAATTCTTTGATGAAATCTCAAATGAGATGGATCAGAGAAGCTCTTTCCGCATTGAGAGCAGACATAAGGTTTCTCTCCAGTGTGAACTCTCTCATGGGTTTTTAAGGAATATAACCAAGAAAACGTCTTCTCACACTGAGAGCATTTGTAAGGTTTTTCACCTGTATGAGTTCTCTGGTGTGTCATTAAATTGTCATGTTGACTAAAACTCTTCCCACAGACATTACAGTGATGAGGTTTCTCTCCTGTGTGATCTCTCTGATGAACATCAAGATTTCCTTTGGTTCTAAAATATTTGCCACATTCATTGCAGTTGAAAGGTTTTTCACCACTGTGTGTCCTCAAGTGTCTTTTCAGCTGAGATAAGAAGTCAAAATCTTTCCCACATTGCTCACAGTGAAACTTCTTGTCTGTGTGGTCTTCTGAATGAAGTTTCTTCTCTTGTAAGGTAGTAAAGCTGATCTCAGATCTGGTGAGTTTCTGTTCTGTGTGTTTTCTCTCATGTCTCTCTAAATGTCTCTGTGAGCTGAATGTCTTTCCACAGGTGATGCAGGAAAGAGTTTGTTCTGCCCGTCGCTCTTTTGATGTTGAGGACGTTTCTCCATCAGAACATGATTCACTTCTCTCATCTAAAAGAAACATAATAAAACTTAAAATTCTTTTTTCACTCGGGTGGTACTCAGACGGTAATGGTTTCTCATGGGCACGGCACATAGTCAATTTACAATGGGTAGTCAAGGATTTTATTGCTGTTCGAATCCAGAATGTCAAGTCAAGTCTGTGATTTATATAGGGCTTTTCACACTTGTTTAATTTTTTCAAAGCAGGTTTACATTTCTAAACCAGGAGAAAACAGAGAAATCGGTGGACAGCAAAAGCTGCAAAGTACAACGGCTAAGATTAAACCGTACTAGCGAGCGCAGTAATAATGTAACATATAGAAAAGAGTTTTAAGAGAAATAAACCCTAATTTTATTAAGATAAAAAGTCATTTGGAGAAAGAAACCCTCTACAGAGAGCCAGACAGTTGATTATATAGAGCAGGGTGGTGAATGTCAGCGCTGGAGAGCCGCAGTCCTGCAGATTTTAGCTCCAACCCTGATTAAACCTTTCCTGCCTATAGCTTTCTAGTAACTGTTTAGACCTTGATTAGCCTCTGCAGATGTGTTTGATTAAAGCTGGAGCTAAACTGCGCACTACAGGACTGACATTCGCCACCCCTGCTATATAGGATATACTATATACAGTGAGGAAATTAAGTATTTGAACACCCCCTGTTATTTTGCAAGTTCTCCCACTTAGTAATCATGGAGGGGTCTGAAATTGTCATCGTAGATGCATGTTCAGTGTGAGAGACAGGATCTAAAAAAAATCCAGAAATCACAATGTATTATTTTTTAATTATTTATTTGTATGATACAGCTGCAAATAAGTATTTGAATAGCTAAGAAAATCAATGTTCCTCCACACAGATCTTCTCTAGATCAGTCAGGTTTCTGGCCTGTCGCTGAGAAACACAGAGTTTAAGCTCCCTCCAAAGATTCTCTATTGGGTTTAGGTCTGGAGACTGGCTAGGCCACGCCAGAACCTTGATATGCTTCTTGCAGAGCCACTACTTGGTTATCCTGGCTGTGTGCTTCAGGTCATTGTCATGTTGGAAGACCCAATCTTGATTCATCTTCAATGCTCTAATTGAGGGAAGGAGGTTGTTCCCCAAAATCTCACAATACATGGCCCCGGTCATCCTCTCGTTAATACAGTGCAGTTACCCTGTCCCATGTGCAGAAAAAAAAACCCAAAGCATGATGCCACCACCCCCCCATGCTTCACAGTAGGGATGGTGTTCTTGGGATGGTACTCATCATTCTTCCTCCAAACACATTTAGTGGAATAATGACCTATTTTTTATTAGTTCTAATTTGATCTCATCTGACCACATGGCTTTCTCCCATGACTCCTCTGGATCATCCAAATGGTCATTGGCAAACTTAAGACGGGCCTGGACATGTGTTGGTTTAAGTAGGGGAACCTTCCGTGCCATGCATGATTTCAAACCATGACAACGTATTACCAACAGTAACCTTGGAAACTGTGGTCTCAGCTCTTTTCGGGTCATTGACCAGCTCCCCCCATGTAGTTCTGGGCTGATTTCTCACCTTTCTTAGGATCACTGAGACCCCACGAGGTGAGATCTTGCATGGAGCCCCAGTCCGAGGGAGATTGACAGTCATATGTTTAGCTTCTTCCATTTTCCAATGATTGCTCCAACAGTGGACCTTTTTTCACCAAGACACTTGGCACTTTCCCTGTAGCCCTTTCCAGCCTTGTGGAGGTGTACAATTTTGTCTCTAGTGTCTTTGGGGAGCTCTTTGGTCTTGGCCATGTTAGTAGTTGGATCTTACTGATTGTATGGGGTGAACAGGTGTCTTTATGCAGCTAACGACCTTAAACAGGTGCATCTAATTTAGGATAATAAATGGAGTGGAGGTGGAAATTTTAAAGACAGACTAAGGCTATGTCCCCACGAAGCCGGTGCATTCCCTATCCGATCATTTTTTTTCCTTGCTCTAAAAAAATAATCCGTAAACACGAAACCACTAAAACCGACTGAAAGCGGTGTAGTATATATGCCGGACCAGTATGGGGCGCTGTACTTCTGCCACAGATATACACTATACACAGAGAAGAAGACTTTGAGCATGCGCATAACCAACGTATGGTGTTGTCCATTATTGCTTGTTGGTCACCACAATTGCATAGAAGCAATAGATTTTGCTGTAATAAAGCTAGTAGGCTTTAGTAGCTTCTGTAGCACGAACACAATCACGTAGTCCGCTGTTATTGTTGTTGCTGTTACGTGTGACGCTTCCGACACTTGATGTGATGACATTTTCGCTTCACAAAATATACGGATTAGCTGTACAGACGAAACCGCAAGGGTGTCGGTTTGAGATTTATCCACTTTAGGACCCGAATTCAAAAAATAGTGGATTCAGTCTCCCAAAACGCCGGATTCGTGTGGATGAAACACCAATACGATAACAAATTTATACGTATACAGTGATACGCGTCTCCGTGTGGACAGCCCCTAACAGGTCTTTGAGGGTCAGAATTAGCTGATACTAGCTGATAGACAGGTGTTCAAATACTTATTTGCAGCTGTATCATTCAAATAAATAGTAAAAAAATCATACATTGTGATTTCTGGATTTTTTTCAGATTATGTCTCTCACAGTAGACATGCACCTGATGACAATTTCAGACCCTTCCATGACTTCTAAGTGGGAGAACTTGCAAAATATTAGGTTGTTCAAATACTTATTTTTCTCACTGTATACGATACTATATTATAAAATGTTATGGGAAATAAAATATTTAATATACATATATACAAAATACAAGTAAATTAAAAAGGAAGCGGTTGGTGGTCGCTGTGCAGACAGCTTCACAGCAGCAGAAACTGTCTGTTAGTCTTAGTGTACTCGGTTTGAGGACGGGAAAAAACTGTAGCTAACTATAGTGGGATAAGTACATTTACTAGACAAATATGAATAATATTCAAAACAAGACACCACCCAAACAAAGTGGTGTCAAAATCTTTTAGTGAGGTGTCAAAAAGCCCGGGCTCCAAACTGACGTTTTTGCTAACGTGTCAGCGTCCTTCATCATACATTTTATGTTCAGTTCATTAAAATTTAAGGAAGCAACTTTTTTTTACTGTTTATGGATCCTACACACCACAGGGATCAGGTGATACACCGCAACAGAGGATATGTCGCATGTGGATGTAAAGTAAAACTAAGTAAAAAGGTACAGTATACTACACTTCACGCTGTCATTATCTATTACAAATTATACACCTGCATAACTAAGATATAGATTAAATGCTGCATAAGTTGTATATGTTTTTCAACAAGACTGAGAGGATGCTAACATTAATAGGCTACCTTAAGCATAGAAAACAACAACAAACAAATACAAAACAATGAGTACACGTCTTGATTGTGGCTGCGTTTTGCCTTAGTTAATACCATTCACATTCGTTATTTTTAACCTTTATTTAACCAGGTAAGTCAATTGAGAACCAGTGCTCATTTACAATGATGACCTGGCACATTTGTAGTGTTTTGTAATAGGCTATTACGGTCAATAATTAAAGCTTTCTTTTAGGAATATCTGCATTTAGCCTTCATGCAGCTGAGAGAAATGTACAAACAGTTAAGGTTAACTCATTTTTATCATCATTGAAATACATAATTTGTTATTTTAATTAGATTAATGTGCTCCTAAGGCATTATAAGAAATCACAGGACTGAACAGTGCGATAGTTTTTTTGTTGTAGGGTTGGACAGCGGGTTTTTATACAACGCGAGTAGCACAGAATAGTATTATTGTAATTGACCGCTATTGGATTTTGCCGATAACCGTTATCAGCAAAATCCAATATCGGTCGACCTCTAGATGTCAGAGTCACGAGTGAATTATGAGAATGTGAGCTTTATAAAACAAGCTTGCAAAACTCTTGGGTTAATAAGCCCATGTTAGATTTCTTGATGTCAATGTCAATACGAACTAGACGCGAATGAGGTAGAATCGTGTCTAAACACCTCATTTGTGCCGCAACCTCCAGAACCGTGTCAAAGCGTCTTCACATTTATTTAACATTGAAATCACTCGCGCTTGACTAGGGATGTTAACAATTAATCGATCTTCGATTAATTGATGATAAGAATTAAATCAAACTTAACGATTGTCGAAAAAGCAAGCACGTGTGTGCGGCACCTTTACAAGCACATACACAGTTGGTGAGAAAATTAAACAAGCGCGAAGAAGTTAAACTAGCCATGATCACAACGATGCTCAATGCCAAACACACACACATGGGCTTTGTAACCTCATTCGATACGACGCTGGTTACTAACGCAACGAAATGGCATCTGCAGTGGATCTGAGAGGGTCCGATGCCAAAAATGCAAACACGGAAAGCAAAGACCCTCTTCAGGGAAGCCTACAAGATTAGCATAACAATGCTGCGAACGGTGCTATACACAGGGAAAAAGACCAGAAGACGTTTTTAATAAACAGATTAAAATGTAAAACTTAAATTCTGGCAAAAAACTGTTAAATGTAAACTGTGACTGACTGTCGTTAACTGCAACATATATCATTGATCGTCATCATTATTGACTGGCTGAGGCACTACACGTTAAACACCGTTGCGGGTTTTCTAATGGAAGGTTGAAGTCTTCATAATATAAGCATCTTTGCTGAAAGTACGCCGCAGGTCTAAAGCTGAGGTAACGATGGGAAAAGTGCCCTTTGTGTGTTTCTTGGATATAATTACAACAAGCGGTGTATCAACGACTTAGAAAGCTAGGTGAACAACTAGAAAAATAACACTTGATGATAATGAAACTTTTATTTTGTTATGGACGCACTGACTTTCATCCGACTGTGCGAAGGGCCCGTTATGAGGCGGAGTTTACTATTAGTCATTTTATTTCATTACAAGATTAAATTGATGATTTTTATCAAAACACCAACTACACTAGTGGCTTATTGCACTATTACTGTTAACGATTATTTGATTTTTAAATGATCATCGAATATGAGAAATTGCATAATTTGACATCCCTACACTTGACGCCTCTACCACGGCTGGTGTGAATGCAGCATTAGTAATCAGAAACTAACATTCCCCTAACTTAATCCTGGACTGAGCACCACTGCACGTTTATTCGTGTTTTTATTTATCATACATCTATCTAAAAAAAGACAACATAAGAAACTTACCAGAAGGAATAAAATCGTCGTTGTCCTCATCTTCATCCGCGTTATCTTCATCTGCTGTGGGTTCAGTTTTGAGCCCTAACGTTACTTCTGTGAGTTCCGTTTTTATTTCTGTAGGTTCAGTTTTTATTTCTGTCGGTTCAGTTTTGATCTTCATCATGAGGTTTCTACAGTCGATGAGTTTGACTGAACACATGTTGAGTTTGGTCTGCAGGATCTGCTGCTGTTCTCCAGCGTTACAGACAGAATCCAGAGACTCTGTGGAGGTTTGATCAGTAGATTCATCATCCTGTAAACTCTCATCAGTTTCTTCTGATTTACAGCAAATCACATCCATCATCAACACTAAAATACACGGAGATAAGATTCAACAAACTAAAACAGCGATTGACGCTCGTGTCTCTTCTTCTTTGTGTCTATTGGCGGTTTGTAATCTTATGTAGAGCATTAGCGCCATCTTCTGTTCTTCGATGTGTAAAAGATATCATTTTTTCTCTTCATTGGTTTAACTGCGGCTTGTATGTGACACTGGCTGAATCCGAAATCGCATACTTACTGTGTAGGTACTGAATTTCATTGGGTACCTACTTAACGTGCGCTAAGGCAGTATGTACGTTCGCGTTAAGTATGTACAGCATTCGCCATGTTGACGTTATCATGTGACATATGACGTAGTAGACTTGTCCGAGTTCATGCGGAACCACAAGAACCGACAGGAGGTTGACACAGGGGGGCAGGGTTTCATATTTTCTTGAAGCCGCCCTAGGCACCGCCATTAGCTAGCGGACCCCCACCTGCTCTTAGCATTCCATTGACTCCCATTCATTTTGGCGTCACTTTGACAGTGAATAACTTTACATCTGAGGCGTTTAAAGACTCAATTTGTGCATCAATTATTTCTAAAGAAACACGAAAATGTATAAAAGGCTCCATTACCTTGTATCTTACGTTATGGCTCAGTAAAAGCAGTTTTAGTAAAACTATGCTAACGATTGCGTCATAACCACGCGACTCTCTGTCGCACAGTTGAGAAATTACCGTATGGACAGGAGGAGAAGCGCATGTTGAATATGGCGTACTGGCGTTAAATTTTAAAATAAATAAATACTATGCAAAATGACAAAGTAATTAATCAGAATACTTAATATACTTAATATAAAATGTACTCCTGTTCACGCTCGCCGTTTCTGCAAGATTCGGTGGGTGATTCAGATTTCTCTGTGGCACAGCTATTAGAAGACTTACAATTGTCAGACAGGTTGCTCACGTGACCAAGCTCAGTTTGAGTCTGCGCAGTACGCTCGACCCCCCGGAAGTGTGAGCTTCTAATTGGCTTCAGTTGTCTCCGTTGAATCCAACGGGGTCGCTGTGTCCATTTCTTTTACTGTCTATGGGTTGACATCACAATACCGCGAGAGCAACTCGAAATCAGAGTTCTCCGTGTGATTTCTGGAATCGCTCTCACGGTACTTTGATGTCATCCAGCTGTTGGTTCTTACAGCGGTGCGCCGGTGCATAAACTCGAACAAACCTAATAACAGACATGAAAACGTATGCGTGTGTATGAGGGACAGGTGCACTAACACCTGATTGCATCAGTAACTTAATCTGTAACAGTGTTAAAGATATATTACACATTATTTTGTAGGGGACAAAATAAGTAAAACAAGCAGATTGTAATTTAATATCTATTGTAGGGGTGACCCCGAATAGTCGAAGATTCGATGCATCGATAGGAGAAGCCTGATTCGACTACCAATCTCACAGTCGAATCGTCGCAGATGTGTTATGAAATGAGGATCCTTTAATTTTGGCCGTATATGGTGCACTGTGCACAACTCTGATTTCACATATAACAGCTTTCTCCCAATATATTATTATACAGCATATTATTATAATTCTGCAAATAATATGTGAAGTATCAGCTTTCAATAAATATTTTTAAAATGCGTTAATAAATCCAGCAACCCCTGTGACCGGGCTGCACGTCCAAGAGATTTGTTAATAAGCCATTGCCTCTTTGTTTCTACATTTAAAAGCAAAAGCTGGCAATTTTGGCTATATGTTCATTCTTTTAATAATTTCTTTATTTTATTTTATTTTATTTTATTTTATTTATAAATCACTCAGGGTTATCTGATGTATCTATTTGGCTTCTGTTTTGTTTTCGTGCACGCACATATTTGTTCTGCACTTTGTTACTTCTGACCTTATTTTATTAAAAAAAATTATTTATTATAAACGTAAATTCTAATCTAATTTAAGTCTGTACATTTTGGATTGCTTTTCGTTGTATAGATTTTGCGCTATTGCGTGCTGGCCATGCTTGCGCATGCAATTTAGCCGAACGTGCTAGGTGCGCTTCGTCTCATATTTAGAAGTTCATCAAACTAAACCATTAAAAAACGGATGTTTTCGACGGGTATAAGTTTTTAAAATGTATTTAGAACATAGTGGTTATCTTGTCAAAAGTTAAACTACAAAGTAGGTAAGCCGTTTCTTTAAATTTCGGTGATGAAACGGAAAATATCTGCACCTATATTTATGCCTGACACGACGGTCTTTCTTGTGATTTAATATTCTCGTCGGTGTTCACTTTCAAATGATAGAAAAGAGATTCCTGAAATAAATAATATCATCAGTTGTTTCTGTATCTAAAGTGAATGGAGATGATCAAAGTGAAAGCAAGCAGTCTGTGTTTCTGTGTTAAATAATAACGCGTAGTGTCTATAAAATCATTAATTTCAGTGTTTTTATGAATTGTATATAAAGCTTATAGTTTTTATAATTTGCAGTAACAATCACAAATTATTTGTCATTTCTCATTTGTCGTTTTTTTAGTCATGACTGCTTTGACGCGCTTAATCTCCAAATTAAATAAAAACACTGAATTAGCCGAGGTTTCCAAGGCAGGATCACCTTTGTTATATTTTTAGGTTTAGTTGTCAAAATGTTTTTTGTGTGATGTTCTGTAGATCGTGGCTTTAAAATGTTATGAGGAATAATTAAACAAATGTTGCCTTAAATTTTACATTAAAAATATATAAATGCATCGTCAGTTTTGTCTTCGTTCATCATTTGAAAGACAGTTTTGGTCACTTAATCAGAAACTTGTTTATGTGTGCTGCTTGTGAAAGAAAATAAAAGTTATCAATTTGTACCTGGTCTGACCCCCCCCCAACCCATGCACACACACACATAGATGATTCGACTATCGGTCGACTATGAAAAGATTCGACAATTCTGATTCGAATATGTAAATCCTTAGTCGAGGACAGCCCTAATCTATTGTCAGATGACAGCTGTGCTAACAATGCAGGCAATGTGATTATATACATTTTAGTGAAGCAATCTCTTGTATTTACTTAAAACGACAGGAAACATGAATAAAAAAATGAATGAATAAAACCATCACAATAAATGAAAACGTATTGAAGTGAATCCCATATGAAACAAAACTTTATTCAAATGTATTTTTCTAACAAACCATCACATATTTACTGTCAGCTCAACATAGCTGTGACAATTCTACAGCTTTATTTTCATGAATCAGCTGAGCACTTTGTGGTATATCCTGGGTCTGTGCGTGAAGTCAGGGTGCTGAGGAACAGTCCTGTGTAACGTATCAAAATCACCCGATTGGTTAGTCTCCGGTCGATTGCTTTGCTTTCCCGTGGCATCATGGGAAAGCTGGGATAGAAGTGTCCATCCGATGCACGCTTCAGAATCGGGGCGGACTCAGTAGGTCATCCGGGGATTTCTCGCCTACTGATTTTATGGATACTGAGGATTCGGACGTACTACTCTGTTCACGTGCTGTTTCCCCTACTACATTTTCAGTAAGTAGGCGGTTTCGGACAATACTCAAGTAGACGTGCCTCTGAATCTCGCGAGAAATAGTCCAAAATCCCGCTAATTCTCGCCTACCCTTTTACGTATACTGAGGTTTCGGACATACTATTCGTTCGCCTACTGCTTTTTGCCTACTATATAGTATGGCAGTATGCGGTTTCGGATTCAGATTGTCATTTTCTGGAGATGTTTAACACCTGCACACAGTCACGTCATTTTCCTGTCATAAGTTCCTTTTTACCGTACAGAAATGTAATATAATCACATATATGTAAAAGAACCACTGTTTAATATATATTGACATATATTTTTAACAAATATTTTCAAAATACATAAAAACATAAGGCTTCAAACTGATGTTTCCTGTGTAAATATGTTCATATATATATATATATATATATATATATATATATATATATATATATATATATATATATATATATATATATATATATATATAATAACATAACATATATGCTTTTGGGAAACGCACACCTGTATGAGCATACAGACGTCACGCCCACAGACTGTTGGCTAAACATCTGATGTTTTTCGTACACTTTTCTGGAAACCCTGTGAGAATGTCAAAGTCGTCTTTGATTGGTTGAAATTAACCGGATTTCCAGGAGTGTCACGATTAGTTTCGGTCCCTGGAAAACAAAGCTCTGACGTTCCATTGAGGAAGAGAATCAGTCGTGTTCACGTGGATAATAATGATCAGTTATCATGATCAGCTAAACATTGGATTCTCAAAAATATGAAAAGTTAGTGGCATAGAAGACGTCCAAGAGTTTTGCTTGAGGCAGTTAGTGGAGTCAAAAAGTTTGGTTCTCCTGAATTGCTGTATGTGTTAAAAAGTGGAGATATGCTTCAAACAGACGTTTAATGGGAGCGTCTCATTGGTCAGTCTGGTGATGAAGTGCACAACGTTGTTCTATTGTGAGTCACTTGTTGCCAGCCGGCTCGTTATTGTGGTGACTCCGAAACGTGACACTAGACGAAACAAACTGTGATTGGTTGTTTGACATGTTGGTCAAACAGCTCGTGGGCGGGCTTTGTCCAGAAAAAGCAGCGAAAAACACTAGAGCCGTTTCTCAATGTGCGTTCTTGTCTGTACTTGCGTTCTTGTGGACTTGTGAAACGTCATCAGTCACGGGCCAAGTACTGTTCCAATTCAAAGTTCGCATCAAGCCCAAGTTCACATAAAATCCACGGATGTGTTCTTGATCCGCCCAATTTATCGAGGATGCATCAGAGGAGACTTGTGTGGACTTATGACAGTGAAGTTTCCCAGAATGCATTTTGCGTCAGGAGTTCGTTCTCTCGAGTCTGAACTTGCAAGTTCGAACTACGAAGGACACAAGTTCGAGTTTGGCGTACTTGGTATTGAGAAACGGCTTTTGATTTGGAACAGTACTTGGTCTGGCGTATCGCATCTTCCTTTTCACAATACCCCATAGATTTTCTGTATGGTTTAGGTCAGGCAAGTTTGCTGGCCAATTAAGAACAGGGATACCATGGTCCTTAAACCAGGTAAGCTGGTAGCTTTGGCGCTTTAGCCTATTTGCCCTGAATAATGAGTATTTTTATAAAACTTCATTTAATTCTAGTTTCATGTGTGTTCTATAGGGTAGGGGAGTTTATCATATAAGACAAGCTTAAAAAATATATAAAATTGCATTTTTAAATAAAATATACACTTATGTTTGGGGGAAACAAATGAGCACCGCACCGAATTGCAGGAATTACCCTATTACAGAAGTAACTCACGTGATTAAAAATATTATGTATAATTTCAGGTATGACATATATGGATACACATATATGAACATATTTACACATGCAACATCAGTTTGAAGCTTCATGTTTTTATGTATTTTGAAAATATGTTTTTAAAATATATGTCAATATATATTTAACAGTGGTTCGTTTACATATGAATATATTACATTCTGTACGGTAAAAAGGAAGTTATGACAAGAAATTGACTTGACTGCGTGCAGGAGTTAAACATCTCCAGATGATGTCAATATACTGTCACACTGTGAATACAAGCTGAAGAACAGAAGATGGCGCTAATGCTCTACATAAGACTGCGAACCGCCAATAAACACGAAGAAGAAGAAGAAGAAGAACGAAGAGACACGAGCATCAGCCGCTGTGTTTACATCAGTTTTAGCTTCTGTTTGTTGAGAGATGAGATGGATGTGATTTGCTGTAAATCAGAAGAAACTGATGAGGGTTTACAGAATGATGAATCTACTGATCAAACCTCCACAGAGTCTCTGGATTCTGTCTGTAACGCTGGAGAACAGCAGCAGATCCTGCAGACCAATCTCAAGATCTGTTCAGTCAAAGTCATCGACTGCACGAACCTCATGATGATCAAAACTGAACCTACAGAAATAAAAACTGAACCCACAGAAATAAAAACTGAACCTACAGAAATAAAAACTGAAGCTACAGAAATAAAAACGGAAACTACAGCAGAAGAAGATCACACTGAAGAAGATGAGGACGACAATTATTTTATTCCTTCGGGTATGTTTCTTATGTTGTCTTTTCACAATAATGAATTATTATAGAGACTTATATATTAAAAATATTGTTTTAATCCTCCAAATTATATGGAAATGTGTATTTACTTATTTTAGATATGATAAATAAAAACAAGAACACACGTGCAGTGGTGCTGACTCCAGGATTAAGTTAGGGGAATGTTATGAGCCTTTAGTTCAGGGGTGGAGGCAGACATTGTAAACATTGGGGGCTTAGTCCAAATCTAGGGGTTCCAAAGCATGGTCCACTGCTGATATTTTTTGCATTTATGGCAGCTTTATAAATTATTTTTTTTTATCTAAGGGGTCTCTGTATTATCATTCTGAAACTGTAACACTACAAATTTTGACACTTAAACTTATCCAAAAATAGGCAAAATATGTTTGATGTAGGCTTATCACACATAAGCATATTTTTAATGTAAGAGATTAAGGATTCACATTTTATAACTGTCTATCAATGTATTTCTGAGGTAAAATCATTGCCAATTTCAGTAAAATGCATAAGCTGCCTAAGTATATAGTTTCTCACCTTCTTACTTCTGACATCTTTCAAAAAATAAATCATATATCCATCTATTAAAAAAGGATAAGCTACTATCACATAACTATTAATATACACTTACAGTAATAACGAAGGCTCTGTAATAATAAAGAAAGACACTTTGAAAATGCGTTTACTGTGGGGAGATTCAACATATGGGCTGCGTCCGAAACCGCATACTGTATAGTAAGTACTGAATTAGATGAAGTACCTACTTACTTGGCGTTAAAACAGTAGGTACTGTATAGTATGAATCCTGGTAGTATGAATGAGATTCGGACATACTACATCCGCCATGTTGCTACATCACGTGACATACGTCGTCATCACGTCATGTCATTTCAGCGCGAAAACAGCCGCATGGCTCTTCTTCTTCGTTTGGATAACTCCTCTCCCGGGGCATCATGGGATAGTGAAGCGTCCATCGTATGCACACTGCAAAATCTAACTGGAAGTAGTAGGTCATCCGGGTACTTTTCGCATACTGTTTTTCAAATACTATGTATTCGGACATACTACTCGCCTCGCCTACTGCTTTTCGCCTACTATATGAAGTAGGCGGTTTCGGACGCAGCAAAAAATTTGCCTTCAACTTCAATCTCTCTTTCACTGGAGTGTGGGACTAGAGAGTTAAAGCTGAATGCTGCCACCTAGCGTTCTGGATGAATTCATTTTCTAGATCTTAAAAGATTCGGGGCTTTTGACAAAATATTTGGGGCTTGAGCCCCAGAAGCCAACTCCACCCCTGAACATCTGAAACATGACCATATAATATTGGGGCAGTTTCCCGGACAGGGATTAGACTAGTCATAGACTAAAATCAATTTAAGAGCTGCCCAAACTGAAAACAACTTGCACTGACATGTCTTAAAAATAATTACTTGTGTGCATTTTCAGGCAAAACAAAGGGCACTGATGTATTTTAAGATATGTCAGTGCAAGATGTTTTCAGTTTGGACAGCTCTTACATTTATTGTAGTCTAGGACTAGTCTAATCCCTGTCCAGGAAACCGCCACATAGTGTTTAAATCTGATGTGTAGCTATTATAAATGTGCCTGCACGTAATGGCGCATACTCACAGATGCGATTAAAGTTAACACTCGTCTAAAGCAATTAACCCTGTGAAGCTGGGATTTATACGGAACAATCACTATTAGATGTTTTAAATTAAAATGCTTATTTAATCATATTTATTTATGGTTTAAATATTTAGAATATTATTTTTTTCTTAAAAATACCTAACCTCCCCATAGGGCTGGGAATATGGCCAGAAAAAAATATCATGAAAATGTTTTCCATATCAGACGATATCAATAATTATCATGATAAATAAAAAAATCTTTATTCCTGTTCAATTTAAAGGCAGATTTTTACTCCTAAATGAAAATTGATGAAACCAATCAGTTAATAATGGTTTTAAACTACTTTTTATTTAGAACATGACAAATACAAATACTAAAATCTTGTTTTAATGTTCAGGCATCTGTATTAAATGTTATAGGATCAGTATGTAGGATTGTGGCCAAAACTGGTATTGCAATCACAAAACTGGTGGCCAATACACAACATGACAACATAAACATCAGTTGAGGGCTGCAACTCCACTTTTTAAATGACAATATCCTGGCCGGACCACTGTTGTCAGTGATAAGTATTTGAAATGAAAATGATTTCTTAATGTCTAGTGACATATCAGGACTATTTTATGATAATTGATATACATTTCTTACATACTGTTCCTTTAATATATTTGTTATGAAATCAACACATTCACTTTAAGACCCAAGACAGACTGCTTCAATATACTGAGTTACATACAGCTGTTTAAGAAAGAAAACTTAGTTCAGCTATAACACATGTGTTATACAAACTATACACGCTGATAAATGGATGTCAAATGCTGTGGGAGCGCACACTCATACAGAATATGGTAGTGGTGGATCTGCTGTTTTCCTCAGTTTCCTGAATTTGTGAATGTCCTGTAAATATACTTTTAAAGCTGCGTTTAAGGCAGATGCTGGAAGAAAGTACAGTATACTGTACTTATTTTACCTGCTGTGTTCCGGGCTTTGACAAACCTTGTTTGCGCGTCCAACATTACACACAAGGAAAAGGTTTCTGCACATTTGGATTCCGTGATTCCGTCCGCGCTCCGCATCGTGAAAATCATTGGTCTCTAATAATAAATGAATAACTTGCCTCATCTTCCACTCCTTCAAGTCTAACTGACACTGTGATTGTAAACCAAGAGCACACAGTGCGTAAACATTATCGATCACTTATCGAACTGTTGTTATTGTTTTATCGGGAAACTTTATACAGTAAAATTATCGTTATCGAATTATCGCCCAGCACTACCTCCCCATGAGAATCAATTACCGCCTGATTAGAGCGAAAGAGTAAGAGGAGAATTTTAATTTTTATTATGTTTCTTTCAGATGTGAAGAGTGAATCATGTTCTGATGAAGAAACGTCTTCAACATCAAAAGAGCGACGGACAGCACAAACTCTTTCCTGCATCACCTGTGAAAAGACATTCAGCTCACAGAGACATTTAGAGAGACATGAGAGAAAACACACAGAACAGAAACTCTTCACCAGATCTGAGATCAGCTTTACTACCTTACAAGAGAAGAAACTTCATTCAGAAGAGCACACAGACAAGAAGAAGAAGAAGGTGGTTTATGCGTCGTCTTCTAATCTGAACATTCACATGAGGACACACAGTGGTGAAAAACCTTTCAACTGCAGTGAATGTGGCAAATATTTCAGCACCAAAGAACGTCTTGATGTTCACCAGAGAGTTCACAGTAGAGAGAAACTTTACATCTGTAATGTCTGTGGGAAGAGTTTTAAACAACATGCCAATTTAGTGATACACCAGAGAACTCATACAGGTGAAAGACCTTTTAAATGCTCTCAGTGTGAGAAGACTTTTACTCAGTCAAATAACTTAAAAACCCATGAGAGAGTTCACACTGGAGAGAAACCTTACGTCTGCTCTCACTGTGGAAAGAGCTTCTCTGATGTAGGTTCAATGAGAAAACATCTGAGAGTTCACACTGGTGAAAAACCTCATCAGTGTAATGTTTGTGGGAAGAGTTTTAGTCAACATGTCAATTTAGTGTCACACCAAAAAACTCATACAGGTGAAAAACCTTACAAATGCTCTCACTGTGAGAAGATGTTTGCGCACTCAAATAACTTAAAAGCCCATGAGAGAATTCACACTGGAGAGAAACCTTACCTCTGCTCTCACTGTGGAAAGACCTTCACTGGTTTAAGTACTTTTAAAGTTCATCTGAGACTTCACACCGAAGAGAAACCTCATCACTGTACTGTCTGTGGGAAGAGTTTTAAACAACATGGCTATTTAGTTTCACACCAGAGAACTCATACAGGTGAAAAACCTTATAAATGCTCTCAGTGTGAGAAAACTTTTACTCAATCATGTCACTTAAAAACCCATGAGAAAGTTCACACTGGAGAGAAACCTTACATCTGCCCTCACTGTCGTAAGAGCTTCACTGATTCAGGTTCAATGAGAAGTCATTTGAGAGTTCACACTGGAGAGAAACCTCATAGCTGTAGTGTCTGTGGGAAGGGTTTTAAACAACATTGCTATTTAGTTTCACACCAGAGAACTCATACAGGTGAAAGACCTTACAAATGCTCTCAGTGTGGGAAGACGTTTGCTTGGTCAAGTGCCTTAAAAGTCCACGAGAGAAGTCACACTGGAGAGAAACCTTACGTCATTGTGTGAAGAGCATCTCTGAAACATCTCATCTGAGTGTTCACACAGGAGTTTTAGTCAATATGAACTTTTAGTGAAACACCCATTTGTTTGCAATTACAGAGGTCAAACGTTTCCTGTAGTTTTTCACCAGGCTTGCACACACAGCAGGAGGGATTTTGGCCCACTCCTCCACGAAGATGTTCTCTAGATCAGTCAGGTTTCTGGCCTGTCGCTGAGAAACATGGAGTTTGAGCTCCCTCCAAAGATTCTCTATTGAGTTTACGTCTGGAGACTGGCTAGGCCACGTCAGAACCTTGATATGCTTCTTGCAGAGCCACTACTTGGTTATCCTGGCTGTGTGCTTCGGGTCATTGTCATGTTGGAAGACCCAGCCTTGACCCATCTTCAATGCTCTAACTGAGGGAAGGAGGTTGTTCCCCAAAATCTCGCAATACATGGCCCCTGTCATCCTCTCCTTAATACATTGCAGTCGCCCTGTCCCATGTGCAGAAAAACACCCCCAAAGCGTGATGCTACCACCCCCATGCTTCACAGTAGGGATGGTGTTCTTGGGATGGTACTCATCATTCTTCTTCCTCCAAACACGTTTAGTGGAATTATGACCAAAAAGTTCTATTTTGGTCTCATCTGACCACATGACTTTTTCCCTCCTCTGGATCATCCAAATGGTCATTGGCAAACTTAAGACGGCCCTGGACATGTGCTGGTTTAAGCAGGGTGAACCTTCCGTGCCATGCATGATTTCAAACCATGACGTCTTAGTGTATTACCAACAGTAACCTTGGAAATGGTGGTCCCAGCTTATTTCAGGTCTTTGACCAGCTCCTCCCGTGTAGTTCTGTGCTGATTTCTGACCTTTCTTAGGATCATTGAGACCCCACAAGGTGAGATCTTGAATGGAGCCCCAGTCCGAGGGAGATTGACAGTCATGTTTAGCTTCCTCCATTTTCTAATGATTGCTCCAACAGTGGACCTTTTTTCACCAAGCTGCTTGGCAATTTCCCTGTAGCCCTTTCCAGCCTTGTGGAGGTGTACAATTTTGTCAATAGTGTCTTTGGACAGCTCTTTGGTCTTGGCCCTGTTAGTAGTTGGATTCTTACTGATTGTATGGGGTGGGCAGGTGTCTTTATGCAGCTAACAACCTCAAACAGGTGCATCTAATTTAGGATTCTACATCTGCATGTACTTCGCTCTAGACGCGCAGAAAAAGCAAGCATTTGACGCGCGTCAGAAGCAAAATTTGCTTCTTGTGGGAGGGGCAAGTGCTATGCGGTTGTCTGTCTGTAAGATGACTGATGTTGATCAAAATTCCGCCCAAGTTCAAATTTTTCAACTCGGGCATCAGCTGCAAATTTGCATTTGCGCGAACGAGGCGGAATTGCGTCAACTGCGCCAAACGTCTCATCCGCGCCGCGAGACCTCCAGACGCGCGTCGACGCATCTTCACATTGACTTAACCTTGAAATCAGTTGCGCTTAACGCCTCTACGGCGGCTGGTGTAAACGCAGCATAAGGCCTCCGTCATGCGACCAAGAACTCAGCAGAACTCTCTTCCTCATACTCTTATGCTATCACCCCACGCGAGGACGCAACTGATCGCGTCTTTGCATTGACTTTGCATGTAATCCACTCGCGCAAATCGTCTGGTGTAAACCCACGGTTACCCGCTCAAGCGCCTCACAAAAGCCAATGCAAGTATCGCTTATTCATTCGCTGTGCTAAATTATTATTAATCCCTTATTAATTAAGGCAGTTCTTAGAGGTTCTTATGGTTTGTGCAGAAGTAAAGCCTAAAGTGATATTGGCCTTTTTTTACTCTCACTTAATACCTTTCTCTCTCATATATGTTTTATGTTATTGATTGTTTGTATGTGTAGTTAGTATCGTGTGATTTTTGTAGTGTAACGTTAGTTTAATAAACCAGTTTTGCATTTCACAATTGAATTGTTTCTGTGTTTAATGCTCATGAAATCATTGTCACTTAATCTGTTTGATCTTCTAAGTGGCCACTAGAGGTCACTAAGTTAATTCTTTGATGGTGTGTTAACCACATTACCGGGTTGAGACTGTGAAACCTGAAAAAGACTATACTTTGTTTAGATTCATGTTCAGTATTACAGTCATTGAAATCATTTACATCTAGTACACATGATATACTAAATGAGATATATGAACATCTGTATAGATTTAAGCACAGGAACATCATGATAACATTTATGTGGATACCAGCTCATAAGGGAATAAAGGGTAATGAAAAAGTTGATGGATTAGCAAAACAGCCTTTGAAAACTAAGGATATCATGAACATTTCACAACATTTCTGAAGGAAAATCCATAATTAAAGCATATACCACTAGGAAATGGGATATAGGAAATACAGGACCTCAACTTTATGAAATACAACAAGAAGTAGCAGTAGTGAGGATAAGCAAACTAGGAAACTATTTTAACAAGATTACGGCTGGGACACACCATGTTGAATAAAACTTTAAAATGAATAAACATCCAACAGGAAAATGTGAGCACTGTGGAATAGAGGAATCAGTTGAACATGTTATTTGTGTGTGTCAAAAGTATATTAATGAATGAGAAATAATGAAGAATGAATTTAGAAAGATCGGAGTGGTTGAACTAAAGCTTAAAAATATAATTGATAATTGATAATAGATTAGAAAGTTTATTTCTTTATCTCAGCGCTGATTAGGAGAATTTAGTGATACATTTTTTTTCTTCTCTGTTTGGTTTGGGTTTTTTTTTTGGGGGGGGGGGGGGGGTTGTTTAAAAAAATGCAGAAACTCTGTTCCATATTCCCGTACAATACAGGAGGTGGCGATAATGCACCTTAAAGTCGATGCCGCCATTAAAAGAAAGAAATGAGTCAGACTGGAAAACACAAACAGCAAAGAAGAGGTGTTTGGACGTTTGGCAGCACTGAGCTGTGACTGGAGCACTGATGGCAGTTCTGGTAGTGATCCGGAAATGGAGGATGAATCCTGTAGCAGGAAACGGGGGGCAGGGTTTCATATTTTATTGAAGCTTCCCCGGTCGCCGTCATTGATAAGCGGACCCCCACCTACTGTTAGCATTCCATTGACTCCCATTCATTTTGGGGTCACTTTGACAGCGAATAACTTTATATCTGAGGCGTTTAAAGACTCCATTTGTACATTATTTCTAACGAAACACGAAAATGTATAAAAGGCTCCATTACCTTGTGTCTTACGTTATGGCCCAGTAGAAGCAGTTTTTGTAAAAATAGGCTAACGATTGTGTCATAACCTACGACTCTTTGTCGCACAGTAGAGAAATTACCGTATGGACAGAAGGAGAAGCTCATAGACAATATTTTACTGTCTATGAGGCAATCGGGTGGACGTGGAGGCATAAAGTCAAGGGCTCAAAAATCAGAATACTTACCAAAATTTGCTCCTATTCACGCTTGCAGTCTCTGCAAGATTCGGTGGTTGATTCAGATTTTTCTTGGCATGGCTATTAGAAGACTTAGAATTGTCAGACAGGTTGCTCACGTGACATCTACATCAGTTTGAGTCTGCGCAGTACGCTCGACCCCCAGGAAATGCATGCTTCTAATTGACGTCTCCGTTGAATCCAATGGGGTCGCTGTGTCCATTTCTTTTACTGTCTATGGCGGGAATGCTGTAGGAAATGAATTGTGGAAAATAGTTAATCGGAAAAGGAAGAAACCCGGTAGTCAAGGATCGTATACGGATAGTGGAAAGGAGGAACGGAAATATGTTAAAGATTTCAAGGTAATTTTGAAATTTAGGGAGTCTGACATAACAGTAAATCCCATCAAATTGACTAAAGCTTTGAATAAATCTGTATGAGATATAAATAGTGCAAAGATGCTTAAAGATGGAAATTTGTTATGTTGGACTTTATTCGTCCTGCATGTTCTTTTAATGAAGAGGTCAGACAAAGTAATAAAGTTAACCTTTTAATGAATCTCAAATGAAATATTACAGAGCTCTGGGTCACAGCTTTCCCTGTCAACTACAAAATCAATACGAGTCTGCCGACAGCCAAGCTGTAACTACTCGCCTATCCCTCTGACCCAAATATTTGTGTGTTGAGTGTGGGTGTGTCTTCCTGGACTTTCGCTGACCTGTTAAACCTTCACTTCTACTTTGGAAAGTCCCCCTTGCACAAATAGCTGTCATAGCTTGCGGAAATAACGTTTGCATCCTGTTGTTTTCGCACCCAGGCCGACTGAGATAGCGATCGCTTCTCCTCGCCCCCTCCTCTCTGTAACTCAACAAGCTAAACACACACAAAACATAGTTTCATCTGCAAACATAACCTTTAAATGTAAAACTATATAAGTACTGCACAATAGACTCATTGATCATACATGACAAATAATGCTATTACTTATAAGCGTAACTTATTAAGATTATGTGGTAAAATGCTAAATGTTAATGATGCTCATAACTGCTTTATAATAATGGTGATTAAAAGTAATGCAATCATCATCAAGGATATAATGCTGATGTGGGGAATGTTTTCTTTTTTCTTCAGTTATCATGTGCAAAGATGAGAAACAACAGAAGGAGGCTCTCAGTATAAAATCGATGCTTGGATATCAAGTATCTAACCTTGGGTAAAAGGTGTGATTACTGTAATTCCAACTGATGTATCTACTGATACAATTAAAAGCTGCATTAAGGAGGAAAAGTTATTGGAGTGAAAAGGCTTCAATATGTTAAAAAGAAAGAAAGAAATGATAGTATGTCGATCATGCTACAGTTTGATCAGGAAAAAATGCCAGACAGGGTTAAATTAGATTACCCAGTCAGACCATATATTCCTCCTCATCTAAGATGTTTCAAGTGTCAAAAGTATGGGCACGTTAGTGTGTTTTGCAGAGGCAAACTACGATGTGTGAGATGTGGGGAAAACCATGAATATGGTTAATGTGATAAAGGAGCAAAGGCTAAATGTTGCAATCGTGGTGATGAGCATAGTGCTGGATTTTGGGCATGTAGCGCTCGCAAGCATGCGGTAAAAGTACAAAATGTTAGAATAAAAGAGGGTATGACATGCTGAGGCTATCCAAAAGGTAAAAGAAATTGAGCAGACACAGGGAGTGAACAAAAATCATGAATGGACTAGCAACGTATCGGTTCAGAGAAAAGGTAAATGAGGATAAATTGGAAGTTGGGAAAATGAAGTTTGTTTCATTTATGGCTGAAGTGATAAACTTTTCAGCACAAACAGAAAGCAGAACAGAAAGAATTAATATCATTATAAGGGCAGCAGAGAAATACTTAAATGTAGATGGAGTGACTGTGGAAAAAATAAATGACAAACTGAAAATTACAACAATCACTCAAACTCCAGGTAGAATTACATAATTTAACAGTTTTGCAATGGAATGCTATTGCAAATGGACTAGAATTTAAATAATTTAAAGATCAAAAGAACCACATATAATATGCATTCAAGAAACTTGGTTAAAGTCTCATTTAAATTTTGTTTTTCAACACTCTAAAAATACTGGGTTGTTTTAACCCAGGGCTGGGTAACTGTTGGACAGAACACATTTCTGGGTTACAATGACCCAAATAATGGGTTGTTTTTATACAACTGCTGGGTTATTGTTAATCAATCATGTTGAAACAACCTTCACCTTTTCGAATAGGACATTCTGGACTAAATAATTCCCTTTTTAAAATAGGGAAGTATGCTACAGGTAAATGCAGATATTGTGATCAAACAGAGACAATAAAGCATATTTTATTTATATGTCAACAGTATGAAAATGAAAGAATATCACTTATTTAGGAAATGCAAAGATTGGACATAAAAACTTGTAATATACAGAGCTTTGGAATGTAATTTAGAGCAATTTAAGAAGTATCGAGTCATTATAAAATTGGTTAAAGAAATAGGGATAATTTTGCGTTTTTTCCCTCTCTTTTCGCATTACCTTGCATGTCGGTGCTCCACACTCCAGGTGGCGATAATGCACAATAAGATGGTTTGACAACCGCCATAAAAATCCAGAAGAAGACCGGAAGCTGAATAACGGCAAAAAGTTTTTTCTCTCTGCTCGTGTTTTCCTGCCCGTCTTTGAAGCTCTAAAATTTACTTCTTTGATTACCAAGTCATCAACTATTGCAAGCAGCATCCTATTTCACCCCTTAGTGAGCGGAACAAGGTGTGTAGTTTGTGTTTTATGTTTATAAAATGTGAATCTTTATTTATGTTATTGTCTATTTTACAAAATGCGTGGTCTGAAACGCCTCACGTTAACAAAATGAAACTACTGTTCACATGTCGTAGAACCTACTTTTATTTGTCTTTATACGTAATTTAATGTAGAAATACACTGTAATAAACTTAAAGGTATATGATGTTCCTTATATCCATGTTATAATCAGGTTTACTTAACCTGCTATTTGTGTTTACTTTTAGTTTTCACGGTGCTCCCCTTACGAAAGTTAACCATGGTTTTGCTACAGTTAAAACCAAAAAACCATGGTTACTGTAGTAAAATCATGGTAACCACAAAATAACCATTATAGTTAAACCATTGTTTGTGTAGTAAACCCATAGTTTTGCTGATAGTAATCAATACACCAAAAAACCATGGTTGCCACACTTTTACCACAATAAAACCATGCTTAATTTTCGTAAGGGTTGTGCAGACTCAAGAAATAAACGATTGCACCCGTTAGAGACTCTCCGCTTATTACTAGGTAAACCAGGGGGCAGCTACAGATCTAGTTGACTTAAACGCTTAATAGTACTATATAGCAGTAAGAAGATTATTTTCTAAAGGCTACGTAATTAACCTCTTAAGTTAATGTACAATTATGAGAATATTCGCTTGACGAATGCATGAATTAATTGTTATTAATTATGTTAAATCAGTTAAAACCTTATCATTATGTATAATTAATTACAGTTAATTGTACTAATTATTCCCTTTGAGCTAAATCGGGGAGTTCCCTTAAAGTAGTGTTTCGGTCGGAGGTTCATCAATCAGTGTTTTAAATAACGTTATTCACTTCCTCCTGATGAATCGCTCATTTTAAAAGTCTCTTTGTGAAGGACTAAGTTACTTTCTTCCACCACGGACCTAAAGCTCAGAATGACAGGTAACCCTTTCAGCTGTTTGTTTTAAATCTCATAATAACTTAAAGTGACACCATGTAATTTTTCAACCTTCATAATAAATTTTCAAGACCCTTGTGGTAGTACATCGACTTTAAATAGGTTGAATGACATGTCTACCATAGCCTGACGGGGTCTGTATCACTTTTACTCGTATTTTAAAACTTAGGGTTTCTGGTAGTAACCAGAGCACCAAAATAAAACTACAAAATTCGACTGCTTTACGGCATACGTCACTTCCTCCACGCAATTTGTTTTTAACGTGAATTTTGCTGGAGGCTACTTAAGGAGTGTTGAGAGCAACTTATAGTATGTGACTCCGTGGCACAGTTTTAGTGTCACGGACCTATTACACGGGCGACCCGGGTTCGATTAAGGCAATTTTTTAATATAACCTCTTGATTCATACATAAATGCGATCTTCTTTATAAATGACGGCGATTATCTTGCATATAGTTCCCTGTATTCAGATGCTGTGTTCACGTATTTACCTTTCTCTTACTGTGTCTATGGTATTTACATTACAATCCAGGATGCTACAGCAGTCAGCAGTCAAACTTGCTCACAGTGTAAAACCAAACCCTATTCATTCACCAATCAGATCCGAGCGTTTCTCTCTTCCTCATTTGCTGCGTTCCGCTGTCACTAGCGTGGCGTATTACAAAGCGGCAGACCTAAACACGGTTTACTTGGATTTGGAGCGACAATTTTCACACAAAAGAGAGGAAAAACGAGCGCCATTGCGGAAAATCCTGGTGGCGAGGGAGAGAGAGACGATGCAACAATATTTCTTTCGAAAAAGGCAAGGAAATATTTCTGGTCGTTTCTCAATTGGAAGGCTGCAGCCTCCGGAGGTCAAATATGGAGGCTGCATACGTCATGAAGCCTGGTTTATTAAGGTAAACTGAGCATAACATTCGCAAGTCATAAGCATACTGCAACAATTTACGATTAACTAAGTATAATAGTCAACTTAATTAGGGATGCACCGAATATTCGGCCACCGAAAATTTTCGGCCGAAAATGGCCCAAAAGTGGATTTTCGGTTTTCGGCCGAAAGACTTTTATCACCGAAAAATACGGCCGAAATAATGTGATGACGCAAACAGGAACCGCGACCTGCACGTGTTTGTCTGAAGTAACATATCTGCGGTGTGGACTAGATTTCTCTCAAACCCGCGTCCACCGAATTTCCGACCAGGATCTCTGCAACCTGTGAGTTTCACTCCCGCCCACGACCGTAATGTTTGTGTCCAAACCCGCGGAATTTCTCTGGGCATTTGTGTACAGTTTTCACAAGCTCCGACTAAACATTCGTTCAGATTAACATCCAGAATAACAGACATTTAACATGATTGCTTTTAAAATTAGGGATGTGCACGAATGGTCAAATATTCGATCTGCAATAATAATTAGAATGGGGAAAAATGATATTCAAATGTTTTTAATCCGCCACCGCAGCATTAATGCTACTGCTCATTTAATCCTTTTTCACTTCACCTGTACGGTCTTTTACAGACTTTAATATAAAATATACATGAAAATTAATATGTATGTATTTCTGATTGTCTTGGTAATTCAGATTGCAGACTCATTTAAGTGTTTAGAGCTTTAATGCCGGGTGTTAGACGTGCTTCTCCGCCGCTGCATCAGTATGGTTATAACGAACCCGATAACTGCAAATGCCATAACAGCAAACAATAGCTCCGTTTTGTGAAGTGTTGTTAAATTAAGCTAGTAACTTTGCACCCTCAGCAATAATGTATCAAGCCAGCTTGCGTTATTTGTAACATAATATTAAATTCAGATATATTTGTTAGATCCGTTTGTTGTTCTCACTGGATAACCACAGAGCTGGCATTAATGAGAAAAACGGGTTTCACCGGAGAAGGTAGGCTAAATATGATTTTCTTTCTAAACGAAAACATGTCAGACTAAATAAAGAAGATATTCATATTTGACTGAGCCTTCAATCCATTC
Source organism: Misgurnus anguillicaudatus (assembly GCF_027580225.2). Taxonomy (NCBI): domain Eukaryota; kingdom Metazoa; phylum Chordata; class Actinopteri; order Cypriniformes; family Cobitidae; genus Misgurnus; species Misgurnus anguillicaudatus. The sequence goes on from NW_027395282.1 coordinate 275,468, forward strand.
GGGGTTTTAACATGCATAAAAATGCCATCATTTTTATCAGCATTTTGTAACATTAACGTTAAAACAAAACCACAACTAGCCCATTTCAGTTTTTAAATGTATACTGCATGGCAAACAAGCACCAAAGGATTAATTAAACAAGCAGTTTAACTTTTAACAACCTGATGTGTCACTAGTAGCCTACTCACCAGTTTTTGGATTTGTTTATGCCACATGCTGTTTGGCTTAATTTTCTTCTCAAATTGTGTGTGTTGACTCCATTTCTATTACATGCAAAAATACCATAAATGCAATGGTAGTACTAATAATTGGCATAATTTCTTTTAGTGTTTCGGGTTTCGGTTTTCGGCCTTGGTTTCCTCTTCTTCGGTTTTCGGTTTCTGCCAAGAATTTTCATTTCGGTGCATCCCTAAACTTTGTAATTGTTAATATTGTGAAATAAGAGAGTCTTGATGACGTATACAGCTTAGAAATACGACATCTGGAGGCTGCAACCTTCAGATTGAGAAATGGCTTCTGCCACGACGAGTTCTTCATCAGAAAGTTGTAACATGACTGCATTTCTCCCTGTTGTCTCAAAATGTTGATCGTTTAGCGTTTTAAATGTTTAGTTTTTAGTTTAGTTTTAAGGTTGGCCAGTTCCTTTCCTTTGCGACAGTGCTGCAGCGCTTGTGGCGCTAGGGGCGCTAGGCGTGAAAAATACATGTCTAGCACCCCCTAGTGGCCAAAAAGTTCCATGGTGTGCCTTTAATATGTAATAGCCATTTCTCAAGATTACAGTTCTGGGTCACAAAATAGAGTTTTAAGATTCAGGCGATAATATTTATCTATAATACTCAAAGGTGCAATCGATTAGTAAAGGTGATGCCTATTTAAACATTTGCTTAGAAAAAGGGGGAGAATATGATTATTTTATTACCATTTACAGATGTGTTTCTTTATACCTCATGCTTTGCTACTTCCTCACAGAAACAGAGCTAAAAGAGTAACGTGCTGTTCTTCTTATCACCCGACTTACCCGACCGTCTTTGGTTGGTGAAAAGAGCTTTGTTTACCGGTATCTAGCATTTACATTCTGCTTCACCTATGGCATAGTATAAGGTGTGTGTGTGTGTGTGTGTGTGTGTGAGTGAGTGAGTGAGTGATGATTTCATGATGCGTATCATTGCTTTTGACCCATATCTTTGTGGGTGTAAATCTAAATAAAGAGGCTCGCAGAGAGAGAATCAGGAAAGAGACAGACATCTCTCTGGTGCTCTCCCTCGAGAATTGTAAACCCTTATCCGTGTCTTATTTTGTTAAGGTGTATAAGTAATTACGACCTAGGAAGCTAGGGATCTGATTGACAAAATTTTTTTTTAAAGAGTAACTAAACCCCTTGTCAGAGCCTGACTCCACCCATTGGCAATAGACCTTTTACGCACTTCTGCGTTTTTTGACTGGAAATACGTCAACAAAGTGTATTGCAACTTCCTGTTATCTTAGCGGCAGATACGGAAAACGGTCAAAGAGTCGCAGTTTCTATAGTGTTCAAGGCTGTTTGTCTTCCAACCAGAAGCAGCCCTATTTTTATAATAATAATAGTAAGAGAAGAAAGTGTCGCAGCAAGAAGAGTGAACACACAGAACGGGAAACTTTTTGATCTTTGCCAACTGGCATTCTGTCTATATTAAAACCTCTTGGGAGATATATATGTATATACAGATACACACATATAAACGAATAAGGAGATTAAGCTGGTTCTGTCGGTGATCGTTGGTCAGGCATCAGCTGGGCATTAGGTTGAAGGACGACCAGTAGATCAGAGGTGTGCCGACTTTCACATCTACCGGAACTGGGTCTGTTTGTCTCATTGTCCTCGGGGTCGAGGACGAGACAGGGAGAGAAAAACAAAATCGTATTAGCGTAGGGGCCGTTCACATGTAATGCAAGTGTCACACAGTGATGTGGTTTAATCAGCTTAGTTTCAGACAGACTAACTATTGCGGCATAATTATATTATCCACAGTTGAGGATTTTGCAAATTGGGGGCCCACTGCGACGGTATATATGGTAACTAAGGGTCACCTTCCGATTTTTAAGAGAAAATGAAACCTGTCGACTAGGGTTGTGCCGATAGACGATAGTATCGTGTATCGACGATCTTCAGACATATCGTCAATGGCAGGCTTTCATGGCGATAGTCAAGACGATAGTTGGCGAATGGTTATTATTATTATTATTATCATCATAGTTTTATATTAACACCGACAATGCATGCTTTTCCTCACATGAGGGTTTGTGGGCTTCACTTTAAGCGGAGAGCTTGTAAATAGAGAATTCCTTCTTGCACGTACCTGCACTTAATGCGCGCGTCTTGGTCTCCTTCTACCACTAAATTCAGCGCGCCGCGTCATGAGCAGCTGCGCTTCTCTCTGTCTCACGTGGAAGCGCTCTCGCGTCTGTCCGCAGTCTAAACATAAACTAAAGTAGTAATCCTTACTTGTTCAGTTTAATGCGTTTCATGCGAGCTGATGCAAACTTTACTTTTTGTTTAAAATATGACCCGCTGCATATTAGCGCCTCTCTCTCACTCTCGCGTACGTGCAGAAAGCTGCGCTCTGTCTGAAGTCAGATCACTAGGTATTAATCCTGTTTATGATATGCATTTGATGAGTTGTAGCAACACGTCCCTCGTGTTTAAAATATGATTGTGTTTAAAATATGATCGCATTCCGCTGGACCGATGCGTTTAGAAAGGCACCTCATGAGAGCACCACTGCTTGACACGTGTAGTCTTCTGCAACAGGACTAAATAAATGCATTGAATAGTTTGTATGTGCGCGCACGTGTGTGTGCGTGCGCAGATGCATGTTTTTACAGTTATTAAGTAATCATGATAGGGTTTTAATAACGCGCTCGCTTTAATGGCATCAGTTTTAAGAAGGTTGCAGTCATGACGGTGTAACGGTCTTGTTTTTTTTTTTGTCCACCCATCAAGTGACTTGTTATAATGAGTAAAAATTAACAAATAAAAAAAGAGTAAACTACTGCCACGCCCCCCGATAATATTGTGTATCGCCGATCTCACAGGCTGACGATAGGACGATCTAAAAATAGGGCATATCGCCCAACACTACTGTCGACCCATTTGACTAAGGCCTGTAACCCCACTGTCGTCGTTAATGCAGGTTCAGTGGCAAACGGGTCTGTGTGGCATACTATTCACAAGACACACGAAAGCACCAAAATCGCAACCCGTTTGCCAAAATTTAGGATGCCCCAAATTTCTTTCAATCAATTTCAATCAATCCATCAAATTGATTGCTACACCAAATTAATGGTTGTTATGTTAATCTCATGCCATCTTACTTAAAACTTACAAACAACATATTCACTGCGATGTGTTAAATCTTATATTACAAAACACAACACCTAAGATTTACAATTAACATAAGCAGAGTTATAACCGGGTTGGTAGCTAAAGCTAGCTATAGCAATTAATTCTTTAATGTTACTTACTTTTGTAATTGTGAATAAACTCTGCGTGGAATAATTTATATCACTTATCCAGTTTGTTCCCTTATCTCCATACTCTTCACCACTAGGGATGGGACGGTATGACAATTTCATATCATGATTATAGTGCCCAAAGATATCACGGTTATCAATATTATCATGGTTTTGTTAAAATGAGATGGAAATGAACTGATGCACACACTGAAAACATTTGAACAAGTTTTAGTTTTGAAAAGCACAATTTAATATTTCATGTCACTGAAATTATTTCTGTGATAAAATAAATAAATAAATCTGTCTAATAAGTTCACCATGAATGAATACAATACATTATCCCTTAAATGCCTTATTGTGCAAAAAACTATGTTGCATATGGGCATCTGCGTCAAACTGATTCTGGCTGGACAGGATTTACTGCAAGTTTTTAAAATCACGATAATCAAACACAGTTATAATGATAATTTAAATTTAGTGATAATACTAACCGAAAACACTCTAGCTGCCATTTCTCCACCAACAACAAAGCTTATAACGGAACTGAGTCATTGAGCCCTGCGTAAATAATTCAAAGTGGTCAAGTGTTACGATACTGGTGGAATATCTCAGCCAACATTGCAAGGTGGGGTCCAATATACAGTATATGGGCCCTAAATGGGTTTGTCTGAAGTCAACTATGGCCCCAGCTTGATTAGCCCACTTGAATTTGATATAAAATCTAAGTGGAGCTCATGTGGGACCCAGCTGGGCAGCTTATGGCGCTTTTCCATTGCATAGCCCCCAACGGTTTGGTTTGGTTTAGTTTGGGTCGGGTCAGCTTACTTTTGGGAGCTTTTCCATTGGGTGCAGTACGTAGTACCCGATACGTTTTTTCGTACCACCTTGGTTGGGGTTCCAAGCGACCCGAGCTGATACCAAACGTGACGCGAAAACACAGTAGATCACGGATTGGTCTGAGAGATCGTCACTACGCGTCATCGCTATAATGTAAAGATTAGCTTTACCTCAGTGCTAGCTTGCGCTCGAACAAACATGATCTCATCTGTGCTCTGCTATAAGTTCCCAAACTCCCTTTTAGTGATGAAAAACATCCACAGGTTGAGAATCAGTGACAACATACCAGTTTTTTTTCCAAACTTGCAGTTTGTGGCGGAACATTCGCGACGAGCACGTCAGCATTATATGCTCAAACGCAACTTTAATGAAGCTCAGCGGAGTGCGTCAACTACTGATGCCACGGGTGTTTGAACAGAAACTGTCCTGTGAGACAGAGGTAGTGATAAACGCGATCAGCAAACATCTATTTGTCGTGGCCAATTTTAATTTTGTGGCGGACTGAGAAATAAATAAATGGGAATCTACAACAACGCTCAAACATGTATGATGTCACAGCAGTAGGCAGCGCAAATATAACGACACGCCTATAATCCCTCCCACTGCGAAGTGATACCAAACTCGATGGAAAAGCTAACCACGCCAAAGTGAGGTGAGCTGACCCGACCCAAACTAAACTAAACCGCAGGGTACTATGCAATGGAAAAGCGCCATTACGTAGGACCCATATTGCCCCACGTAATGAAGCCTGTGTTGTATAGCAGGGCCCAGTATGGGTTTTAATGGGTACTGGACTGGTCCCTCATTATGTAATAATTATACCTTTAAAGCTGAATTGTAATTTACCGTATATATTTATTTAAATATCTGATTACAATTGATAACTGGTAAACAGGGCCCTAGACTGCCGCCTAATGGTGGCATTTTGCCACCAAAATTTGAGAGTGTGCCACTGAATTTTACATCCAGTGGCACATGTGCGACCGGTAAATTTGACGTGACACTGAATTTGAAACAGCACATTGTACTTTCTGCATCTATCATCAAAGTATTTATTAGTAATACAGTGGAAATTAGTAGAAATGTGAATATTTGGTTAGCATGTTTATTTACAGTGTGTGACCCTAAATTTTCTGGTTGCACCCCTAAAATTTTCAGTTGGGGGCCACTGTGCTCCTAGTGAAAAAAGTTAGTCTGGAGCCCTGATAACGGATAAAAGCAACATCATTTCAGTTTGGTAAATATCAGTTTTCAGTTCTTTCATCTATAACATCACAAAACACGAAGGACTAGTTTATTTTTAAACCAAACTTCTTTTGTCATTTTCTTACACTTTCAGCACTAAAATAATCATTAACATTTCAAAACTGCTAATGCAGGCAATGACTAACAATTTAACATAACACTTTTTTATGTGTGGTGGTCTGGGGGGGTTAGCAAAGAGTGACAGGCTGAATCCGAAATCGCATACTTACGGTGTAGGTACTGAATTTTTACCGAGTACCTACTCAACGTGCGCTACGACATTACGTACGTTCGCGTTAAGTATGGACAGAATCCGGCATGTTGACGTTATCCATAAATGTATATCTACTAGATGTCGCCTTGGGGTTCTAAGCATGCGTCAAAACCGCCGCCATCTTGGAACAGGGGTCTTGTCATAGGAAGTAGCTAGGTAAAGCTGCTATCTCCGCCTGTACTTTGAATTCATGGACGATAGCAGACTTTTGTTATGCGTATGGATGTTAGACCTACTAGCACGATTCATTATAGTTAGAAAAAGAAGATAGGAGATTAACATCACAATACCGCGAGAACGACTCGAAATCAGACTTCATGATTTCTGGAATCGCTCTCACGGTACTTTGATGTGATCCACCTGTTGGTTCTTACAGCGGTGCATGAACTCGAACAAACCTAAAAACAGACATGAAAACGTATGCGTGTGTATGAGGGACAGGTGCACTAACACCTGATTGCATCAGTAACTTCACAACTCTACTACGGTCTCTTTCAGTGTTACAGATATATTACACATTAGTTTGTAGTGGACAAAAATAAGTAAAACAAGCAGATTGTAATTTAATATCTAATCGCTGGTATGGCATTAAAAAAGAAAGAAAGAAAGAAGAATGCTCTACCTAAGATTGCGAACTGCATGAAGAAGAACGAAGAGACACAAGCATCAACCGCTGTGTTTACATCAGTTTTGTTTTGTGTTTGTTGATTTTCTGTAACCAAATTCTTATCTCTGTGTATTTTAGTGTTGAGATGTTGATGATGAAATCAGAAGAAACTGATGAGGGCTTACAGGATGAGGAATCTACTGATCAAACCTCCACAGAGTCTCTGGATTCTGTCTGTAATGCTGGAGAACAGCAGCAGATCCTGCAGACCAAAATCAAGATGTGTTCAGTCAAACTCATCGACTGCAGGGAACTCGTGATGAAGATGAGAAGAGAAACCACAGCTGAGGAAGATCACACTGAGGAAGAAGACGACTATGATGATGACGATGAATTTATACCTTCAGGTATGTGTCTTCTGTTGTCTTTTCAAAAATAATTAATAAATAATTTTATATGGCTTAAGGCTTTCTCGCCATCAAGGTCTCAGAGACCGCAGAATTAAGTCTGCTGAGGGAAAAATGTTGGATTGAATTAGCTCCACAGATATTACACACATGGGATCCCCTGTCCAGGGGTCGCTCATATGGAGGCCCAAGCTCAACACAGGTTTCAGGAATTCATCTGATGCAAAGCTGACATCAAACGCTCCGCCATGTCTGACAATAAAAGGCCTTGGAGGAAGTACCAAACTCTACCAAAACATCTTTTGGGATTTATGGCACCGATATATTGCCAAACTGGCAATGCAAGCCGACACAGGAACCTGGGAACCCCAGTGTTTCTACCTGCTAGAGGTGAGAACACAGGAGGAAACCGGATTGACATGAACACTATAAAACCTAGTGAACGTATTAGGTGTTGCCCAACCAGCAGCTCTGCAAATGTCTGTCAGCGAGGCACCGCGTGTCAGCTCCCAGGAAGACGCTGTCCACTAACTTTTCCATTCTGCTGTCCTCCTTAACCGACAAAGAGCTGGTCTGAGGTCCTGAAGCTTTGCGTTCGGTCCAGGTACAGTTGCAAAGCATGGACGGGACACAGCAAAGCTAAGGCTGGGTCTGCCTCCTCTGGGGGCAGTGCTTGCAGGCTCACCACCTGATCTCTGAAAGGAGTGGTGGGAACCTTGAGCACATAGTCAGGCCTGGGTCTCAATGTAACACTGGAGTCAGCAGGCCCGAACTGAGGCATGACTTATCGACTGAGAATGCGTGCCCTTACCCGCCTTATCAAAGCCAATGCGAGTAGTGTCAAAGTTTTCATAGAAAGAAACTTGACATGCGCTGACTGTAGAGGCTCAAAGGGAGAATCTTGGAGAGACTTCAGCACCACGAGCAGATCCCAAGAGGGTATAGAGGGGGGACGGGATGGATTCAACCTCCTCGCCCCTCTAAGAAACCTGATGATCAGGTCGTGCTGACCGACCAACCTACCTGCTATGGGAGCATGGTAGGCAGAAATTGCCACAGCATAGACCTTAATGGTGGAGGGGGACAGCCTTCTCTCAAACTGGTCTTGTAAAAAAGAAAGCACAACACTGATCGGGTAATCCCAGGGGTTCTCTTGCTGAGAGGAACGCCACTCAATGAAGAGGTTCCACTTCGGCGTGTGCACCGTCTACTAGACAGGCTTAAGCACTGAAGCAATAGTGTTCGCTACCTGCATGGGTAAGCCACTCAGAACCGCCACGTCCCGTCCAAAGACCACACGTGGAGATTCCACATGTCTGGGCATGGGTGCCATATTGTGCCCCCTCTCTGAGAAAGAAGATCCCTCCTAAGAGGACCCCCTCCTTGTCTTCCTTGACTTTGCACAATGTTTGTGCAAGAAGGCTCACTGGGGGAATGCATATTTGCGATGACCCGAGGCCAGCTGTGTGCCAATGCATCCGTGCAGAGGGTTCCGTCGGTCAGGGAATGAAACAGCTGGCAGTGGGAGGTTTCCAGAGACGCAAACATGTTTACCTCTGCTGCTCTGAACCGTCTCTAAATCAGCTGAACCACGGGGGGGGGAGTCACAGCTCACAGCTTGTAATAGCTTGTCGGCTGCATGATTGAGCACCCCAGGGATATGAATGCCATGAAGGAACCTTATATGCTTCACTCGACACCACCCAGGCAGGACTTTGTACTGGTATGCTCGGTAACTGAGGGAATCGCGTAGCCGAGTCTGATGGTGCGAAGAAGCCAACGCCATGGACTGGGAAGCTCTGAACAGGCTCCCAGATACCGAACAAGTGGGACTAGAGGCACCACAGACGTACCCACAGTGGGGCAGCCAAGTGAAGCCAAGATGCCCACCGTGGCGTGCTGGGTGAGCGCACGAGAGGGGGCAGGGGAGTGTATGGGAACACTTGCACGGCTCCGCTGTTGGACGACCGGGCTGCGAATGAGGAGAGAGCAGGCAGGTCGACTCCAGGCAACGCCCAGCACTCATTACCCTTTGATAACCTGAAGTTGTGGGTGCCGGCTGAACAGAAAATAACTAAGACTAAAGATTCTCCACCGGGGGAGGGAGCGATGCGGTCACAGTCTCCCTCAAATCACCTCGGTCTGCCTTTGTGCGGCCGAAAACTGCTGGACAAAGCTTTCGACCACCTCGCCAAAGAGGCCGGCCTGGGATATGCGGGCTTTCAAGAACTGTGTCTTGTCCGCCTTGCTCATATCGGCCAGGCACAGCCAAAAATGGCACTCCTGGACCACCATGGTGGACATCCCAACGCCCAGCAGCGTGTGCGGTGACCTGTCTGTTGCTGGCATTTATTGAGCAGCAGTGGCTCAGTGGCTCATGTAGGTTGTCTACAAATCGGAAGGTTGGTGGTTCAATCTCCGGCTCCACCGGACCAAGTGTCGAGGTGTCCTTGAGCAACACACACCTAACCCCAGCTGCTCCCGACATACATACACCAACACTGCTGTTGGTGTATGAATGTGTGAGTGAATAGGTGAATGTGAGGCTAATTGTAAAGCCAGCATATTCAAATACTGCATGCCAACAGTCATTGGCTCTTCACATACAAAGTGAAGCTGATTGGTCTCTCGATGCGAGTTCCCAATTCTTCAGTCACGACGTGACGACGTAGTGACCGACTGAAAAGAAACAAAACATCAAACACTTACAGTGTCTAAGATGCATACAGAGTGCTCTCTGCCAATTTGACGGACATTTTCTGGGATCAAACTGCTGGGTGAATGGGGTTCTTGACTCTGGTCTTACAGTTGATCTTGTGACCTCCGCCTCATGCGCGTAACATTCTGAGCGGTGAAGGTTGTGCATTTCTGAATAATCCATGAATGTCTTAAGGGGGATAGACACACTCATTATAGCGCTCTTCTAAATGGATTATTGTGTAGAATTGGCAGTTAAATACTAAAATCATACAGCAAAGTATATGGGTTTCTGCTAGGCCTCCTATGACCAGGGCCCTTAGAATCATCCTTATCTTCCCCCATTATGGCGCCCCGGTTAGGGGAACGTTATGCTAATGTTAGAAAAACTAAACTAAAAATAACATTCTGTTTTTGTAAAGTAACCTTCCTGGCTAATCAAACCATAATAAAATTATTGACTACCCCTGTAATGTTGAAAATACCTTACGCCCCATAAGAAAACATTACCGTATGAATAGGGCTTAAGAGTGAAAGGAGAATTTTAATTTTTATTATGTTTCTTTTAGATGTGAAGAGTGAATCATGTTCTGATGGAGAAACGTCCTCAACATCAAAAGAGCAACGGACAGCACAAACTCTTTCCTGCATCACCTGTGAAAAGACATTCAGCTCACAGAGACATTTAGAGAGACATGAGAGAAAACACACAGAACAGAAACTCTTCACCAGATCTGAGATCAGCTTTACTACCTTACAAGAGAAGAAACTTCATTCAGAAGACCACACAGACAAGAAGAAGTCAAATTTCTTATCTCATCAGAAACGCCACATGAGGACACACATTGATGTAAAGCCCAACCACTGCAGCAGCAAACACAGTCGTCCTGTTCATAAGAGAATTCACACAGAAGAAAAACCATACAAGTGTCCTCACTGTGAGAAGAGATTCAGAGATAAAAAACTCATGAGGAAACATGTGTGTTTACACACCAGTGAGAGACCGTATCAGTGCAGTCAATGTGACAAATGTTTCATTCTCAAAGAATATCTTGTTCTTCATCAGAGAGTTCACACTGGAGAGAAACCTCATCACTGTAGTGTTTGTGCGAAGAGTTTTAGTCAACGTGCCAATTTAGTGTCACACCAGAGAATTCATACAGGTGAAAGACCTTACAAATGCTCTCAGTGTGGGAAGACATTTACTCAGTCAAATAACTTAAAAACCCATGAGAGAATTCACACTGGAGAGAAACCTTACGTCTGCTCTTACTGTGGACAGAGTTTCACTGATTCAGGTACTATAAAAAAACATATGAGAGTTCACACTGGAGAGAAACCTCATCACTGTGATGTCTGTGGGAAGAGTTTCAGTGTAAATGGCAATTTAGTGAAACACCAGAGAACTCATACAGGTGAAAGACCTTACAAATGCTCTCAGTGTGAGAAGACGTTCACTCATTCAGTTTCTTTGAAAGTCCATGAGAGAAGTCACACTGGAGAGAAACCATACAGTTGCTCTCAATGTGGAAAGAGCTTCTCTGATCCAAGTTTTGTTAAAATTCATCAGAGAGTTCACACTGGAGAGAAACCTTATTACTGTAATGTTTGTGGGAAGTGTTTCAGTCGACCAGGCAGTTTAGTGTCACACCAGAGAACTCATACAGGTGAGAAACCTTACAAATGCTCTCACTGTGAGAAGACTTTTGCTCGGTTATATTCCTTAACAGTCCACAAGAGAATTCACACTGGAGAGAAACCTTACGCCTGCTCTCACTGTGAAAAGAGCTTCTCTGATTTAGGTTCTATGAGAATTCATGAGAGAACTCACACTGGAGAGAAACCTTATTACTGTAATGTTTGTGAGAAGACTTTTTTTCAACATAGACATTTAGTTGTACACCAGAGAACTCATACAGGTGAAAAACCTTACAAATGCTCTCAGTGTGGGAAGACGTTTGCTCGGTTAAGTCACTTACAAACCCACGAGAGAGTTCACACTGGAGAGAAACCTTACGATTGCTCTCAATGTGGAAAGAGCTTCACTACTTCAAGTGCTTTTACAGTTCATCAGAGAGTTCACAGTGGAGAGAAACCTTACGTCTGCTCTCAATGTGGAAAGAGCTTCTCTACTTCAGCTAATTTAAGTGTTCATCAAAGAGTTCACACTGGGGAAAATCCTTATCACTGCAGTGTTTGTGGGAAGAGTTTCAGTGGACATGGCGGTTTAGTGTCACACCAGAGAACTCATACAGGTGAAAAACCTTACAAATGCTCTCATTGTGAGATGACTTTTGCTCGGTCATTTACATTAAAAACCCATGAGAGAGTTCACACTGGAGAGAAACCTTACGCCTGCTCTCACTGTAAAAAGAGCTTCTCTACTTTAGGTCATTTGAGAATCCATGAGAGAATTCACACTGGAGAGAAACCTTACATGTGCTCTCAATGTGGAAAGAGCTTCATTCGAAGATATCATTTGAGAAATCATGAGAGAATTCACACTGGAGAGAAACCTTATAACTGTAGTGTTTGTGGGAAGAGTTTCACTCGAAGTCACCATTTAGTGATACACCAGAAAACTCATAAAAGTTAAAGACTTTACGAAAAAACGTGCATTGGGTTTTATATTCGTTTTATCGTCTTTTCACTAAGATGCAGTTTGGTTTTAGTCATATTTTAGTCATCTGAATTGTATTTTTAATTAAGTCTTGTTTTAGTCAAATAAAATTGAAAGGGTTTAAGCTAAAGTGTAATTGAATGTGTCACACTGACAAATATATAAGTGCTGTGATATAAATATTCTTTCATATCCTGAAAAAAGTCATAACCTTAAAGGTATAGCGGAAGATTTTCGTTTTCCGGGTGGATCATCAGGACTATTGGTCATCCCAGATGTCAATCATTCTGATTATATGTTGACGTATAACCGTCGTACGTGCTCGCCTCTAGGTTCGCTTGCTGCACATGCGCACTTTCAAGTGTATGTGTGTTGTGCTACGGTTTCAACCATTCATTGAAGCTGTGTTTTTTTTCAAAATGTCTGAGGGTCGCAACAGAAAAAGTGTCTACGAATTGTATGACAAGAAGAGAAAGGACTATAAAGAAAGAAACAAGACCAGAATGTTTATGGGAGACTATTTCACACGCTGGCTGCTGGTGTGAGCTAAAAGGACAGGTTGGGCTTCCCACGCGAAGTTTCTACTGGAAAGGTACGTTCTGTCATGCTATTTGGAGAATCCATTTAAAATCACTGCTAGTAAAAGTTGATGTAAGCTATGATTAGCGATGCTAGCCCTGGCACAAGTCACGAACCGCACAGACACGGTAAACATGCCGACAGAAACTTGTAAACAGAGCGAAGAGAAGAACTGAGCTCCTGCATGCTCTTTCTCTGTCTCGTGCACGCGTTTAATAGGCGTTCCCTCTCGGGAGGAGGGAGGGAGAGTGTTGCGTGTGCATTTTTTTAAAGATATCGAGGGGCGGTTCTTTTAAATAATTCGGGAAAATCTTCCGCTATACCTTTAATATTTCAGAAAAGTCTATTAATTAGAGTTCTGTAGGTTCTGTAGGAGACAGAGGACACTGGACTATGAATGACATTATCAGTTTATTCAAAGAATGCATTGAAATATTATTGTTCGCTAATATCTACACAGAAGCTGTGTGGCTTTATTAAATGCAAAAGTTAACCTGAAAATTTTTTAGATTTCCTTTAAGAATCCTAGGATTTGCCTGAATTATGACCTTATTTGAAAGGGTCATGAATAATAATGTTGAGCTCTGCTCTGATTGGCTGTTTCTCCTTCAGTAGCTCTGTGTTTGTGTGTAAACAGATCTTATGTATAAGCCTGTATTAGGGATGTTGCTGTGTGGAAATTTTCCCACCGGTTAATTGGCTTGTGACAAACCTGGTGATCCTGGTATTACCAGGTGGGAGGGGCTTATAGATGCATGTGCAGCCGTGCCCATTTTACTTTCACTTTTGAATTAAAGGCAATTGTTTAAATGCAGCGCTTGCGTAAACTGCTTTAAGTCGCTTATGAATCCGCGTGCAGCAGTGATTTTTATTCAACAGTGTCTTGTAAATAGTAAAACAAAAGTCATGGACAAAAATGAAGGGATCCCTAACCTAATATTTTTCTGCAATCAAACGATTTATTTAGCTCTCTGTACCTGTTAACAGGTAGTTTGACGCATTGTTCCTGAGCAAACTGCTCCAGTTCTCTCAGTTTCATGGGTGTCTTCTCCAGACAGCAAGTTTCAGCTCTTTCCAAAGATGTTCCATAGGATTCCGTTCAGGATCCTGCATAGAGTCGTGGCACACTGTGCCAGGTGCAGCAAAACAGCCAAAAAACATAATCCTCCGTGTTTTACTGTAGGTATGAAATATTTAAAGTTTAAGCAGACTTTCAATGTAACCCATGGGCATCCTGAAATACAAATGAAAATGATCATGATACAGTGTGAACTCTTGTAAGGTGCTTCCAATAACGCTGTCTTTCCTTTTCTCAGTCAAAACAAAAATCGTCTCATCCTCGCTTCTGCTGCTAGAGAACTCCACCATACGTGTGTGTGTGTGTGTGTGTGTGTGTGTGTGTGTGTGTGTGTGTGTGTGTGCGCTCGTGCGTGTGTTTCCTTTAGTGCTATGAGCCAAGTTTAAATTATGCCGTCTTGGCAGTGAAACAATTAAATATTTAGCTGATGCTTTTATCCATGGCAACTTACATTGCATTTAAGATATATGTTTTATTAGTGTGTGTTTTCTTAGGGAATCAAAGGCAAATCCTTTGATCTCTTAACCTAAAGGCTTACATGAAAGAAGACAGTTTGATAAGAAGTATCAGAAGGAAAGTCTTTGAACATTGACCGTGCTGCGGTAAAGCAGCAAACCGTGCCTTCACACCAAGGACGAAATAATTGTTCGCCTTGAGCAATATCACATCCGGTAGATAGGTGTTGCTGATCAAGACTGCATTTATGCCTGTACGCTTGGTGCCGTAACCCACTTTTCAGATGTCCAGCTTATTATTTGTTTTTATTTCATTTATTACATATTGCATTATTTATCATTCATTTATTTTATCATTTACTTTTATTCTTATTTTTATTATTCTTTTCTGTTTTATAAACATTTAGTTTATATTATATTCATTTCATTGTATTTAGTTATTCTATTTTGTTGTTTAAATTTTATGAGCTGTATTGTCTTTTAATGCTGATATAATAATAAATCATATAATAATGCAGTACATTTTCACTGTCTGTGTAACGACACAGGGTTAGGGTCTTTGCTTCTAGTCAGACAAAGTTAATCTGATAATCGACATCGTCAGACAGACCATTGAGAATACAACTAAGATTATTCAATAAACCACTTTTATTTCATAACAATTTTAATTCAATTTTTATTTATATAGCGCTTTTCACAATTTGGTAATTGTTTCAAAGCAGCTTTACATTAATAGAAGCAGTGAAAAGCACAGAAAATCGACAGATAGCACAACATAATACACGATAGCACAAGCACCTAAATTTGCTGCGGCTATAAATCAACATTAAAGCGAATTTATTACTAATGTAACTTAAAGAAGTTAAGCCCAAGAAGGCTGCCTCCCCGGGTTGAAAAACCACCTCGGAGAAAAAACCCCCAGACTTTTTAGCCGGGGAAGTAAAAAAGTCCTAGGAGGGAAAAACCCTATATATATATATATATATATATATATATATATATATATATATATATATATATATATATATATATATATATATATATATATATATATATATAAATACACACAAACACATTGAAACGGATAAGGAGATTAAGCGGGTTCTGCTGGTGGTCATTGGTCAGGCATCAGCTGGGCATCACGTTGAAGAACAGCCAGTAGATCAGAGGTGTGCCGACTTTCACATTTACCAGAACTGGATTTGTTTGTCTCATTGTCCTAGGGATCGAGGACGAGACGGGGAGAGGGAAACAAAATCTTATTAGCGTAGGGGCCGTTCACATGTAAAGCAAGTGTCACACAGTGATGTGGTTTAAGTCAGCTCGGTTCCGGACAGGCTAACTATTGCTGGTTAAGTGTATTACATATAGTTGATGATTTTAGAAAATTTGTGGGCCCAGGGTGAGTCTATGTATGGGGCCCCCCATATGATCTTTCAAACAGAAACTCGTTTCTTAACACTTTGTCTTTTGTCTGCTGTTCTTCTCTTTATCTTTGATCTGTTGATTTGAAGTAAAAACTCATAACAGAGTCGATATTTGAGTACAGATTCAGTGATTTCCTAACAGGAATGGGTAGAATTTCAGATTGTAGTGGCAAAAAAAATCCAGGGGCCAAACAAAAATTACAATTTATCAAAAACACAGAATGTATTCAAAGATCATCCCCAGTCATCTGTCTGCATTTATATAGTAACATCAAACCCTTCTTATCTGAGATGACGTACACTCTCTGCATATTATTGATCCTGCCACAGTTATTTATTACTTCAATGTTTGTCATTGTAATCGTGGGGAAAGTGCAGCTTGACTCCTTTAACTAAAAGGAATTAAATATCACTATGGCATTAAATAAAGTGTTGTTCACTTCTAGTGCAGTAATCATTAACACATTCAGTGCTCTGTGAATCTGTGAAGCCCACAAAAAGACTACCAAATATTCCCCCCATGGACTAATTAGTCCATCAACCAGTAAGAGCATTGCATCAAAACCTTGTCTAAATATAGTCGTCAACGAACCTTTTTCACGTGACGAACACGAGACGAGACGCAACAGGTGTGTTCGACTTCATGCGGCGCTGCGCAGAACGATCGGCGGCTGACTTGAAGCAGTGCATTCCGGTTAGTAATTTTGTCCGACTTGAGCTGGCGCTGGAGGCACGTGACTGTGTCAGATGGTTTTAAAGAACCGCGAGAGCGATTTGAGATCAGCCGCCTGAGGCTATGTTTACACGTGGGCGGCTATTTTCATAAACTGACATTTCAACCTCTCCGGTTTCAAAAATAATATCGTGCACACATGTCAGTTTTCAGTGTTTATTTATACGTACTTGTGCATACATTCCATCAAGAGAAGCTCAATCCCACGTAAGCCAATCACCGGCAGCGCTGGTGGTGACGCGAACTGGTTCTTCATGTTGGTGGGAGGAGTTGTTGCAGTAGATGATCGATAACGTCAAAGTACCGCGAGAGTGAGTTGAGGAATCACACGTAGAGGTCTAACTTTGAATCTCTCTCGCGGTACCTTGACATCATCTGTCTGTCGGTTCTTGCAGCGCCCATGAAGTCAAACACGTGTAAAATTGCTGACATCCGAGCACTCGTCTCTGCTCCTCGACATAATGGAGCAGCTGTATTTGCAAATACAAGCACACGAAACGAGTTTGCAGGAACATAAATGTGATCTTGGAAGCGTTCAGAGTAGCAGTCACATGTAAACATAGGTCGCACTTTTGACGTAGGTGCGAGCTCTGGTGCATACTCTGTGACGTTGCCTGCTTAAACATCCATTTGTCTCATTACATGCAACCGAAGATTTTCAAGATCTCCACTCTGGCCGGAGTTTTTAGAAACAATCGGTTTCAGAGGCGAGTTCTTCGTTTGCGTGTAAACGAGGGCCACAAACGAAGGTAAATCTCTCAGTTTTTAAAAATAACCATGTACGTGCAAACAGGGCCTATGTCAGCCAGCGCAGTTTCCGAAGAGGAGCTGCACGGGCTGCTACATGACGACACAGATGTTTCACGATTGGTCGGATTCACCACATGACAACAATCACGTGTGTTTCGTGTTTATTTTTCACCCCTGCAGTTCCACAAATGCTCATAAATCTGTATTTTATAACAGTTAAAGCTCTTTTCATGTAGTCGCGATGTTATATTGTGTCATGTTTATCAAAATAAAATGGATTAAAAACGTAGACCCCACTACATTGGTATTTAAATAATATATGCTTATGTTAAACTTTATTCCTGTAAAAACATGCTGCAAGCCTCTTCAATTCCACTCATGCTCATACACGGACATTCAAAACAGTATAATTTACTTTTTATGTTGTTTACATCTTACAAATCATGTTTACTGTGATAAAATCAGAGCATCTTCCATGTCTGGAATGGATGTATTCTTGAGTCTATAAAGTAAATAATAACTTTTGTTTGAAATGGGTTTGGCTAAAAGAAAATATTGTTTTGTCTATACTACAACTATTATATGGGTTAAATAGAATTGCATTACTAAAAAAAGAGACTAAAATACAATTTCACTGACTAAAACTAGACTAAAATAGTCATGGATAAGTCTGAATAAAATAAGACTAAAATGCCCAGACTTTTAGTTGACTAAAACTTGGCTAGACTAAAAACAGTATGAACGTGACTAAAACTATTAAAAACTTAAATAACAGCTTGACACAAAGACTAGACTAAAACTAAAATTAAAACAGGCTGCCAAAAACACTACTACAGAGAACTCATACAGGTGAAAAACCTTACAAATGCTCTAACTGTGAGAAGACGTTTGCGCAGTCAAATAACTTAAAAGCCCATCAGAGAATTCACACCGGAGAGAAACCTTACATCTGCACTTAATGTGGAAAGAGCTTCACTGGTTTAAGTACTTTTAAACAGAAATAATTGTTTGCCTTGAGCAATATCTCACCTGACAGATATGTGTCATTGATCAAGACTGCATTTTACGCCTGTACATTTGGTGGCTTAACACATTTTATCAGATGTCCAGCCTATCATTTATTTTCTTTCATTTATTTCATTATTTCATTCATTATCATTCGTTTATTTTATCATTCACTTTTATTCTTATTTTTATTATTCTTTTCAATTTTTATATACATTTAGGTTATATTATATTCATCTAGTTATTCTATTTAGTTATTGTCTTTTAATGCTAATATGAGTCTCCAATGTTCTCCATCTCAAGGTTCAAATGAATGTCAAGAGATTGTTGTGAAACAATACATTTTCACTGTCTGTGTTTGGAATAACAACACCTGATAAAAAAGAAATGCTGTGTTGCTTCAAGTGTCTCGACCGCCGTGCTCGGGGCGGGACTCTCGCTTCAGCCAAAATTCTCATAAACGACAGACCCAACAAACGCTTAAACGCAGGGCCGTGCACAGACATTTTGAGGGGCAGTGGCCCAAACCAAAAAGGGGGCACGGGGGGGCACAATTTATATGGTTTTAACAATATGATGTGTTATAGATTAGTATCAAATAATATAAGTGATTATAATGGAAAATAGACTTTATAACAAGATTTAGAGTGTGACAAAAGTTCTTAATATTCTATATGATTTACATGCTGAAGCTTTGAATCCATGTTTGCAATTTTGAACAGCTTTTGCAGCCTCCCTTCCAACTCTGTCTTTTAAAAAAAAAAACAATGTTTTTTATTTTTTGTCGACAAAGTGTGCCAACAACAGCAAATTTGGTGTTATTTATATTAGATCTCATCGGGTACTCATTAGCAATGTAATTCTAAAAATGTTTGCTAAGTTGTTAGCACTTTAAGAAGACAGAGAGCAAATCATCCACAGAAATACAAAAACATATAGGAAAGCCGAGAGAGGTCATCCATATTTTTATTTTTGCTGCTTGTTTTCTCATGATCTCGAGATAACAAAAGTTGTTTTCTCGCTATCCAGACATAATAATCCAAATGCCATAATGTAATTTCCTGTCCATAATATTTCATTTATTTTGAAGTGGACTGCTGATGCATATGGAGTCTTCACCGTTACCACGCGTAGCTAATTGTCGATAGACGATGGCCCTGTCCCAAATGGCGCACTTCGTGTGGACTTTCGGTCTTCTGGCCTTAAATTGCGCGTTCTCGCTTAGTCTACGAGTCCGTAGGGTGTCCCATCTGTAATTTTTACGCTTTGAAGTGTGCTCATCAGCGCCTCCTTTGCCCCCTTGATGCGGTCTTCAGCGAAGCCCGCACTGCAGCAGGCTTCGCGCACTTTGCCAACCCAGAAGTCCTTGCGAAAGGGTAATCAGACCAATCAGTCGACGGAAGGGAGGAGCTTACACTGACGGGCAACTTCTCTACCTATTTCCGGTGTGATGCTCAAGTGTGGCCCTGTCCCAAATGGCGCACTTCATGTGGACTTTCGGTCTCGTGGCCTTAAATTGCGCGTGCTCGCTTAGTCCACAAGTCCGTAGGGTGTCCCATCTGTCATTTTTACGCTTTGAAGTGTGCTCATCAGCGCCTCCTTTGCCCCCTTGATGCGGTCTTCAGCGAAGCCCGCACTGCTGCAGGCTTCGCGCACTTTACCAACCCAGAAGTCCTTGCGAAAGAGCAATCAGACCAATCAGACGACGGAAGGGAGGAGTTCACACTGACGGGCAACTTCTCTACCTATTTCCGGTGTGATGCTCGAGTCTGTCCCAAAATACGACTCCGGTGCACCCACGTGGACTCGCATTAAGGGTCCCTAAAGTCTGGACTACGTGATGTCATCAAAGTGTGGACTCTGAGGAGGACCACAAGTCCGGAGTGTGCCATTTGGGACAGGACCTGTGTCCCAAAATACAACTCCGGTGCACCCACGTGGACTCCCATCAAGGGTCCCTAAAGTCTGGACTACGTGATGTCATCAAAGTGTGGACTCTGAGGAGGACCACAAGTCCGGAGTGTGCCATTTGGGACAGGGCCAATAAAGTTTGATGTTCGTGAATTTAGGGACCATCTCTAAAGTGCACTGTGTACGTTTCTATCTTCAATAGTATTTAACAGTTTATTTGAATAAATATAAAACATCTAAAAAAAAGTGTGCATTATAGTTGACAACCACGAACACTTTACAGTTGGTTTTGTGACTGTTTGTTGACTTTAAGTTATTCCATTTTAATGCTGTTTAAAGTAGAAACGTATATAGAGTACTTTAAAGACGGTCCCTAAATTCACCGCGCTATCAAATGGTCAATTATTGGCAAATCTGTTTCATCTTAAGCGAATCCCTGAAGTAAAATCTCATTTGTTCATCCATGCTAATTTGCTAAATATGCTTTTGCTGTCTAAAAATTATGTTCTATTGAGTTTTGTTATGTCATAACAAAAGTTGTATTCTTTTGATGTGATTAAAGCTAAAAGATAACGAGAAAATTAAGTAGTGATCACGAGAACACAAGCGGGCAAAAATAAATATAAAACACGACCTCTCTCGGCTTCAAACTACCAAATTACTAATTGAGCAGCTCAACAGCTGAGGTAATGTAATGAATCTACCTGTTAATACAACAAACTGTCGTCTTCGCCCTTCAAAGAGTGGACACAGAATGTGAGAGATGCTGTGGAGCGGGCGGGAAATCACGAAGTGGATTACCAGAAACAGTGGATCTTTAGACGAGCGGTAATAGAACACTTTGACTGGGGTTGGCGAGAGGGGCACCTCAGCCGATTAGGGCAGAGGGGCAGTTGCTCTAGCCACCGGGCCACCCCCCTGTGCACGGCCCTGCTTAAACGAGATCCCTGCGCTTCCTGACCACAAGCACGCGTGACCCTGTTGGAGAAGAGTGTTATGCTTAAAAGCGCCTTCAGTTGTGTTGGGGTAAGAAAGCTCTTTTCCAGTTTGATTTTGAACCCCATTTTCTCCAGATGCTGTGCATGTGTGCATAAATTTCCTGTTTCTACTGAGCTAAAACAAACCAATTGTTGAGTTGGCTTAATATGTAAATGTCAGAGGGGCAAACACAGCATCAGCAGATTTGGTAAATGTATGTGGGGTTAGAGATTATCTGATGGGCAGGGCCTTCACTGAGGAAATTCTATTGTAGTGATTTCCTGTATCAATCTATTCTGGTACCTTTTCCTCTCCATCCTAATGATAATGAAGTGAAATCTTTTGTAGGTGCTGCTATAATTTGATTTTAATTTTCTTCTCTTTTATACCTTAAGCTAGATTCATTAATGTCCTTAATGTAAGGTATTTAATTTGTTCATGATTCCTGTTATAGAAGATTTCTTGTATAATTTTCCTAAATCTATAGTTCCATAAGGTTTATATTTTCTTGATTTTTTTACTGTACTTTTCTGGAAAAGTTTATCTTTTCTGTTTTAATTAGGGTCTGAGCACTGAGGTGCGAACCCCTATTATTTTCCTTAAAATTATTTAAAAAATAATAAATTAAAAATTTTTAACACTTTTGGGCACTTTGGTTTCCTTAACAGTACGATCATGGCACAAGTTTGATGTTATTTGTGAGTAAATGATGACAGAATTTTTATTTTTTGGTGAACTAACCGTTGAATAGAAGGTATGCACATGACGTCACCGTCGGCGAGAGGGACTGCGGTCTCGCCCACTGAGTGGCAAAAGACAGAGCGGCAGCATTTGAGTACAGCGTGACAACAACGCACACACGGTGAAAACGCGTCTAAATGGGAAAAAGCTGTTGTGCGATAGACTGTACTAACAGATTAACAAGAATTCAGAGCTATCGTTTTACAGACTGCCATAAAACACCGAAAGAAGAAATAAATTGATTGTTCATGCCACAGACCACAGGTGGGTAAGTTGCTAGGGTCACTATCAAGCAGAGGTTTTACTTTCTACTTAAAAGTATTTTTCAATTATTTGTGTTTTATCCGTGTTTTTTTTTTGGAAACCATACATTCCAAAGCATATTATCATAATTTTTATTCTATAACATTTCATAAATAATACGTTTTTGTTTTACATTTAAAATTTAATATTATTTTAATGTAATTAGATATTAAATACATTTTAATATGCAATATTAAAAAATACACAGTATGATTATATGCTTTAGAATGTAGTGAAGTAAAACTTTTCCCAATACAAACACCCTAATAAAGCACAGATGCTTGGAAAATGTAGTATTGTCCACCTCTGCTATCAAGGCCAACTAAATTCAATGTAAGCTGATAATAGTCCGTTTTACTAGCATGTTCGCAGCACCCGCTATGAAAACCAGCCATTTTGTTGAACGTTTGCCACTCAACAGGGCGGGGTCACGTGGAAAAGTGACGTCAACGCATACCTTCTATAACGGCAAAAAGTTTTTCTCTCTGCTCGTGTTGTCCTGTCCGTCTGTGCAGCTCTATATTTTACTTCTTTGATTACCAAGTCAGCGAGTATTGCAAGCAGCATCATATTGAAATTTTTCACCCCTTGGTGAGCGGAACAAGGTGTGTAGTTTTATGTTTATAAAATGTGAATCTTTATTTATGTTATTGTCTATTATTTACAAAATGCGTGGTCTGAAACGCCTCACGTGTTAACAAAATGAAACTGCTGTTCACATGTCGTAGGACCTACTTTTATTTGTCTTAACATGTAATTTAATGTAGAACTGTGATAAGACTATTTGCTTGACGAATGCATTAATTAATTACTTGTTATTATTAATTCTGTAAAATCAGTTAAAACCTTATCATTATGTATAATTAATTACAGTTAATTGTACTAATTGTTACCTTTGAGCTAAATCGGGGAGTTCCCTTAAATTAAAGTAATGTTTCGGTCGGAGGTTCATCATATAGTGTTTTAAATAACGTTATATTCACTTCCTCCTGCTGAATCGCTCATTTTAAAAGTCTCTTTGTGAAGAACTAAATTACTTTCTTCCACCACAGACGTAAAGCTCAGAATGACAGTTAACCCTTTCAGCTGTTTGTTTTAAATCTCATAATAACTTAATATGTAATAGCCGTTTCTCAAGATAACAGTTCTAGGTCACAAAATATTGTTTTAAGATTCAGGCGATAATTGATGTATAATACTCAAAGGTGCAATCGATTAGTAAAGGTGACGCATATTTAAACATTTGCTTAGAAAAAGGGGCAGAAAATGATTGTTTTATTATCATTTATGGATGTGTTTCTTCTTTATACCTCATGCTTTGCTACTTCCTCACAGCAACATAAAGGAGCTAAAGGAGAAACGTGCTGTTCTTCTTATCATGATAACTCCAACCGATTCGAGTCTTTAGTTTATCTAGCATTCACATACTGTTTCACCTATGGCATAGTATAAGATGTGTGTGTGTGTGTGTGTGTGTGTGTGTGTGTGTGTGTGTGTGTGTGTGTTGATTTCTTGACGCATATCATTGCTTTTGACACATATCTTTGTGGGTGACAGCCCATCTAAATAAAGAGGCTCGCAGAGAGAGAATCAGGAAAGAGACAGCTCTCTGGTGCTCTCCCTCGAGAATTGTAAACCCTTATTTGTGTCTTAATTTGTTAAGGTTTATTAGTAGGATAAACCTGACAGGGGATGATCATTTAATCCACAAATTCATGACCTAGTAAGCTAGGGAACTGATTGACACAGAAAGTTTTAAAAACAGCATGAATGTGTGAGCGTGTGACCATCCGCTCTGTTGCTCAGGTGGTTCTCGCCTCCCTCACTTATTGTAAAATAAAAAATAATATGTAAATAATTGAGAGTGGTGAAGTGTTACGATACTGGTGGAATATTTCAAAATTGCAAAGGTGTGGCCCAATATACAGTATATGGGCCCTAAATGGGTTTGTCTACAAGTACAACTGTGGCCCCACCTTGATTAGCTCACATGAATTTGATATAGAATCTGAGTGGAGCTCATGTGGGACCCAGCTGGGCAACTTGCAGAAGATCCATATTGGCCCACTTAATGAAGCCCACGTTATATAGCAGGCCCCAGTATGGGTTTTTAATGGGTACTGGACTGGTCCCTCATTATGTAATAATTATACTTTTAATATATATTATATTTGACTACAAATGATAACTGATAATAGCAACATAATTTCAGTTTGGTAATTATCAGTTTTCAGTTCTTTCATCTATAACATCACAAAACATGAAGGACTACTTTATTTTTTTAACTAAACTACTTTTTATCTAATTTTATTACACTTTCAGCACTAAAATAATCATCAACATTTAAAAACTGCTAATGCAGGTAATGACTAACCATTTAACACATAACACTTAAAAACAAAACAAGCAATGAAAGAAGTTCATCAAAACTTAAATAGTTGATGATCGAAATCCCTGTCCTCTTCGTAATAAACCACATTGACACAATGTAAAAAATGCATAAAAACACCAATGGTCAGTATTTAATTTCTTTTATTTTAAAATTATTTTTTTTAGGTAAATTTTTTAGGTTAGCAAAGAATGACAGTCAGCATTCAATTTTTAAAGCGCTAAAAATTATAACATGCAAAGCCCTTCTCTACTTTCAGCAACCTCTCAATGCCGCCTCATATGTTTCACTTTAGGAAACCCTAACAATTTAATATAGCTTAACTTGTTACAATTTTATACAAAAATTAAACATTCTTAAAGGTGTAGCGGAGGATTTTCTCCAATTTTAAAAAAAATTGCGCAACACTCTTGATTGAAAACTAGGAGGACCAATAGTATTGATGATCCACCTTCAATTCTCGTTAAGTATCAACATTTATAGCTAAATAGCGACATCTCTAGCTATTAGCTGCCTCGAGTTGACAACTCTATCAAAATAATGTTATAAGGATTGTGATCTAATGATCTAACACAATCAGAAACAACGGTTTAG
This sequence comes from Misgurnus anguillicaudatus, assembly GCF_027580225.2. Taxonomy (NCBI): domain Eukaryota; kingdom Metazoa; phylum Chordata; class Actinopteri; order Cypriniformes; family Cobitidae; genus Misgurnus; species Misgurnus anguillicaudatus. The sequence continues at coordinate 300,590 of NW_027395282.1, forward strand.
TCTTACTTATGAAAGGTAATTTCCCGAGACTCGTTTTAAGGGGTGTGAAGGTTTGTACACCTCCAAACTAGTGGCTGGCGCCCTCAGGATTGTTTTCATGGGGGGCAGTACAAATCTTAAGGTGGCACAATTAAAAAATGTATTATGCCTGAATCTAATGGTCAACTGTTTTCCCTTTGCTTTTAATACTACTTGGAGTATATAGTTATCCTTCTTTATTACTATTATAATTAACTAGAGACAAATAAAAACTGCAAATAATTTAAAAATCAAATGGTGGAATAGTATGAATCTATCAAAGATGAGTATCGATCAATCAACATGCAGTGTTGGGAACGTTAGAGGCTGTTTACACTTGGCATTAACATGCGTTTTCATCGATCAGATCACAAGTGATGACGTTAATGCCAGATGTAAACGGTGTTCAAAACGTTTTGAGCTCGTCCACTTTCGACCACTTTCAACCACATCCAGAGGTAGTCGAAACCACTTTCGATCGGATCGCTTTTGTAGTTGCGGAACGCACATGTGGTTGAATGTGTTCGAACAGCCACACGCGACCGCCTTCTCTCCGCCCATTTATCTAATCTGAGGTACTGTTTTACGTCTTTTCTGACTTCTGCCGTGAACACACGTTGTACAGCGCTATTTTTAGCCTTTCATTGATAAAACTAAAGCAGCTCATCTCCGCAGTTTCATTTTGCAAGCGTGTGAAAGTTGCACAATCCTATTTCATCAATTGTGCTGAAATATCAGAGAATGCTCTAACATATACATGTACAAAACACTGTGCAGCATATTTACTTACAAGACAAGCAGTGGACTCCGACATAATGTTAGTTTGCGTCCATATAAACTCATCATAACTTAAAACAGCGGAGAGACTCGCCCCCCGTCTCGACAGACCACCCCCTCACAGTATTTGGGACAGAAGCGGTCGAAAGTGGAGAAAAGAGACGGATTTAAATACCAGGTGTAAACGTGTCTCTCTCGTCCACTTGTGATCCGATCGATGAAAACACATCTTAACTCTTTCACCGCCATTGACGAGATATCTCGTCAATTAAGAGAAAACACTTCCCCGCCAATGACGAGATTTTCCGTCTTTCTGCAATACCGCTATTATCCACCAGGTGGTGCCCTTCCACAACTTTTTAAACCCGGAAGCATTGCCCTATGGCAGTGTTTCCCAACCCTGGTCCTCGGGCACCCCCTTCCAGAAAGTTTTAGATGTCTCCTTATTTAAAACACCTGACTCGACTCATTAGCCTCCTTCCAAAATGGTAAAGACGTGTCCCTAACAAGCTGATGAGTTAAATCAGGTGTGTTTAATAAGGAGACATCTAAAACTTTCTGGGAGGGGGTGCCCGAGGACCAGGGTTGGGAAACACTGCCCTATGGCAAGCTGCTGCATGTCTGTGTCTGTTTTAAAGATCGCTCTGAATGGAATTATCTCTGCTTTTTGCTCAAAATGTGATGTTTTTGCAGAAACCTACCCATATTCAAAAGCTGATTACAAAAGAACCACTAAAGGTAGGATGAAATGTTTTTTTTGTTTGAAAGCAGAGGGTCTGTTCTTTCATTTGGTATATTGTATGTTTATATGTTTAAAGAAGAACATTTTCTGGAAGGCATTAAACTTTGGTGAAAATCATGAAAAACGCTGGCGCTGGCTGGCAACTTTTTTTAAAAACGCTGGCGGTGAAAGAGTTAATACCAAGTGTAAGTCTAAGCATACGTCAAACCCGTCGCCATCTTAGAACAGGCGTCTTGTCATAGGAAGTAGCTAGGTAACACTGCTATGTACTTCGAATTCATGGACGATGCCGGACTTTTATGCTGCATATGGATGTTAGGGCTACTAGCACTATGCATTATATTTAGAAAAAGTAGATTTTCATAATATCACAACTTAATTTTTTTCTGGACTCAATGCTAAATACATGTCTGACTGTTGAAATGAACCAAAAGAAAACCAAGAAAATCGCATTCATGACAATTTATGGTGATTTTATTTCCATTACACCATTGCCTATAATGACGCTTATTGTGGGATTCCTATGTTTCAAGATGGCGGCTCTATTTGACGCATTCCGTCCAATGGACTGCCGTAGCCAAGGCGACATCTAGTGTACATATTTATGGAATGAAGAGACACGAGCATCAACCGCTGTGTTTACATCAGTTTTGTTTTGTGTTTGGTGCTTTTCTGTAAACAAATTCTTATCTCTGTGTATTTTAGTGTTGAGATGTTGATGATGAAATCAGAAGAAACTGATGAGGGTTTACAGGATGAGGAATCTACTGATCAAACCTCCACAGAGTCTCTGAATTCTGTCTGTAACGCTGGAGAACAACAGCAGATCCTGCAGACCAAACTCAAGATGTGTTCAGTCAAACTCATCGACTGCAGGAACCTCATGATGAAGATGAGAAGAGAAACCATAGAAGAGGAAGAAGACTGTTATGATGATTTCGACAGTGACAATGATTTTATTCCTTCGGGTAAGTTTCTTCTGTTGTCTTTTCAAAATAATTAATTAATAATTGTATAGAGACTGTTCAACTTTTATCTCTAAGTCCACCCCAGTTCAATGACCGGTCCGTAGCCAAATAGTAGATGAGTAAATATTAGTTTATTAATCAATGTATTAGCAAGTTAGCAAGCTTTACTGAGCTCAGGATTCAGTACCACACACAGATAGCAATGGCTATTGCAGAATCATCAGTTGCCAGGCAGCTTTTGTTCTCATAGGTTGTCTCACACAGGGATCCCATTCTGCACAGAAATATCACAGCAACATATCTCCCTCTTAAAGACATCTTCTTCCTTATGAAAACCTTTACTTAAGGGCAGAAAACTCTTGATGTGTTCTCCTTAGAGAGAGTTGTGCTGCTGTGTCTCATACTGTAGTCCATTTAAAATACATTTGGAAAATACAGCACTGAAAAGCAACAAAACACTTTTCTCTTTATGTTTATGCTGTTAACTATGTTTATGGAATTCGCCCTCCGTCTGTGTGTGTGCACACTCAAAAGTGCATAATCACTGAAATCACTTAACGCCCCAGAAGTCATCGCGGCAAAATAATGGTAGAGGTCAGGTGACCAACAGGAAGATCGCACACATTTCAATTATCACTAGTGCGTTCTGTGCTTGCGACCTCCTGAGTTCGTTCTTCCAAGGTCGCCTGGCAAGACCGATCTCCACAAGAATGCAAGTCTGTTCTTTGTGTTCTTGGAATTGAGAAACAGCCTGTGTTATTAATGTTAATCAACAACAAGAGACAAAGAGAAAATCACTTCTGTAGCTCTAAAACTACTTATATTTAATTCATACAATTATATTGAATTTATACAGCATGCACACAGTTGTGCAAATTTTTATTCCCTTTTTTATTACACACAAAAACACCACTGTCTGTCTATGCAAATATTCTTGTAAACACAATTGTTCATGTCTAAAGCCCTGAATACACTGCAGGATTTTTCACTCCTAAGATCATTACCTTATCACACTGTGCGACATGGATCATTTAAACTCTGGTACAACAGGCGTGTAGACTGTACGATGATGACACGGAAGCTTCGGCGACTGCGTCACATGTTAGCGCAACGTCAACAGCATGTGCCCCTGGTAAACAAATACCAGTACGGAGATCGTAGCAGCAAACACACTGTGCGGTGATCATGCTGAATTTCTGACACTGTCAGAAAACTATCATAGGCTATCTTTGGACGCAAGACCGGAAAAACAGCAGTTTTTGAACCTCTCTCACTGTACGACATAGGACCACCGATGAAGAGCTACGATTACAGAAATCACAACGATTGTTTCACGATGACAATCTTTCGTCTGGGACAGCCAATAATCGTGCTGTTTATCCAGGCTTTAGGTCAGTTTTCAAACTCCCGGCCCGCTGTCTATTTGCGTCCCTCCCTCCCCTTCTCTGCTCCCTGCGTCTGCTGTCAAATATATAACATTCCGGTAGGCAGAAAGATTTATATTTAGTTTTATATTTATTTGATTATTGTTGTAAACGTTAAAGAGGCCGTTCAGTCTGTAGACCTAACTGTTGATTATTAACTGGGGTGATATTAAATCATGAATATGAAAACTGACATGTTTTTATGGTCTTGGTCTTGACTCAGACTTTATTCCACAAAGACTCGGTCTTGACTTGGACTCGACTCTATTTGAAGGCCAACAGAGTCGGTCTTGACCCTTCAAATAACCTAATAGTTGGGTTGGTTCCTGTTTAACCTCCTAATACTTGGTGTGTTCACATACATGGACATGACATTTTTTGTTGTTTGCACCATAATACTTAATTGTGTGTAACTGGAATCTGTACACAAACATAGACAATAACACTGCTTCATGTTCAAAGAAAAATATTTGGTTATTATATATAAATGGCCTGTCAGCCTTTGATGTAAAAAGCTGCGCCGCCGAATGCCTGTTTATTGCAGTACATATGCGGTCGAATTGAAATAAACTCTGAGGTAAATGCGCCAAACACATTACAATAAATAAGCAATAACAGTGGAAAAAACGTTATTATCTCTCAAAACTTTATATGACAAAATTATATTTAAATGAAAAATTCTTACAGTTATTCAAAGATGCACGCATTATTCCATATTACTCCCATTTATGAGCACATTCATCTCTGGCCTCGCAATGTTATGTAATAGCTGATTGACAGGTGCGCATCTCCGTCTCTCAAACAGGTATGATTTTATATAGTTAGGCTACTCATTTACAGAGAGAGATAAATTACTTCAGCCACCAGATGAGGATCTTCCACTTTAGCCACCAAATGAGGATATCCCTGGCAATTAAAGGAATAGTCTACTCATTTTCAATATGAAAATATGTTATTACCTTAACTAATTAGCGATGTCCCGATCCGATCACGTGGCGAGCAAGTTTGGTGGTACAAAATAAAACGTAGCGCTTTTCTAAGCGGATTTAAAAGAGGAACTATATTTTATGGCGTAATAGCACTTTTGGGAGTACTTCGACTCGCCTGAAAAGTCCGCTCCCCTTCTCACTCTCATAATGGGAGAGGGAGGGTGTTACTGCGCGGAGTCGAAGTACTCACAAAAGTGCTATTACGCCATAAAATATAATTCCTCTTTTAAATCCGCTTAGAAAAGCGCTACGTTTTATTTTGTACCACCAAACTTGCTCGTATAACTACTCGTCTTAAATAGGAAAAACGTTGATGTGTTTGGTCACTTCTAACTTTATCTCTAAATGGTACAATTGAATGAATGGGGCTAAGCTAAATGCTATCGAAGCGTCGCAGCGCGCTCCGGCGCTTACGTGCACGCACACAGATGATAGAGGGATGTATCAACAGTTCTTAGTTAAGGTAATGATATATTTTAATATTGAAAATGAGTAGACTATTCCTTTAAGGCACGGGGTAAAATTCGTAGGCCGCTTCCGTAAGCGCCGCGTCAGATCCTTAGATGAAAGCCATACCTTTTGCTCACAAATAAAGCGGGGCGCGGGTCGACGATGGCGGTCAGCCGTGACTTTGGTCCGTCTGGATGCTTGGATCAGAGTTTCTCTAGCCCTCCTCCAGGTGCGTTTGCAACGTTGAACAAAGGCAAGAGCAGATGGAACAGTCGCTTCGGGTTCTTGTGAAGGGAAAAGAGGGGGCTGAAATCCCATGGAAGCCTCAAAAGGAGACATTTTAAGGGAGGCCGTCGGAAGGGAGTTATGAACATATTCTTCCCAGGGTAACTGTTGGCACCAGGAGCTCGGATACTGAGATGTCAGACAGCAGAGCGCTCGACCAAGATCCTGATTAGCCCGTTCGCATTGCCCATTGGTCTGAGGGTGATAACCTGAAGACAGGCTGGCAGTGGAGCCGATCTGCTTATAGAACTCCTGCCAGAAACGAGACATAAACTGAGGACCCCTATCTGAAACAACGTCTGTGGGCAGACCGTGTAAGCGAAAGACGTGTTCAATCATGGCTTGAGCTGTTTCTTTGGCAGTGGGAAGCTTGGGCAGGGGAACAAAATGAGCCACTTTGGAGAAGCGGTCAACTACAGTCAGAATTACTGTGTTACCTTTAGAACTAGGTAAATCGATTCCCCAGCGCAGTGAACCTACCACTCGCCCCTCCGGGAGAATGGTTTCATCTCTGGTGGGCTCGGGATTATCGAACATGCGAGAAATGGCATCAGGCTTAGTGTTCATTAAAGCCAGGCCGGTACGAGAGGGTGAAGTTAAATCGGTCAAAGAAGAGTGCCCAACGAGCCTGACGCGATGACAACCTCCTGGCTGAACGGATATATTTGAGATTTTTATGATTCGTCCAGACCAGGAAGGGCTCTGAGGATCCCTCCAACCAGTGACGCCACTCCTCCAAGGCTAACCGCCAGCAGCTCCCGATTACCTATGTCGTAGTTGCGTTCGGCTGGGTTAAGTCTGTGTGAGAAATTGGCGCAAGGATGCACCTTTCCGTCCTTGGAAGACCGTTGAGATAAACGGGCCTACCCCAACATCAGAAGCATCCACCTCAACGATAAACTGCGCAGCAGGATCTGGAATAGAGAGAATAGGAGCAGAGATAAATCTGGACTTTAAATTATCTAAGGCCTCCTGAGCCCTCTCATTCCATTCAAATTTTACTTTGGTTGAGGTGAGATCCGTAAGTGGCTGAGCGACCTGGCTGTAGTTTTGGATGAATCGCCGGTAAAAATGGGTGAACCCCAAGAAACGTAACAGCTCCTTATGGCAATGGGGACAGGCCATTGAGCAACTGCTTTAATCTTGACTGGGTCAGGACGTATCTCACCAGCGGCTATCACAAAATCCAGGAACGAAAATGACCTCTTGTGGAACTCGCACTTCTCCGCCTTAACAAATAACTGGTTCTCCAGAAGCCTCTGAAGGACTCTGCGAACGTGCCGAGTGTGTTCCTGCATAGAGGGAGAAAAGTTGAGAATATCATCTAAATACACAAAGACAAATTTGTCAATCATGTCTCTCAACACGTCGTTAACCAGAGCCTGAGCCCGAACGGCCGAACGCAGTACTCAAAGTGTCCAGAGGGGGTGTTAAACGCTGTCTTCCATTCATCGCCCCCTCTTATGCGCACCAAATGATAGGCATTACGCAAATCGAGCTTGGTAAAGAACTGTGCTCCCTGTAAAAGCTCAAAAGCAGTAGACATTAAAGGCAGGGGGTACCTATTCTTAACAGTAATGTCATAAAGACCTCTGTAATCAATACAGGGACGAAGGGAGCAGTCCTTCTTTTTAACAAAGAAAAACCCTGCCCCAGTGGGCGAGGTGGAGGGACGGATGAGACCAGCACGTAAAGCATCATTAATATATTGGTCCATTGCCTCTATTTCTGGACCGGAAAGAGAATAAAGTCTACCTTTAGGCGAAGAAGTACCTGGGAGGAGATCGATGGCACAATCATAAGGCCAGTGAGGAGGAAGGGAGGTGGCCCGGGCTTTACTGAAGACCTGGCCGATGTCTGCATATACCGCCGGGACTCCCATCAAATCGGTACCTGAGGAAGAGAAGACACAGAAAGAGAAGCCGCAGAACCCAAACACGAAACATGACAAGACTGAGACTGAGACCAAGATAACACTACACTACGTTGCCAATCAACGTGAGGATTGTGCTGCGCCAACCACGCATGTCCCAAAATGATGGGAGAGATAGAAGCATGCAGAAGATGCAGCACAATCTTCTCACGATGATTACCAGAAATGAACAAACTCACAGGAGATGTGCAATGTGTGATCTGTGCCATCTGCTGCCCTCGGAGAGACCAAACATCAAGTGGCGACTGGAGTGGAACGACAGGAAGACCCCAAGCACGGGCCAGTTCTTCGTCAATAGTTTCCCTCAGCACCGGAGTCTAGAAGAGCGACGGTGGAATGATCCTGCCCGGCGTAGGACAATCTCACTGGTAGTCGTGTGCACATAGTCGGGGAGAATTTGGAAACATTGGCGCCCACCAGGACTCCCGTCCTCACTGATGGGCGGACCCTTTTACCGGACAGGTTCTGGCTATGTGCCCGGACTTCCCACAATAGAGACAAAGATTATTACGGAGTCGTCAATCTCTCTCTCTCTCTCTCTGACAGACGAAGACCCCAACTTGCATGGGTTCAGACTCGACGAAGGCAGAACTGGAAACGGCCTCTGAACAAATAGGATGAGAGGGAATGGTGCGTTGACGAAGAGAGCGTCGTTGATTACGGAGTAGCCTCCGTGCTTCAACTCTGAGAGCTAGATCGATAATACCCTCCAGTGAATGGGGAAGCTCGTGCGTAGCGATCTTGTCTTGAATACCATCAGCCAATCTATCGACGAACTGGGCACGGAGAGCATCCTTGTTCTAACGACAGCCAGCCGCTAAGGTCTTAAATTCGATGGCATATTCAGTGACTGAGGATCTACCTTGAACTAGCCGCACCAGTTGAGCAGCGGCGGCATCCCCACGCACAGCGCGGTCAAAAAGTCTCTCCATTTCCTCTCGGAACATTTCAAAAGATCTGCAACAGGGGTCTTGGGCATCCCAGACAGCAGTCTCCCAGTCGCGGGCCTTGCCAACCAGGCGCGTAATGACGTAAGCCACCCGAGTGCATTCTGAGGCATAACGGCGGGGCTGGAGAGCAAAAATGAGTGAGCATTGGGACAGAAAAGCCCGGCAGGAAGACGGATCACCGTCATAAGGTGGTGGATAGCATACGGTAGCATAGATGAAGTGGTATCACGACGGACCTGATCGAGACGAGAGTAAAGCTCCGCCACCCGTGCAGTAAGATCGTCCACCTCCTGGGCAGTGGATGTAAGCTGAGCAGTGTGTTGCCCCAACCAGGAACCTTGCTGTGCGAGCGGCGTCTTCAGTGAATTATCCTCCGTGGAATCCATTCTTGGCAAGTTTGTCCTGTTAGGAACGACAAAGGACAGATAGATTACAATGCAGAAGTTATTTATTGAAAATTCACAGAAAGAGATAAATGACTTCAGCCACCAGATGAGGAATGTTCACAGAGAGAGATAAATGACTTCAGCCACCAGATGAGGACGTTCCACTTTAGCCACCAGATGAGGATGTTCCACTTTAGCCACCAGATGAGGATATCCCCGGCAATTAAGGCACGGGGTGAAATTCGTAGACCGCTTCCGTGAGCGTCGCATCACGGAAGCAACTTGGACAGAGTGACAGTCTGTGATGTAAATACACCGTGAAATTTAACCAGCTGTGCTGGACCACGGCAACCAACTCCAAAGGACACACTGGGCACAGTCTGCGACGTAGATATGCCGTGGAAATTTAACCAGCAGTGCTGGACCACGGCAGCCAACCTCAATAGACATGCTGGACAGCGCTATAGGCAGCAACGCAGCTGGAGCTGCGACAGAGAGAGAGAGAGAGAGCAGAATTAATGGGAAGCCCAGGCAACGGACAAATGGTGGAGAGAACCCCTGAGCTCCTAGTCCACTCGATGGAGAGCTGGTGGCAAAAATAGTTAATCCACAAAGTAGACAATGTCTTAGATGAAATACAGATCATCCACAATGCAGGCAAAGTCTTAGGAGCAAAACAGAATAATCCTCAATGTTGGCAAAGTCTATGGAAAAATCAAATAGTCCTTTAATGCTGGTGAATGTTTCAGGCTGGAAACTGGAAAACAGCAGACAGCACAGAAAAATACTTTCTGACAAAAACCGGAAAACTAGCATCAGTGGAGAAGACTAAGTATGATACTTGCATGTCTTGCCCATTAAAAGAAAGTGTCCTGATGTAGTTTGGTGAGGCTTCCGTTGATCTTGGCTGAAAGGATTGATGAGAGAGAAACCAGCTTGATGCAGATGATCCTTGGAAAAATGAAAAGACAAGGCCAAGGCCTGGCACAAACTTAGAGGTACGCTGGAAACGTCTAGTTTCGTATCCTCATTCTGATGAGAGTCCTGAAAGAACTCAAATGTATCCAGAAAGAAAAACTTAAGAGATGTGTGTGCTCCACACACACACAACTCAGATTAGAACTCAGATAACAACTCCCACTTCAGAACTCCATCTCGCATAAGAAGACCTCAGAAATCAACTCAGAACACCCGGTGTGTTCTTAGCTAGGGGTTTTTAAGCTGTGAAGAATGCATATTATCATTCAGGATATCAAAAATAGATCACATAGATACCAAACAAGGACTAGATATGATTTAGATTAAGTAAGTTATACTAAACCTTCATTTAAACTAGTTTGGGTTAATATACTAATATAACATAAACAACAAGAACATAATCCATGATGAGATTAGAAGTAGTTCATTAAGACATTTCCATGATACATTTATAAGTGAATACATGCATGACTAAATAGAAAGTTTCTTTGTCTGTCCCAAAATCTCCCACATTCTTTTGTGGTCGTAAAACCTTAATCTTGATGTGTTGCCATAGTCACGGGAGATCTGTTCTGTTTTGAAGTGTTAAAGCAGTTGGGGGTAGTGTTATGGACCCCTGGGCTTAGCCTGCTTTTTGAGTGAGGGTCTGCACTTATATTTATGAAATATAAGAAGTTTTTGTGTTTCTGATCTGGCTCAGTTGTTACATAAACCATTACCGTATGAATAGAGCTTAAAAGTGAAAAGAGAATTTTAATGTTTTATGATGTTTCTTTTAGATGAGAAGAGTGAATCATGTTCTGATGGAGAAACGTCCTCAACATCAAAAGAGCGACGGACAGCACAAACTCTTTCCTGCATCACCTGTGGAAAGACATTCAGCTCACAGAGACATTTAAAGAGACATGAGAGAAAACACACAGAACAGAAACTCTTCACCAGATCTGAGATCAGCTTTACTACCTTACAAAAGAAGAAACTTCATTCAGAAGAGCACGCAGACAAGAAGTCGTCAAAATTCTTATCTCATCAGAAACGCCACATGAGGACAAACAGTGATGAAAAGCCTAACCACTGCAGCAGCAAACAAAGTCCTGTTCATCAGAGAATTCACACAGAAGAAAAACCATACAAGTGTCCTCACTGTGAGAAGAGATTCAGACATAAAAAACTCATGAGGAAACACATGCGTTTACACACCAGTGAGAGACCGTATCAGTGCAGTCAATGTGACAAATGTTTCAACTCCAAAGACAATCTTGTTGTTCATCAGAGAGTTCACACTGGAGAGAAACCTCATCACTGTAGTGTTTGTGGGAAGAGTTTTAATAAACATGACCATTTAGTGTCACACCAGAGAATTCATACAGGTGAAAAACCTTACAAATGCTCTCAGTGTGGGAATATGTTTACTCAGTCAAGTCACTTAAAAACCCATGAGAGACTTCACACTGGAGAGAAACCTTACGTCTGCTCTCACTGTGGAAAGAGCTTCTCTGATTTATCTCATATGAGAATCCATCAGAGAGTTCACACGGGAGAGAAACCTCATCACTGTAATGTTTGTGGGAAGAGTTTTAAACAACATGCCAATTTAGTTTCACACCAGAGAACTCATACAGGTGAAAAACCTTACAAATGCTCTCAGTGTGAGAAGACGTTTACTCAGTCAAGTAACTTAAAAACCCATGAGAGAGTTCACAGTGGACAGAAACCTTACGTCTGCTCTCAATGTGAGAAGAGCTTCACTGATTTATCTCATTTGAGAATCCATGAGAGAGTTCACACTGGAGAGAAACCTTATGTCTGCTCTCACTGTGGTAAGAGCTTCACTGATTCAGGTTCAATGAGAAAACATCTGAGAGTTCACACTGGAGAGAAACCTCATCACTGCAGTGTTTGTGGGAAGAATTTTAGTCTACATAGCCATTTAGTGTCACACCAGAGAACTCATACAGGTGAAAGACCTTTCAAATGCTCTCAGTGTGAGAAGACGTTTGCTCATTCAGGTTCCTTGAAAGTCCATGAGAGAAGTCACACTGGAGAGAAACCTTACGTCTGCTCTCAGTGTGGAAAGAGCTTCTCTGATCCAAGTTTTGTTAAAATTCATCAGAGAGTTCACACTGGAGAGAAACCTTATTACTGTAATGTTTGTGGGAAGAGTTTCAGTCGTCCAGGCAGTTTAGTGTCACACCAGAGAACTCATACAGGTGAGAAACCTTACAAATGCTCTCACTGTGAGAAGACTTTTGCTCGGTTATATTCCTTAAAAGTCCACAAGAGAATTCACACTGGAGAGAAACCTTACGCCTGCTCTCACTGTGAAAAGAGCTTCTCTGATTTAGGTTCTATGAGAATTCATGAGAGAACTCACACTGGAGAGAAACCTTATTACTGTAATGTTTGTGAGAAGACTTTTTATCAACATAGACAATTAGTTGTACACCAGAGAACTCATACAGGTGAAAAACCTTACAAATGCTCTCAGTGTGGGAAGACGTTTGCTCGATTAAGTCACTTACAAACCCACGAGAGAGTTCACACTGGAGAGAAACCTCATGTCTGCTCTTACTGTGGAAAGAGCTTCACTACTTCAAGTGCTTTTACAGTTCATCAGAGAGTTCACACTGGAGAGAAACCTCATGTCTGCTCTTACTGTGGAAAGAGCTTCTCTACTTCAAGTGCTTTTAAAGTTCATCAGAGATTTCACATTGGAGAGAAACCTCATCACTGTAATGTTTGTGGGAAGAGTTTCAGTGGACATGGCGGTTTAGTGTCACACCAGAGAACTCACACAGGTGAAAAACCTTACAAATGCTCTCATTGTGAGATGACTTTTGCTCGGTCATTTACATTAAAAACCCATGAGAGAGTTCACACTGGAGAGAAACCTTACGCCTGCTCTCACTGTAAAAAGAGCTTCACTACTTTAACTCATTTGAGAGTCCATGAGAGAATTCACACTGGAGAGAAACCTTACATGTGCTCTCAATGTGGAAAGAGCTTTATTAGAAGATATCATTTGAGAAATCATGAGAGAATTCACACTGGAGAGAAACCTTATCACTGTAGTGTTTGTGGGAAGAGTTTCACTCGAAGTCACCATTTAGTGTCACACCAGAAAACTCATAAAAGTTAAAGACTTTACGAAAGACGTGTACTGGGTTTTATATTCGTTTTTTCGTCTTTTCACTAAGATGCAGTTTAGTTTTAGTCATATTTTAGTCATCTGAATTGTATTTTTAATTTAGTCTTGTTTTAGTCAAATAAAATTGAATGGGTTTAAATGTAATTTAGTTAAGATAATGCTTTATTTGTCATTGTACAAGTACAACGAAATTGTAGCCATCAACCTGTCCATACATACAATACATAAAAACAAGGTGGGTAGACAGAACAGGTCGACAGAGCATTTAGAAGAAGTACAGCATTACATGAGGGAGGGGAGGAGAAAAAAAACCCAGACTATGCTCCAAAAGGAGTACAGTTTGGGAACAGGGAAAAAACACCTCAGCAACATAAGCACATAGTCAGTACACCTTACAACATGAACAACACACGACTTGCAACATGATATGTGGGAATGGGGGTTTGAGATAGCCCAGCGCAGGCAAGCAGCCATTCAGTCCTGCAGCCCTTTATTCGGCGCTGGTCACAGACCCGTCTGTCTGGCTGGGGGGTACAAAGCGCCGAAGGCGAGGGATTTGGGTACTGGGTGGTGATTGCATATATATGTGTGTGTGTGTGTGTGTGTGTGTGTGTGTGTGTGTGTGTGTGTGTGTGTGTGTGTGTGTAAGAGTTTGTGTGTGTGTAGGCCTTGAGAGAGTCGCTTCGCCCGGCATCCAAATCTCGGTGCCTCAGTCCGCAGGATGTTAAAGCGTTAACACAACAAATTGCAGTGGAGACAACCTTGATTAGGTCCAAACAGAGTCAACAATCATCAGGTGTCTCTGGGAGAGGGGGTAGGGTATGCAAGAGCGTCTCTCTGCAGTGCTCTTCCGGGGGAGTTGGCCAAGGCTGGATAAGAGGTGCGGAAAGCAGATAAGATTGAAATTATTTGGTCTTGGGGCAAGTAGCCGCATTCCTTTACACAACTACTCTCTAAGTCCATTCTGGTCCATCAGCTTTTTCAAATCCGTGAGCATCTCCTTGATGTTATCCATATTGCGGGTCATTTCCAAGTTGTTATCCAAAATGCGGTTAATAGTCCCAGCCTGAGTGCTGACCGCTCTGCCCACTGCTTCGATCATCCCGGGGCCCGAGCAGCTTTTTTGGGCTTTGGGCAGCTGTCACCGTCTTCTTAATTTCTTGATAAACCAGGGCAAAGCATAATCCAGTCAGCAAGCCCCATGTTATCATGGTTCCGAATAGGTAGATATCTTCAATGTCCTCCACGGAAAGAGCCGCCAGACACACGACCCGCCCCCTCTCCCATGCGTCCATCGTGTAGCCAGCTGCGAACGTACTGGCAGGGCAGACAGGTTCCCCCGAACCCAAGCTTCTTGTCGAGAAGATGGTGTCAATTGCGTTGAGAGACCAGTTGATCAAATCCATGATTTTTAGTTTCGAGAGCAGTGCAGAGAGAGTCTCTCAAAGTTAAGACACATAAGACTAAGAGTTAAAGTGTAATTGAATGTGTCACACTGACAAATATATAAGTGCTGTGATATAAATATTCTTTCATATCCTGAAAAAAGTCATAACCTTAATATTTCAGAAAAGTCCATTAATTAGAGTCCTGTAGGTTGTATTCAGGTAGATTTGGACACTTCTAACATTCATCTCAATGCCTAAATTTACCTCACATTGTTTGAACAAAGAGACAGAGGACACTGGACTATGAATGACATTAATCAGTTCATTCAAAGAATGCATTGAAATATTATTGTTCGCTAATATCTATACAGAAGCTGTGTGGCTTTATTAAATGCAAAAGTTGACCAGAAACATTTTGAGATTTCCTGTAAGAACCCTAGGATTATAACCTTATTTGAAAGGGTCATGAATAATAATGTTGAGCTCTGCTCTGATTGGCTGTTTCTCCTTCAGTAGGTGTGTGTGCGTGCGTGCGTGCGTGCGTGTGCAAAGTTTAAATTATGCCGTCTTAGCAGTGAACATTTTTTTAATCCACTTTATAAACTTTTATCCATGGCAACTTACATTGCATTTAAGATATATATTTTATTCGTGTGTATTTTCTTTGATCTCTTACATGAAAGGCTAACATGAAAGAAGACAGTTTGATAAAGCAGCAAACCGTGCCTTCACATCAAGGACAAAATAATTGTTTGCCTTGAGCAATATCACATCTGGCAGATAGATGTCGCTGATCAAGACTGCATTTTATGCCTGTACGCTTTGTGCCTTAACCCCATTTTCAGATGTCCAGCTTATTATTTGTTTTTATTTCATTTATTACATATTGCATTATTTATCTTTTACTTTTATTCTTATTTCTATTATTCTTTTCTATTTTATAAACATTTAGTTTATATTCATTTAATTTCATTTCATTGTATTTAGTTATTCTATTTTGTTGTTTAAATCTTATGAGCTGTATTGTCTTTTAATGCTGATGTGAGTCTCAAATGGTATCAATCTCAAGGTTTGTATTAATGTCATGAACAGTAAATTTTCACTGTCTGTGTAACAACACCTGATAAATCTTTGCTTCTAGTCAGACAAAGTTAATCCGACAATCGACATCATCAGACAGATCATTGAGAATACAACTAAGATTATTCAATAAACCATTTTTATTCCATAACACTTTGTCTTTTGTCTACTGTTCTTCTCTTTATCTTTGATCTGTTGATTTGAAGTAAAAACTCATAACAGAGTTGATATTTGAGTACAGATTTAGTGATTTCCCGACAGACAGAAATGGGCAGAATTTTTAGATTGTAGTGGCAAAACGTTCCAGGGGCCAAACAAAAATTAATTTATTTGCTCGTGCCAAAAAAGTTCAGTTTATCAAAAACACAGCATGTAGGCAAGGCAAGGCAAGGCAAGGCAAGGCAAGGCAAGTTTATTTGTATAGCACATTTCATACACAGAGGTCATTCAAAGTGCTTTACATAGAAATGAGAAAACAATATATAAAAGAGAAAAAAGAAAATGTAAAAATAATAGATACACAATAAAATCACAATAAAAACAAAGATACATGAGAATTTAGAAAGAAAATAAATGTGATTTTAATAAAAACACTTTAAAATGTTAAAAAGAGTAAAACAGAAGTAAAAGTGACTTGAGTTAAAGGTGCAGTCAGTGTGAAGCAGCACAGTGCTCATTCAGTAAATGCAAAGTTAAACAGATGTGTTTTTAATCTAGATTTAAAAGTGTTTACTGTTGAAGCACATCTGATCTCTTCTGGAAGCTGATTCCAGCTAGAGGTGGCATAATAACTAAATGCTGACGCACCTTGTTTTGAGTGAACCCTTGGTATTTCTAACTGACCTGATCCTAATGATCTGAGTAATCTTTTAGGTTTATATACAGTTAGCATATCTGTCATGTATTTGGGTCCTAAGCCATGAAGTGATTTATAAACGAGTAACAATACTTTAAAATCTATTCTAAATGTAACAGGTAGCCAGTGTAAGGACCTGAGGACTGGAGTAATGTGCTCAGATTTTTTGGTTCTGGTCAGAATTCTGGCAGCAGTGTTCTGTATGAGCTGCAGCTGTCTAATGGTCTTTTTGGGGATCCCAGTAAGAAGTCCATTGCAGTAATCCACCCTGCTGGTGATGAAAGCATGAACAAGTTTTTCTAAGTCCTGTCTTGAGACAAAACATCTAATTCTGGCAATATTTCTGAGATGGTAGTAAGCTGATTTGCTTATTGCTTTCACATGACTACTGAAATTAAGGTCAGACTCTAAAATTACACCAAGATTTCTGACTTTATTTTGTGTCTTTAGACCCCTAGAGTCAAGGTATGTGTTAACTTTGAGAGTTTCATCTTTATTTCCAAATACAATGACTTCAGTTTTGTCTTTGTTTAACTGGAGGAAGTTTTGACGCATCCAACAGTTAATTTCATCAATGCATTTACATAGAGAGTCAATGGGGCTGTAGTCATTAGGTGACAGGGCTAAGTATATCTGGGTGTCATCTGCATAGCTGTGGTAAGCAATTTGGTTCTTTTTCATTATTTGACCAAGTGGGAGCATATACAAATTAAACAGAAGCGGTGCAAGAATTGAACCCTGTGGGACTCCACATGTCATGGATGTCCACTCAGATTTATGGTTACCTATGTTCACATAGTAACCTCTTCCTTGTAGGTATGATTTAAACCATTTGAGGACCATCCCAGAGAGCCCTACCCAGTTTTCCAGTCTATGTAAGAGTATGGTGTGATCTACTGTGTCAAAGGCAGCACTAAGATCTAGTAGCACCAGCACTGATATTTTACCTGAATCAGAGTTTAAGCGAATATCATTTATTATCTTTATGAGCACTGTCTCTGTGCTGTGATGCTGACGGAAACCAGATTGAAAATTGTCCAGATAGCCATTTGAGTTTAAGAATTTGTTCAGCTGATTAAAAACCACCTTTTCAATGATCTTGCCTATAAACGGAAGATTTGAGATTGGTCTGTAGTTGCTAAGTATGGTTTTGTCTAGGTTACTCTTTTTTAGGAGAGGCTTAATAACTGCTGTTTTTAATGACTCTGGAAAGGTGCCTGTGATCAGAGAGGTATTTACTATTTTTAAGAGGTCAGTTTCTAAGCAGTTAAGTACCTTTTTGAGAAAAGATGTGGGGAGTGTGTCAAGGCTGCTAGTTGATGCTTTAAGATGTTGTACTGTTTCTTCCAAGGTTTTTATATCAATTATGTCAAATTCTGGGAGAATGGCTAATTTCTGAGGTTGTTGCAATGATATCTGACTGATCACAGTACAATATGAGGCCGTATTGATCGCCATTCTGATATTACTGATCTTCTCAGAGAAAAAGGTTGCAAACTCATTGCATTTGTTGTCAGAGAGCATTTCACTAGGAACTTGATTTGGGGGGTTTGTTAGTCTCTCTACAGTAGCAAAAAGAGTGCGAGTGTTGGTTATGTTTTTGTTTATAATGTTTGAAAAGAAGGTCTGTCTAGCTGTGCCTAGTTCTACATTGAAAGCACGAAGACTGTCTTTATAGATGCTATAATGTACTTCAAGTTTTGTTTTCCGCCACATACGTTCAGCTTTTCTGCATGTTCTTTTCATGTGCTGTACTGCTGTTGTGTTTCTCCAGGGTGCTTTACGTCTGCCAGTGATCACCTTGACCTTTACTGGAGCTATACCATCAATGGCATCTTTAACTTTTATGTTAAAGTTTTCAAGGAGAACATCAACAGAGTCTGCCGATATGTTTGGCAACATTGATATAGCATTCATAAATACCTCACTGGTGTTCTCATTTATGAACCTTTTTTTAACATAGACAGATCTAGCATCAGTGGCAGGACAGATCAATAAATCAAAGTAAACACAGAAATGGTCAGATAGCGCTTCATCCTTGATTACAGTGGATGAAATGTTTAGACCCTTGCTAATGAGCAGATCAAGAGTGTGTCCCCGATTGTGTGTAGGACCTTGCACGTGCTGGGTCAGATCAAAGGTGTTTAAAACATTTAACAGTTCAATTGCAGCATTGTTTTCTGCATTGTCTATATGAATATTAAAATCTCCAGCAATAACAAAATAATCAAATTCAGAGGAAATTGTTGATAAAAGTTCTGTGAATTCATCAACAAATGCTGAGGTGTATTTGGGAGGTCTATAAATTAATTGTAAACAGAATGCGTGGTGTACCTTTTAAAGCAATACACAAATATTCAAAAGACTGGTAATCACCATGTAACACTTGCTTGCATTGAAAGGCATCTTTGAATAAAGCAGCTATTCCTCCGCCCCTTCTAAGAGCTCTACAGACATTTATAAAGGTAAAGTTGGGTGGGGCTGATTCATTGAGGACTGTAGCACTGCAGCTGTCATCTAACCAAGTTTCATTTAGAAACATAAAGTCCAGGTTGTTGGTGGTGATAAGATCATTAACTAAAAAGGATTTGTTCTTTAGTGAACGGATGTTCAGAAGTGCTAACTTAACAGTAACTGGTTTTGGCACTGTATCAATCTCAGAATGACGTATAATAGGCAGTAGATTAGATAGAATTGCTGTGCGGCTGGAGACGGCCTTCATCTTTCTATCACATGTCAGGACAGAGATAGGGAAAGCTAAAGGGACATCGGGCACCCGCTTGTTCTTAAAATATTTATGATTGTTACTGCTGACGTAGCGGGAACCCAACACACATCAGTTACCAGTGCTGTTTGCAGATGAGGGCTGGTGTGGTCCCTGACGTTGAGGCAGAGGTCGGAGTGCTCTTTCAGATGGAGGGGGAGGGCAGGCTGGGCCCGAAGGCTTTGGTGGTTGAGGAGCCCGCCGTTTCTTGGTTGATATTTGGGGACTCGCAGCAATAGAGTGGGAGAGCTTTGTTCCAGCAGATACCAGTTTCTCCATTTTCTCTGAAAAGCCCAGAAGTGGTGATGTTGGAGAGAGGGAGAGAGAGTGTGACGACATCAGCTGTGATTCTGGTGTTCCTGAAGGCTGGGAGGGAGTGTTATCATTCCTCGGGTCATTATCAACAGAAACGTCCTTGGGTGTTGATTCACAATCCAGCTGTAGCGAGGTCTGTGGGCAGGGCTCAGCCTGAGCTGTGTCTGTGAACAGTAGTTGTGACTGCAGAGTTTTATCCTTGTCTTCTGAATGTCCATCCAGGTGCTGGTGTAAAATCCTGTGGTCATTTCCGCTGTTCAGTAGTGGACTGGCACACTCAGCTGATGGATGATGCATGGAGAAAAAGATATTGTCTTTAAGCAACCTAGCACCCAGTTTGTTTGGGTGGATACCATCTGTGTTAAAAAGTTGCCTTTGGCTCCAGAAGATATTGAAATTGTCAATGTAATTCAGTCCTCTCATGGTGCAGGTTTTTTGCAGCCATGAATTTAAACTTAGTAGCCGAGAAAACATATTTGTTCCCCGGGCTGGGAGAGGTCCACTGATGAAAGATTTAACTTTCAGTCTTGCAAGTGTTTCAAAAAGTTCATTGAAATCCACCTTAAGGAGCTCAGACTGCTCTTTCCGAATATCATTCTTTCCCACATGTATGACAATCCGACTGACAGACTTATGTTTCATCAGAATGTTGCCAAGTTCCTTGTTAACATCAGAAACCGTTGCACGAGGAAAACAGTATGTACGGGTAGCCTTGCTTTCAAAGTTTCTGATAATATTGTCACCCACTATCAGCGTGTTTGGCTCGGCTGCTGTCTGAGCGGAGCGCCGCTGCCTGTATGATATTGAGCGTCTGTTAGCTCTGTAAGCTACTGACTTATGTGATCTGTGTCCACTAACATTTGGGGATTCTTCCCCCAAACTCATTAGTGCTTCAAATCTATTTTCAAGCCGTACAGGGGGTGGTAGAATACCAATATTGGCTACTCGAGTTGTACCCATATCTGGGGTAGATGATGCTAATGCAGCAATTTGTGACACTCGTGACAGTCTAATGTCTTGAGCACTTTTGGGTCTCGCACCCTGTTTATGCCATCGGTTTGTGTCTTCAATTACTTTAGGTTTCTCTGAGCTCACTATGACCTGTTTATAAGCATTAGGTTCACAGGACTCACCAGCTTTATGTTGAGAAGGACCACGATGAAGCTCCGCTGTATGTTCTGGCAGGGTCGGCAGCGTCACAAGTAACTTTGTTTCGAGAACCGCAATCTTTTGTAAAAGTCTGTGGCAGTTTGAGCAGCAGGTGGATTGAGATCCAAAAGAAGGCATTTTTTCTTCTTTTCTTCTGTTTGAGTGTGGGCAGCTGTGTTGTCCTGTTTTAGGATTGTCAGCTGCCGGCAATAGCAGACTGGTAGACTGCTATGATAGAAACCCCAAGTTGTTGAATATTCCAAATATCAATATAGTTCCAGGAATTTGTAGTTTTAGTTTGAGAGCCCAATTGTTTAGTTTGAGCACTGTGCTGAACTGCTGGTAGTTGAATCAAAAGATAAAAGCGAAAAAGCAAAAGCGCAAAGCACAGAGCGCAAGTAAAAGCGTCCGAACAGCGTCCGAACAGTAGCAAAGCAGGACTATTATGTATTCAAAGATCATCCCCAGTCATCTGTCTGCATTTTTAACATCAAACCCTTCTTATCTGAGATGACTCTCTGCTTATTAATTCTCCTGCCACAGTTATTTATTACTTCAATGTTTGTCATTGTAATTGGGAAAAGTGCAGCTTGACTCTTTTAAAGGTGACAGAATGATTGAACGGAGTATTTATCCTTGTTCTGTGATGTGACGTAGACACATTTTTTTGTTTGGGTCTGTAATGCCTTAGAAGCTTCCTAAAAACCTCTCTCAGATAGCTCTATTAGGGTGGGGGATTTAAAACAAAGCCCCTGGCTTAACACTTTCTTCAAGCAGTGGTACAGGAAAAAGTTTGCATCTTTCAATAAGACTTTTTTTATGCAAGACAACGCTTCATCACATGCATCAAAGTACTCCACTGCATGACTGGCCAGTAAAGGCCTTAGAGATGAAAAACTAATGACATGGCCCCTTCTTCAGCTGACTTAAATCCTATTGAGACCTTTTGATCCCTTCTTAAGCAGGACATTTACAGTGAAGGTAAACAGTACACCTCTCTGAACAGTGTCTGGGAGGCTGTGGTTGTGGCTGCACAAAATGTTGGTTCAGACCAGATCAAGAAACTGACTGAATCCGTGAATGGAAGGCTTGTGACTGTTATCGAAAAGAACGGTGGCTATATTGGTCACTGAGTTTATATATTTTCTTATTTTTTATTGTTTTATTAATTTTTTTTTGTAAATGTAGAGTTTGTTTATTATTCTCACTTTAACAGGTGAAAAAAAACAAGTGAGATGGTAAAATCTTTGTTTTTCATTTAGTTGCCTAATAATTATGCACACTAATAGTTGCCTAATAATGGTGTACATAGAAATATTCTCTTAAGAAAGCCAAAATTTCACTTTTACTACTTAAATGTTCAGGTTTGAGGGTTTGTTAACATTTTGAATTGACCAAGAGCACTGTAGTTGTACAATAACAAAAGTAATCCTCAAAAATACAACTTGCCTAATAATTCTGCACTCCCTGTATATATATATCCTGAAAAAACCCATAACCCTAATATTTCAGAAAAGTCATGTTATAATGTTAATGACATTCATTTCATGCAAACAAACACATGCAACCACTATGACAGTATTTTGAGACACCCCTTAAAATGACCAACTCCCTGATCAATTCCCTGACTACTGAACACAAGAGCTGATGACACAGCCTGTGCTTTTACATCAACAATAAAATAATTGTTTGCCTTGAGCAATATCTCACCATAAGCACGTGTTCTGGTGTGACCCTGTTGGAGAAGAGTGTTATGCTTAAAAGCACCTTCCGTTGGGGTAAGAAAGCTCTTTTCCAGTTTGATTTTGAACCCCATTTTCTCCAGGTGCTGTGCATGTGTGCATAAATTTCCTGTTTCTACTGAGCTAAAACAAACCAAATGTTGAGTTAGCTTAATATGTAAATGTCAGAGGGGCAAACACAGCATCAGCAGATTTGGTAAATGTATGTGGGGTTAGAGATTATCTGATGGGCAGGGGCCTTCACTGAGGAAATTCTATTGTAGTGATTTCCTGTATCATTCTATTCTGGTACCTTTTCCTCTCCATCCTAATGATAATGAGGTGAAAAGATATATTTTGTAGGTGCTGCTATAATTTGATTTTAATTTTCTTCTAATAGCATTTCTCTTCTCACTTTTATTGTCACAATACGTTTAAACAAAAAGAGAACCCAAACACAGACACAACTAAAATACTAAACTGGAGGTTTATTGAACACAAAAACCCACGTGGGGGTAAAACAGGTAAATAAACACGGAACAGGAACAAAGCACTGGAACACAGAAACAGAAGTCAGAAACACGGATAACATGAAACTCTGACCTTAGACAATGAACGCGCACACGACAGAAAACCAGAGGGCATTATAAAGACACGACATCAATGGGGAACAGGTGAACATAATTAATTACGTAAGACACGAGTACATAAGGGAGTAGGGTGAAAGTGACAAGACACTGGGAACACGTGACACAAATACATAATATGAAAACACGTGTTCCCACACAGAACACAATGCTGCCATAATCTTGCCCTCTGAAATAAGACCTGAATCTACACCAAGGTCTGGCAAGACCATGACAGCGACAAGACACTGGGAACACGTGGAAGCCACACATACTATAAGACTCCACATGTTCCTACACAGAACATAGTACTGTCATGGTCTTGCCAGATACACTCAGACCTGAGTCTAGTACAAAAGATCTGGCAAGCCCATGACAGTACCCCCTTCTTAAAAGACGGATACTAGACGTCACAAAACAAAACATTAAACACGAGGAACGAGAGACTGAACAACAGAAGACAACCATGACAAAATTACAATAAATAACAATGGTTAACAAACATAAGTGACAAACGGGTTGGGGTGATTTAACAGAAATAACAAATAAGGGAGGGGGGGTGAGGCAACAACAGGATGGGAATAATGTCCGGGATGAAAACAATGAGTCCCAAAACTCTGCTGAAACACAGAGGGGTGACGTGGTCCGGGTTGCGCAGTTGGCTGCGCAGGCGGCTGCGCCGGCGGGTGACGTGTCTCCGGCTGCGCCGGCGGGTGACGTGTCTCCGGCTGCACCGGTAGTGTCAGCGACTCCGAAGCACCCTTCAGCTGTGTCTGAAACCATTCCCTCGTTCACTCATTCACTATTCCCTATATGGGGAATGACAGTTGAGTCCACTATATGGGAAAGAAGCAAATGAAAATGAGTGAGCGATTTCGGACACTGACGTAAATATCATGCGTCAGAGCTGTCGCAGAGATTCATCAAAAACACCTGTGTGGCTTTATTAATTGTGCTGTGAAATGGAAAAGTTTACTTTCTTACTGTTTTTCACATTTGTCATGTTTATTCTATTAGTTGATAATAAAGAGAGCAAAACAACTGCTTATAATATTTATTAACTTCTGTTTATTTATTGTTTAATAAAAATGTGTATTAGATTTTAAATAAAAGATAACGCAATTATTTTTCATTTGTTTATTTTCAAAAAGTAGAAAATAACTGACAACAAGAAGTAACAAAAGTGTATAAACCTAAATGTTTGGTGTTTACTGTCAGTATCCTTCAGCTGATTCAAGTTACGCCTTCGTCTCCCGTTGCATCATGGGAAATATGAGTGAACGAGTGTACATCGAATGTACCCTCAAAATCAGAGTGCATTGTGGGTAAAAAGTAGTGAATGAATGTAGGGAATGAAGTTGTTCACTCAGGTTTCGGACACCACTACAAAATGGCCGACACCCGATATAGTGCACTATATAGTGGATAGGGAGCGGTTTCAGACACAGCTTTCGTCTTCCTTCTCCTCCTTCTGGAGCCCGGTAACGCGGAAGGAATCTCTGGAGCAGGCGTGGTCTCCAGCACCGGAGGGACGGGAGTCGACCTCCCCAGCCTGATCGCCCCGGTCCTAAGGCCTCTCGGGTTGGATGTGGGTGAACTGGATACGACCGTCTCGGCCGATCTCTGTGGTTGCTGTCGGCGGTCGAGACGGTCAACCAAGTCCCAATACGGCAAATGAAGAAGTTCCGCTCGCTCCCGAATCGGCGGAGGGTCGTTCATCCCGGCCACCAGGTAAGCACTGGCAAGAACCTCCGGGTAACACCCCCTTACTGCTCTCTACCGCCCGAGCATAGTCTCTGAAGGGAAGTTCTTTTTGCGGTGGAAAAGAACTACTGCCGGAAAGGGTCTGAGTAGAAATAGATGACCACCACTCCGGGTCCGACGCACACTGCATATTGCCTAGTCCGCTGGGTTCAATTGGGCGCGTTCATTTTGTCACGATACGTTTTAACAATAAGAGAACCCAAACGCAGACACAACTGAAATACTAAACTGGAGGTTTATTGAACACAAAAACCCACGTGGGGGTAAAACAGGTAAATAAACACGGAACAGGAACAAAGCACTGGAACACAGAAACAGAAGTCAGAAACACGGATAATATGAAACTCTGACCTCAGACAATGAACGCGCACACGACAGAAAACCAGAGGGCATTATAAAGACACGACATCAATGGGGAACAGGTGAACATAATTAATTACGTAAGACACGAGTACATAAGGGAGTAAGGTGAAAGTGACAAGACACTGGGAACACGTGACACAAATACATAATATGAAAACACGTGTTCCCACACAGAACATAGTACTGTCATGGTCTTGCCAGATACACTCAGACCTGAGTCTAGTACAAAAGATCTGGCAAGCCCATTTCATATAATGTAGTCAAAAAATTGAAAGTGTGGAAAACATTTGGTTGTATGATGGTGCTGCTTCTCTTCCATTCACTCCTCTCATTTTCAACAGAGTTCAGGTCAGAGGACTCATTGGTCAAAGTTTCATTATGTGCTCAGTGACCCATTTTGTGTTGATTTTGATGTTTGTTTTGGATTATTGTCTTATCTCAGTCAACAATTTAATCTCTCGGTGAAGTCACCATGAGCTCACAAGATCCTCATAATGTGATCACAATGTGTGGGACACAGTAACCACACTGCACACTTACTGTGTGAACATACTACCCATAGAGCAAATGATATACAAAGTTGCTTTATTGCAATAGAACTTGAAATATTAAACCTCGATGACACATGCAGTCTGAAGGACGCACCCGAAATCCTGTCCAGGATGCTTGGAGTGAAAATGGCACGTATGGCCACCCTAGCCGCCGAGACATCAGCATTTAATTGCAAATGATATCTGGCTAAGGACTGTACAGGACTGACCAAAGTGCTGAAAAATAAAAAGAATGCAAGTAATAAAACAATGAGAAATAAAATAATACTAAAACAAGAAAGCAATAAGAGCAATTTAAAGAGCCCCCTTAACAGGGATGTGCAGAGTTACAAAGCTTGGAGTCTAATCTTAAAGGAATAGTCTACCATTTTGCCATATCAATACATACCTATCTTTTTCAATGCATGCACTGTACAGCGCGTTGTGAATGTGTTAGCATTTAGCCTAGCCCCATTCATTCCTATGGTACAAAAAAAAGTTTTATTTTGTGGCACCATACTTACTGGTATAACTCCTCATGCAACAGTCTTTAAATAGGGAAAACACAGACGTTTTACCAGCTGCTTTCATGTTTATTTAGAAAGGGTAGGCAAGTGCCATCTTATTTGTTTACATTCAAACTTTACCTACTTTAGGTGTTTAGTTTTATGAATAGGGTTGTAGTGTAGGCTAAGCTACGAAAGCAGAGAATAAACATGACAATGTAAGCCAGTATTTAGTTATTATAGAAGTAAAAAGTAACTGACTTGATTAAAATATGATGTATAATTTCAGCCATGACAAATGTTGAAACATATATGAACATATTTAAACATGCAACATCAGTTTGAAGCTTCATGTTTTTATATATTTTGAAAATATGTATTTAAAATATATGTCAATATATATTTAACAGTGGTTTACACATTTGTGATTATTCTGTTTGGTAAAACGAGACTTGTGACAAGAAATTGAGGTGACTGTGTGCAGGAGATAAACATCTCCAGAAGATGGCAATATAGTGTCACACTGTGAATACAAGCCGCCGTTAAAACCAATGAAGAGAAAAAATTAAATCCAGAAGATGGCGCTAATGCCCTACATAAGAGTACGAGGAACCGCCAATAAACACGAAGAAGAAGAAGAACGAAGAGACACGAGCATCAGCCGCTGTGTTTACATCAGTTTTAGCTTCTGTTTGTTGAGAGATGAGATGGATGTAATTTGCTGTAAATCAGAAGAAACTGATGAGGGTTTACAGGATGATGAATCTACTGATCAAACCTCCACAGAGTCTCTGGATTCTGTCTGTAACGCTGGAGAACAGCAGCAGATCCTGCAGACCAATCTCAAGATCTGTTCAGTCAAAGTCATCGACTGCACGAACCTCATGATGATCAAAACTGAACCTACAGAAATAAAAACTGAACCTACAGAAATAAAAACTGAACCCACAGAAATAAAAACTGAACCTACAGAAATAAAAACTGAAACTACGGAAATAAAAACTGAACCTACGGAAATAAAAACTGAACCTACAGAAATAAAAACTGAACCTACAGAAGAGGAAGATCACACTGAAGATGACAGTTATGATTTTGACGACGATGATCATTTTATTCTTTCCGGTATGTTTCTTCTGTTGTCTTTTCACAATTAATTACCAGCTGTCAAGCGATTAAAATATTAAATCTAAATGAATCGCAAATTAATCAGACATTTTTATCCATTTTTAAATTTACCTTAATTAACATTTTTTATTAAACAATATTATTAACAAAGTTTTTAATGTTGTAATCAACATGGGTTTGGACAAATAGATGCTTTATGCAAATGTATGTTTAGTCCAGTGGTTCCCAAACTTTTTCAGCGTGCATTCCTTCGCGACCCCCCCCCCCCCCCCCAAAAAAAAAATTGTGACAAAAAACTGAAACTCAACATTTTAATAAAAAAACATTAAATTATACAAAAAAGTAGTGCTTTTGGTTAGTAGCCTTATTTTGTTAGGTTTAATTACAAAGAATTCATGATAAATCAATGTATTTCATAAAATGTCTTAAAACTGGGGTCCCCCTGGCACCATCTCGCGGACCCCCAGTTTGAAAACCACTGGTGTAGTCTACGTGGTACACAGGACTACGCCGCATACCCACTAGGAATTGTCAAGGATTTCCGTATACCCACTAAAAATAGCGTGAGGATGCGTAACAGCATGGTTTTGTGACATTTCAAACTTTTAGTCATAATTTAGATGTGAAGCACTAACCATTAGCATGCTACACTTGCTACTTTAGCGGGTTGAAACGGATATACATAGGCTATATATTTGGTGTGTTTGACTTCCTGCCGAACTGCGCGATCCGATAGGCGATAGGCCCCAGTGTTTCCCCTAGGTTTACATCTTTGGGGGGGGGGGGTTGGTTGGGTTACAGGGGTTAAATTGTGATTTGTTATGTGGGAGCTCTGTGGGGAGGGGTACTTCGAGGGGTAACATGTTTAATCCTGATGACAGCAAAGTCACTGGTGTGTTTCAATGACATTCTGGACTTCTGATAGGATTTGATAAGTTTCAGCTTTAAATCTGTGTCAGAGGTTGATCCAAAATATTTTAAAAAGAGCGCCTTAAATTATGAGTTTGACACCCTATATCCATTTGTTGCATGTGCCATTATGCACAATTGATCAAACGTTGAAGGAAGTTAAAAGAATCAACCTCCTTGAATAATTCTAGGCATAAGATGCTACCCCAAAAGACTTAATTATCAAGAAAAGGTACAACACACAGTACTGTATCAACAACATGTCTTAGAAATTAGCCATAGAGATTCCCTATGCTGGTCAGCAGCTAGTAAAACAATCACTATATGTTTGATTTGTGTAATCAAAATACATTATTTTACTAAACTATACAATGAGTTATATTCAGTGTTATCCAGTTAACATACTGTAATTAGATGAATGACATACATACTTTAGTATTCTATTAAGTTCTCTCAACGTGGGCACCATTCTTACCTCTCTCTCTTTCGCTCTCTCTCTCTCCTCTACAATGTCAAAAGATCCTGCATGCTCGTTCTTGAAGCTGCTCTGAGTTTTTTCGCTTGAGCTGCATATTTTCAACTTGCGCGAAGACGTGTTTAAAGGGAAAAGAGCGTGTTTTCGCGGCAATTGCGCCGCCCGATTCGCGTCATTCGCAAATTCAGAAATATGACAGCATACAATGTTACTGTTACACAGAGTTACTACAAAACACGTGCGCGGCGCGGGCATGTATAGCATGAGAGAGGGAGATAATGCGCGCGCGTGTGTGGGAAAGTCATGATAAACTAGATCAGTCATCTTCTCTGTCAGTAACATGCGTGACTGTTGATGTTTACGCAGAAAAATAAAGTATACGGAGGCGGACTTTCAAAACACCGTCACCAGTTATGGGAGAGAGAGACGCGCGCTGCACAGAGAGAGAGCATGCCCAGTAAATTAAGCCGAACAGTAAAATATAAATGTGCGCACTCAATTGGTTAATTGTAAGTAAACGCGCAAACACTGACAGAATCATGCCATCGTGGAAATAAGATAAATAACATTACTTGAGGGCTGTTTAGTTTGTTTAATAAAATAACAAATTGTTCTCTGGCACTTCAAAGAAAATCAAATCAAATTTACTTGACCTTCAAGGGGGGCGGGTGGAGCCGTAAGGAGGGCGGGGCGCCCCCCTTATATAATGGTAGGGGAAACACTGCAATTACTGTCTGAATAGAGGTTAAAAGTGAAAGGAGAATTAACCCTCTGGGGTCCGACCATTTTGGGACACTGT
This sequence comes from Misgurnus anguillicaudatus, assembly GCF_027580225.2. Classification (NCBI taxonomy): domain Eukaryota; kingdom Metazoa; phylum Chordata; class Actinopteri; order Cypriniformes; family Cobitidae; genus Misgurnus; species Misgurnus anguillicaudatus. The sequence goes on from NW_027395282.1 coordinate 330,008, forward strand.
CAGAGGTTCTGACATGCTCTTACATTTGGTCTTTTTTCAGTTGCTTTAAAACATAATAATGGCAAGTGTCTCATACCACTGTGTTCAGCACAAACTGGGCTAAAATATTATATGAGCTACATGTATGTACATGTTTGTATTTTTGAGAGAAAAAGGTTTATGTGTGGTTTTTAAAAAAGCAAAAATTGTCACTGATATAAGTTCACAAAACCCATACTAAACATGTTTTAACAAGACTTTCCTAAACAGAATCTAGTAGTCTAGAGTTTTTTCTTTAAAATGATGTGAAAATCATCCTGCCTACTCATTCACATAAACCAGTATATTGATTTAGAAATTGTAAGACACTTTTTGTTTAGAGGGGCCGTATGCGAGAAGGATTGATTGACAGCTAGCAAACAAAGGCTCGCATAATGAGCTGCATAATGAGGGAGGAGGGAACTACAGTAAAGAATGTGAGGACAAATGAACATGTTTGTTTGAGGTTTATTAAGAAGTTAACAATATAATCAAAATAGAAATGAAGGTCAGTAGGACCCTATTCAAAAACTTAACTTGTATAAGAAACTGATAAACAACAGAGCTGTAAACTTCATGTGGCTCATGTTACCATACAACTTTATGTCCAAAGAGTGTGAATATGTTTTTCCACTTCATAGTTTACTGATGAGAGGGATGCAGACCTGTAAGAGAGTTATGAACAGCTGTTAGCATAAATTGTCCACAGAATTACCCTTACATACATAACTGATGGGTAAATGATAGCACTTGTAACGGTGGTCGCCTAAACTCAATATACTGTATAAAAAAAACTTGGCCTAGGCGGGTTTCGAACCCGGGTCTACCACATGGCGGCCTAACGCACTACCGCTGCGCCACCATTTGGTCACGTGATTTGTGTCTTTCACACACCTAGGTAGACTGGCCAAGGTAAATTTATAATTTAAAAAAAAGGCGAGTCTCCGTGTAAACAACGCGGAGCTCATAATAAAACGGTGTCGCGTGTAAAACGCAATGTATGGAATGTGTTGCATGTAAACAATATCATATTACAGCAGACCCCCCCAGTGCAGCATTACTCAAGTTGCCATGAAGGATACGAAAGTGTCTACTGTACAGCATGTAACAATGAAATCCGCCATTACGTGATCACCCGTACTCGTTTGTAAATAAGCATGTAAACATGGAATCTTACAGCACACACTTAAAAAGATACAGCAGTGCAGCATTACTCAAAGTTGCCATGAAGGATACGAAAGTGAATAACTGTGTCTAACACTGTACAGCAAACAATGAAATCCGCCATTACGTGATCACGCGTAAGTTACTCGTTTGTAAACAATGCGAACGTTTTTCAATCCGAGGCGTGCAGTCTGTTGAGGTTGCTTATGTAGGCTGAACTGCACAAGCCATAACATATTACATGATAGCAAATATAAATGAAGACAAATGACTTACAGTTTCTTCAGGAATATATCCGCCTCCATTGCGCCTTCCATTGTTCTTCTTCTTAGGTAACGTTAAAGATAAACGCTTCTCTTCCTCAATGTCCAGACATAAATGAAGATATTCCTCACGTGTGTGTATAAAGTTTATAATCCAAACATGCGCTAAAGTCTTTAAATCTTATCAAACATTACGCTCTGCTGGTTTGAACAGCTCGTCTCTTCATTACCATGTCAACAGCGTGTGGGCGTGACCGCATTAGAGATAATGAGCTCAGCCAGGAAAAACGGTACTCTCTTTACTTCAATGCAGATTATATAAACAGGAAATATTTGTTTTTGATAATAATTAGCTTGTTAAAAGTAGACATTTCAGGCTTTCTTTGGATATGTGTATTATGTTTGTGTGACGAGTATTCGCGGAGTTTCAACTAATTTTTGTAACGTGATTTGAGAGACAGCTGGCGGAGACAGAAATGTCTGAATGAGCACCCTGTTTATTTTCTTTATTTGACAAAAACACAAAGATCTGTTGTTATTGTGAATGTACACTAATTTAAGAGGACCCTTCAGAGTTTCAAATGATGTCAAACATGTAAGTGTTTGATTATTAATGATGGAGTATTTTAAGTTGATTCTGCTATGATAAGGAGAAAACACGTCAAAACGCGTCCCCGCGTTTTTGGACCCCTGGGGGTTTTAACATTTTTATTATGTTTCTTTCAGATGTGAAGAGTGAATCATGTTCGGATGAAGAAATAACGTCTTCAACATCAAAAAAGCGACTGATGGCACAAACTCTTTCCTGCATCACCTGTGAAAAGACATTCAGCTCACAGAGACATTTAGAGAGACATGAGAGAAAACACACAGAACAGAAACTCTTCACCAGATCTGAGATCAGCTTTACTACCTTACAAGAGAAGAAACTTCATTCAGAAGAGCACACAGACAAGAAGAAGAAGAAGATTCACTGTCAGCAGTGTGGGAAGAATTTTGACTACTTATCTTGGCTGAAAAAACACATGAGGACACACAGTGGTGAAAAACCTTTCAACTGCACTGAATGTGGCAAATATTTCAGCACCAAAGAAAATCTTGATTGTCACAAGAGCATTCATACAGGAGAAAAAACATACATGAGATTCAGAAAAAAAGACCACATGAGGAGACACCTGCATTTACACACCAATGAGAGACCGTATCAGTGCAGTCAATGTGACAAATGTTTCAGCACCAAAAGATATCTTGATGTTCATCAGAGAGTTCACACTGGAGAGAAACCTCATCACTGCAGTGTTTGTGGGAAGAGTTTCAGACAACATGGCAATTTAGTGACACACCGGAGAACTCATACAGGTGAAAGACCTTACAAATGCTCTCATTGTGGGAAGACTTTTGCTCGGTTATATTCCTTAAAAATCCATCAGAGAGTTCACAGTGGAGAGAAACCTTACGTCTGCTTTCAATGTGGAAAGAGCTTCTCTACTTCAGCTAATTTAAGTGTTCATCAAAGAGTTCATACTGGGGAAAGTCCTTATCACTGCAGTGTTTGTGGGAAGAGTTTTAATAAACATGACCATTTAGTGTCACACCAGAGAATTCATACAGGTGAAAAACCTTACAAATGCTCTCAGTGTGAGAAGACGTTTGCTCAGCCAGGTAACTTAAAAACCCATGAGAGAATTCACACTGGAGAGAAACCTTACGTCTGCTCTCAGTGTGGAAAGAGCTTCTCTACTTTATCTCGTTTTAGATTTCATTTGAGAGTTCACACTGGAGAGAAACCTCATCACTGCAGTGTTTGTGGGAAGAGTTTTAGTCAACATGGTGGTTTAGTGTCACATCAGAGAACTCATACAGGTGAAAGACCTTACAAATGCTCTCAGTGTGAGAAGACGTTTGCTCATTCAGGTCACTTAAAAATCCATGAGAGAGTTCACACTGGAGAGAAACCTTACGTCTGCTCTCACTGTGGAAAGAGCTTCATTGATTCAAGTAGTTTGAGAGGTCATGAGAGAATTCATACTGGAGAGAAACCTTATGTTTGCTCTCACTGTGGAAAGAGCTTCATTGATTCAAGTAGTTTGAGAGGTCACGAGAGAGTTCACACTGGTGAAAAACGATACGTTTGCTCTTAATGTGGAAAGAGCTTCTCTGGATTAAATACTTTTAAAGTTCACGAGAGAGTTCACAGTGGGGAGAAACCTCATCACTGTAGTGTTTGTGGGAAGAGTTTCAGTCGAAGTCACCATTTAGTGTCACACCAGAAAACTCATTAAGGTTAAAGACTTTACCAAAACCATGTACTGGATCAGGTTACTTAAAAGCGATGTTAATTTTGACGACAGATTTTTAATTAGTTTTTTAGTCTTTTGACTAAGATGCAATAATAGTTTTAGTTATATTTTAGTCATCTGAATTTATCAGCTGAATGGATTCCAAAACTGTAAAAATCTAAATTTAACTCTAGGGTAGCTGGAAAATGAGCATATTTTCAAAAAAAGTGGAGTGTCCCTTTAAGCAGCACGCTTGTGGTAAAATATATGTCCTTAAACAGTGCAGGGGTAAACAATGCAGGGGTAAACGCATAATCCCCTAACGTTATTTTTTGTTATCTTGTGTTTATTTTTTTGGGAACCAAATAATAACGTTATGGAAACGTTCTTTTTAGGTTTTATTTTTGCAACCATACAATAATGTTGCAGGGTGGTTATTTTTAAATAACCTAAAAATAACTTAAACAGAACGTTCTCTAATGGTTATTTTCTGGGTTTTTTTGTTGTTTTTTGAGGAAATGAAGTGAAAGCATAATTAAACCCATTATTCTTTTAGTGTGCAGCAGTGGCGGATGCAGAACGTGACATATGGGTGGGCATGGATTAAGTCCGGGTGGGCCTGAATCTATGGGTGTCACTTTTGAATAAGAAACTATAACAAGTCTATAAAATTCGTCAAAACTTCAGAACACTAATTTAAACAGCATACACACACACCCGAACTGCACGTCACATTTTTGACATTATTGATACTTTAAATTGTAATGCAACGTGACATTTATTAAGCCTTTTTGGTAAAAAAAAAATATTGGGCTCTCATAGCCTACAAAAAAGAACCTGCACACAGTGACAGGATTCAGGAAATATAAATGAACCAAAAAAAACCTTATACTTTTTTTAAATAACCTATTAAAGTGTTTAAATAAATACGGCTACTAAATGCTTAAAATGAAGCTTCTAACATCATATTCTCTTCATGCAAATCACTAAAAATATATTTTCGTTCTCACATAAGTTAACTTACTAAATAAAGAAAGAAAAAGGCAATTGCTAGAATAATGTTAGACTCTGGGGTTAAACGAAATGACAAATAAATAAACATTTAATATACTTTTTGATGAGCACAAGAGCAAGCCTACTCGTGAAGAGCGGAGCCGAGGAGCGCGCATATCAGACGTGAACGAAAGGAATAATGGATTTAATGCCTTCACTTCATTTCCTGGCAGTTTCACTTGTTAGTGAGGATAGTAATGGCTAACAAGATGACGCCGAATTACATACAACATAATTACCTAACTAAATCTGAGAGAATGCAAACACATTACAATATTTTTTCCTCCGCCCGACGGCCAAGGCGCATCATTTTTTTTTAGCCCGACAGGAATTCGCCATAGCCCGTAATGGACGTCGGGCAAGCGATTTTGCGAGGTTTGTTTTGTAGAAAGACTTTCTTTAAAGTGAATTTCGTTTTGTATAAATTGTATCTTAATATGAATCAATGTTTGATCAAACAATTGCCTCGATTTAATAAATAAGAAGCAAACCAAGAACGTCTGTGGTGTGGATTGAAGTGAACCCACTATATTTCCGCAGCCTACGTCTTTCTGCTTTAATGCATTTCTTAAATTAATGTCTCAATTACACAGTAGGCTTATAGGTTGTTATGATAGGCTATTTGTTGCTTAAAAGCAATAGGCTATATTGTATAAAGTGTAGCAATAAACGTGGCGTGACTTATAGTGCTGCTATATCGCTATATCAAACAACATCACTATGATCAGATGTTTTCTTTCTATTTTTTACCCCGCTGTCATATTTGTTGTGTGTTTATGTTATTGAGAGGAAAGCGCGCAGCACATATTTATAACGTGTTGTTATTCAAAATACGTTTTCTACTTGCTTGCAAAAAAAGTTCTCAAAGTGATCATGGCTGAAAGCTGCTCGGGAATATTTCATTATAACGCAACATTCAACTGCTTTAATAGTTTTTAAATAGTTATCAGGCTTACTTATAATTTTACTGTTTTTAACATAACATGCAATAGATAAATTACACCACATAAAGTAGTATACATGTCTAACTATACAGAGTAGTATTTTTTACATTTCTGATTGGGCGGGCCAGCTGTCAATAGGCCCGCCCATAGCTCCGCGCCTGGTTTGCAGGTATGATGTGCTTGAGCTCCTCTGCACGCGCTTACCCCGTGCTCTTCGGGACTACCCACTTTCTGGCATGCAGCAAAAACCGCGAAAAATATAATATGAGTGATTTCCAATCGATTTGAGAATGTGCGGATAATACGATGTTAGAAACTTTTCATTGTTGTATAAAGGGTTCTTTTAAACTAATTAAAGTGAATGAAATGTTTATTTATTTGTCATTTCGTTTTTCCTTTAGAGTCAACTTATTCTAGCGCTTTCTTTTTTTCTTCATTAGTAAGGATGGTAACGAAATGTGAAAACGAAAATATATTTCAATGATTTCCATGAAGAGATTATGATGTTAAAACTTTTGATAGTAAAAACTGAAAGCTATGCGGCTAACGTTAAACTGATCTGTTAACCTAAAGTGAATGAGATGTTTATTCATTTGTCAATACGTTTTATCTCAGTCTAACATTCTAGCGATTTCTTTTTTTTCTTCATTTAGTAATTTACGTGAGAATTAAAATATACTTTGATTCCCGTCTATATGAAGAGATGATGTTGTTAATTGTTGTAACTTAATAATGGAGATGCGGCTAACTGCTGTGGTAAGATGTTAACCTAAAGTAAATGAAATGTTTATTCATTTTAAATAAATATCTGTTTTAAGTCTTCTTTATCGTGTTGAAGTCACTACAGTTATTTATATATTTGATTAAATACAATGTGTAATGTGTTGAGGTATTTTTATTTAAAATAATCTGTGTTATAATACATGTTAGTTTATAATATTTCAATAGACATTTTTTTCCAGTAATAGAATAATTAAATTATTATAGAGTTTGTATTAAATCTATTGTTTTATTCCTCCATAGAAATATGTTTTACTTATTTTAGATAGATATGATCAATAAAAACACAACACTTATTGTAGAAACTAAATGCTAAATATATGGACTTTCCCAAACACCCCTATCGTTTCATCAGAAATGGACTGTTCCAAAAGTTCGCACTGGGGTTGCTAGGTTACGGAGCGGGAGAGAGAACCGTATAGCGAAGTTGGCTGCACGTTGTAGATAGTTTATAGACCGAAACAGGTGGATTAAGTGCCAAATTATTGAAGTGTTTATTGATTATGTATACGTGTGCGTGCATCACGATGTAAGTAATTAGATATATGTATATAAGTAACTTTATAGGATGTTTACATATTATAGTTATGATTGGTGTGATAACATGCAGATGTTTACACTCTAACTATTATTCGATGATAATATGATTCGATGATATCCAATCAACTATTACTTTATCCGTTTAGCATTCTTGTTATGTGTATATGTTTATATTTATTCATTATAAATCATAAATGCTTCTTTACATGGTAACAACGCACATGCGCTCTAAGTTTTGCATAATAGCAGCGCCATTGCACGTGCACGGCAGAGACGAGCACGTGAACTGTGCATGCACATAAATAACACACTTTCTATGTGTTTGTGTTTAAGTTTATAATATAAGTAGTTGTAATTATAGTATAAATGCAGAGTTGTAGTGTTTTAGTTGTTATTCCTTATTAATCTGTTTACTAGTTGATTATTTAACCGTTGTAATATTTACATATTCATGTTTGTACTTTATTAATCTGTTTCAGAACCACACATTTCTTATTCAATAAACAAACCTACATTTCTTGAGATATCGTTGTCTTGACCAGCAACCTGTAGTCTTCAGCAATCCAACCAGTGGTTGAAAAAGAGATTTTACACTTATAGACTATATTACTAATTACTAATATTACTAAACGATCCAAAGGGCTAAGGTCTCGGACGTATGGCGCCCGAGCTACGGCCGTTTAAAGGTCCGGCGGTGGTGGTCCGTATCTCGGCCGGTGTTAGGGTTTGAGAGACGCGGGTTGGCTCGTCTGAAAGGTCCCCTCCGGTGGAGTAAACGATCCAAAGGGCTAAGGTCTCGGACGTATGGCGCCCGAGCTACGGCCGTTTAAAGGTCATGTAGATCATTGAAATGTCAGTAGATGGCGGTAATATTTGGATTATGCATGCGATCCGCTTAGAAAGAGGAGGAAGAAGTAGTCAAGAAGATTCACTTCCGGTCTTTGAAACTGCAGCATTGATCATAGATATCATATAGAAGACTAGATGCCCTATTGTCCCTTACGAAAAGTAACCATGGTTTTACTACAGTTAAGACCAAAAAACCATGGTTACTGTAGTAAAATTACCACAAAATAATCATGGTTTGTTTAGGCAACCATGGTTTTCAAAAACCATAGTAAAACCATGGGTTTGCTCATAGTAATCAATTGACCAAAAAAAAAACATGGTTACTACACTTTTACCACAAAAAAAAAAAACAATTAATTTTCGTAAGGGGTCAGCTGGGGACTGAGAAATACGGCGGCCATCTTAAACCGGTCGTTCTCGTTTCGTTGCATGGCAGCAGATAAGATGCCAGAGCACTGTGGAGCATTTTCCTGTTCTAATCGGCAGACCATCGCAAATTGAGCTCGGAGGATTATTTTCACAAGTACTTTTTAACATTGCGGTACTATTTGTTGTATTTTGTGAATAGAATATTACCAGAAAATTGAGAAAGAGCCAGGATTATTGATTTTACTGTACTGAAATCGTAGCCAGCTAATGTTCGCTAGGCTATGTTTACTGCACCAGCCGCTGTTCACCCTGCAAGGAGAGGTGGGGTAAAGTAAAGTAATAATTACAAGAGTTTCTCTGTTGTGAGTATTGTGTAAGGCGCTATATAAATGTGTAGCCTATTATTATTATTATTATTATTATTATTATTATTATTATAAGGTGCTGTGAGCTGCGTGATCCGCCGAGCTTTAAAAAGCTAAGATGTCAACAGTCATGCACGTTGTGCGGGAAGATCTGGAACAGAGGATGTTTTTCTTCGTAGGGAGGACATTGAGGAGACTCGGTTTGGAATCGACAACTATCAGTCTGACTCGTTGTCGTTGGTTGTGTCTGTGTTTTTAAAGATAAGGCTCCACCATGTTGCCAAACTACAGAAAGGGAGCACGGGAAAGAAGCTCTGCAAAACAGTCCTCTTTCAGGGGTGTGTGTGTTTGTGTGTGTGGGGAGGGGGGGGGGTTACAAATCATTTTAAATTGTTTCTTCACCTTATTAAAAAGTCTTATTTTACTGCAACTATCTGTTTCTGCATCTTTGTCATATTTATAGTGTGTGATTTATAAAATATTTTATATCCTACACCACATATTTTGATTTTGGACTCACTTTATATCTTATATCAGAATATTTTATTACTGTTTAATGAATATTCATTCATTACTAGTGTCACACTGTGAACACAAGCCGCCCTTAAAACCAATGACGAGAAAAAATTATATCCAGAAGATGGCGCTAATGCTCTACATAAGAGTACGAGGAACCGCCAATAAACACGAAGAAGAAGAAGAGGAAGAGGAAGAGACACGAGCATCAGCCGCTGTGTTTACATCAGTTTTAGCTTCTATTTGTTGAGAGATGAGATGGATGTGATGTTCTGTAAATCAGAAGAAACTGATGAGGGTTTACAGGATGATGAATCTACTGATCAAACCTCCACAGAGTCTCTGGATTCTGTCTGTAACGCTGGAGAACAGCAGCAGATCCTGCAGACCAATCTCAACATGTGTTCAGTCAAACTCATCGACTGCACGAAACTCATGATGAAGATCAAAACTGAACCCACGGAAATAAAAACTGAACCCACAGAAATAAAAACTGAACCCACGGAAATAAAAACGGAAACTACAGAAATAAAAACTGAACCCACGGAAATAAAAACTGAACCTACAGAAGAGGAAGATCACACTGATGAAGATGACAGTTATGACTTTGACGACGACAATCATTTTATTTTTTCCGGTATGTTTCTTCTGTTGTCTTTTCACAATTAATTAATAAATACTAGCCGTCAAGCGGTTAAAATATTAAATCTAAATTAATCGCAAATTATTCAGACTTTTTATCTGTTTTAAAAATTTACGTTAATTAACAATTTTTTAATTAAATAACATTAATTAACAAAGTTTTAATGTTCTAATCAACATGGGTGTGGACAAATATATGCTTCATGCAAATGTATATTTAAACCATTTTCGATAGAACCATCAGCCATTGTTTTGTATATGAGTTTTCTTTTCTGAAGAACACCCTTTTCTTTCTTCATTTCTGTTTGCTGCTGCATTATTTGTGACCCGTGCTGGAGTCAGTAATAAGCATATTCTCAAAAATGAGTTATTTATATTTTGACATTCTCAGTTAACAAACTTCAACAATGATTTGTTGGAAGCTGACAAAACATGACAGAACTACACCTCTTTGAAGTTGACAGAGTGTAAGTTCGGATTTCCTCAGGCGACGTCCGAAGTAAAAACATTATAAAAACATTACAAAATAAAGTAATGACTTTCGAGTGTTAAATGGCCAGTATTTTGTTATTCTTGAGCCCATAGACAAGGTCTTTGTGTCATTTTAAAGGATTTTTCAATCTCTTTTTATTCTGAATAACTAATTTTAGCATTTAACCATGTTGAAAATTTTACTCGCATAGTCCAAATTCACCACATACATACCTTCAACTAACTGGTAAAACTACTAGATTTGGCACACACAAAAAGTCAAAAACAATATCAATATATAAATAGTTCGGTTCCAAAACGAAATAAATCCATTTGATTAATTTCGGTAAAAAGCGTGTTTTCTGTACCAAGAATGTGACAAGATGAAAACCACTATTTTCTGTTACAAACGTTCACATTGCATCTTTAGGTTATAAAAATATACAAAATTAAAATCCATAATTTTATTTTCAAAGATTTATTATAAAACGAATTATTTTTTCCACAAAATGCAATAAATCCAAATCCAATTTTTTTCCCAAAATGCTAAAAATCTGTTGAATCAATATATACATGTGCATTCATCTTTGCCATGATATATTCATTTAGTTGACTAGGCCTATACACCGATTAAAAAAATAAACATTAATGGCATTAATCAAAATATTTACTTTGTCATATTAATTACACTGTCATTGCTGCTGTCATCCTTGGGACCTCGTCGCTTAACATTTTTCACAGCGATCAGCTGTGAAATGTTTTGGTCCTGCTCGATTTTCGTTGACTTCGCATAAAATAAAAGAAAGCATTTTCTATCTCCCAAGTGCCAAGTAAATTATTATATTTTAATGGCTTATGTTTCTTTCCCGTCACAGAAAACCATCGCAGATTTATCCATGCCATTAAAGTATTATTTTGTTTTTGTTTGTTTGTTGTTCACTAATTAGCCTACAAGATGATTCAAACTAAGATTCCGTGTATTCAACGTGCCGCCATTGTTTGTTTTTAATGTGTGCGCTGTGATTTGTTGAGCAGATTTATTGCATTCTGCAGAAAAGGAGGAGTGGCGTTTATTGCGTTTTTGGGGAAAATTGAGAAAATATGACAGAAAAACATGGCGGATATTGTGTAAAATTAAAAATTTACTTTTAAATACTGACCTGATAATAATGATTTTGGCGGTAACTCGTTTGAGTCTTGTCGCTCTTGATAATTATTTTAACATCAAGCAAGTGCTGCACTTTATTTTCTAATTCCTGCATGTTTTAAAACCGAAACCAAAATGTCAGATGGATGGACGGGCATCATTTTTATTACGGTACTCATAAAACGTAAAAATACGTTTAAAGATGAATAAAAAGATAATTTTAGATGTTTAATGACTATTAGAGCATTGGATTCGCTAGACTAGAGCTTAATGTTTTATTTATAGGAAAACCTCAGACTCATTTAGACAGCAGGGGTCTTCAACATTTTTAAGGGCATGCAGTGACCCCCTGATATTAAATGTGTAAAACAGCAATATTTAAGAAGCAGTAAGGTAAGCGGGTTTATTGTATTATTCACAACGCAAAGTGGAGTAAAGTACAACTATTGACGAATCAGAATCCAGAACTGGAACTGTTTTATAAATAGAAACAAACCATACAGCCATATGTTAAAACACTGCATGATTATGCTGTTGTTGTACATGTGTACATTGTTGTATTGTAGAGTTAAATTAATTATTTTTAGGTACTTGCCGTGAAATACATTTTCATGTTACTGTTAGATGGACAATCCAGCTTTCAGTTTATAAAGATGAGTGATCATAGTTCAAGTTCAAATTATTTATTTGTCAATGGAGCAATTTATTGTGCAACAGATAGTAACAAATCACACACAATACCAATACAAAAATTGCCTACCATGCAGGCATTGTTAAAATAATAAAAACAAACCATCAGTAAATAGTAAATCACCAAGTTATAGAACTGAGAAGCAGAATGGCTGCAGGCACAAAAGAGTGTTTATATCTGTTGGTTGAGTTTAACGTGTAATCCCGATCGCAACATCTGAAATTCAACCCTCTAAGGGATGAGAATAATTTAAGAGGGTAGGTTCAACCCTTCTTAACTGATGATAGGGTGACCAGAAGTCCCGAAAAATTCGGGACAGTCCCGAAATCTAAGCTGCTGTCCCGAATCCCGAATCCTGCTCTAACTGTCCCGAAAATCATCCTGAAGCTGGGGCTGGACACACCAAAGCTTTTATGCCTGCAGCCGGCGCATCTTTTCAATTGATTCCAATGGAAACTCTGCGTTTTACAAATAAGCAAGCATCTAGCGGGGTTTTTCCGCGCTGAAATCCGGCGCTCGGGGTTCAAAAATATTAAACTTTGAGTGAAACGCTCCGTCCGCTCGTCAATGTCAGTTTTCACAGGGCCGTCCAATTACAGTGGAGGAGGGGCGGGACATTACCACAGCAACCAACCGGCTCACAGCTGAAGTATCACAGCCAGCTACCAAAGCGCTCGGTTGAAAAACAGCTGGCATTCGGCGTCCTCAAGGCTTTTTCAGCCGCGTTTAAAAGTTTTGGTGTGTCCAGCGACTCCAGCCCCTCTTAATCATAAAGACAATAGGACCTTTTTGTCGCCTTAGATCGAAAGTTGCAGCAGAGGACAGTTGAAAGTGCTGGCAGTGACAGTCAGTCGCGTGAAGGAGTCAGGTTTGTGGCGAGGCACTCACTGTGTTAAAAAAAAGACTTCTATACGTATTATATAAATGTATGTACTTATATTAATAAAAATATGATTGGTTCAGTAACTTCAGTTTAAAATTAATTATCTTTTATTATTAAGTAAAATAAAGAAAACTATGAAGCAGGTACTTATAATAATATGATTGGTTCTGTTTGAAATTCATTATCTTTTATTATTAAATAAAATAAATTAATTAAACTATTATTGGATGAACACCCCCCCCCCCCGTAACGTCAGACCCCCGTCCCGAATTTCATCCAATCTCATCTGGTCACCCTAACTGATGATGGTGAATGGCACAAAGACTGTCTAATCTAGTGGGTCAGTGTTTAAAATGCATAAAATGCTACATCCAAAAGCCAGAGGGCGCTCTCAAACTCAATATGCGCTGTAGACGACAAACCATAGACATGGAGCTATGACACACAGCTCCAGGAAGTGACTTAGACATATATTTATATCGCTGTTCTTCTAACCTTTTCAGGTATTTTCATGATAATTAAGAATATGTATAATAATTATGTTTGACGAGTGTTACTTTTTCACGTTTTTATTTTATAAACCACTCAAACTAACAGTGACTTCAAATTAATAAGGACTTACTGTTCAAAAGTTATCGTCCAGGTATTATCAACATTTATCGGTGCACCCCTAATAATAAATGATAAAAACCGTGAAGCGTGTGACCACCATACAGTGATATTCAGTGGTCTATATTGATGTGCAGAATGACTTTTGCAGTGACCCTGTTTTATAAAATCAGAGATGTGAATTTGGACAGGAATTAAATTACCACACGACCTTGGTGGCCAGGAAGTTTATACAGATGGTTGGAGGAAAACGATGACATTCTGGATTTGGATGCAATAAAATCATTGACTACCCCTTATAAATGTTGAAAAAACTTGCGTTCCAATGAGAAACAATTACTGTCTGAATAGAGGTTAAAAGTGAAAAGAGAATTTTAATTTTATTATGTTTCTTTCAGATGTGAATCGTGAATCATGTTCTGATGGAGAAACGTCCTCAACATCAAAAGAGCGACGGACAGCACAAACTCTTTCCCGCATCACCTGTGAAAAGACATTCAGCTCACAGAGACATTTAGAGAGACATGAGAGAAAACACACAGAACAGAAACACTTCACCAGATCTGAGATCAGCTTTACTACCTTACAAGAGAAGAAACTTCATTCAGAAGAGCACACAGACAAGAAGAAGAAGAAGAAGAAGAAGAAGAAGAAGTTGTTTCATTGTCAGCAGTGTGGGAAGGTTTATGTCTCTTCTTCTAAGCTGAACATTCACATGAGGACACACAGTGGTGAAAAACCTTTCAACTGCACTGAATGTGGCAAATATTTCAGCACCAAAGAAAATCTTGATTGTCACAAGAGCATTCATACAGGAGAAAAAACATACATGAGATTCAGAAAAAAAGACCACATGAGGAGACACCTGCATTTACACACCAATGAGAGACCGTATCAGTGCAGTCAATGTGACAAATGTTTCAGCACCAAAAGATATCTTGATGTTCATCAGAGAGTTCACACTGGAGAGAAACCTCATCACTGCAGTGTTTGTGGGAAGAGTTTTAATAAACATGACCATTTAGTGTCACACCAGAGAATTCATACAGGTGAAAGACCTTACAAATGCTCTCAGTGTGAGAAGACGTTTGCTCAGCCAGGTAACTTAAAAATCCATGAGAGAGTTCACACTGGAGAGAAACCTTACGTCTGCTCTCAGTGTGGAAAGAGCTTCTCTGATCCATCTCATTTGAGAGGTCATCAGAGAGTTCATACTGGAGAGAAACCTCATCACTGTAATGTTTGTGGGAAGAGTTTCGGACAACATGTCAATTTAGTTTCACACCAGAGAACTCATACAGGTGAAAAACCTTATAAATGCTCTCAGTGTGAGAAGACGTTTACCCAGTCAGGTTCCTTAAAAATCCATGAGAGAAGTCACACTGGAGAGAAACCTTACTTCTGCTCTGAATGTGGAAAGAACTTCACTACTTCATCTCATTTGAGAGGTCATAAGAGAGTTCATACTGGAGAGAAACCTCATCACTGTAGTGTTTGTGGGAAGAGTTTTAGTCAACATGGTGGTTTAGTGTCACACCAGAGAACTCATACTGGTGAAAAACCTTACAAATGCTCTCAGTGTAAGAAGACGTTTGCTCATTCAGGTCACTTAAAAATCCATGTGAGAGTTCACACTGGAGAGAAACCTTATGTTTGCTCTCACTGTGGAAAGAGCTTCTCTACTTCAAGTAGTTTGAGAGGTCACGAGAGAGTTCACACTGGAGAGAAACCATACGTTTGCTCTTAATGTGGAAAGAGCTTCTCTGGATTAAATACTTTTAAAGTTCACGAGAGAGTTCACAGTGGGGAGAAACCTCATCACTGTAGTGTTTGTGGGAAGAGTTTCAGTCGAAGTCACCATTTAGTGTCACACCAGAAAACTCATTAAGGTTAAAGACTTTACCAAAGCCATGTACTGGATCAGGTTACTTAAAAGCGATGTTAATTTTGACAACAGATTTTGAATTAGTTTTTTAGTCTTTTGACTAAGATGCAATATAGTTTTAGTCATATTTTAGTCATCTGAATTGATCAGCTGAATGGATTCCAAAACGCTAAAAATCTAAATTTAACTCTAGGGTAGCTGGAAAATGAGCATATTTTCAAAAAAAAGTGGAATGTCCCTTTAAGCAGCACGCTTGTGGTAAAATACAGTCTTGTTCAAAATAATAGCAGTACAATGTGACAAACCAGAATAATCAAGGTTTTTAGTATATTTTTTATTGCTACGTGGCAAACAAGTTACCAGTAGGTTCAGTAGATTCTCAGAAAACAAATGAGACCCAGCATTCATGATATGCACGCTCTTAAGGCTGTGCAATTGGGGTATTAGTTGAATTAGTTGAAAGGGGTGTGTTCAAAAAATAGCAGTGTGGCATTCAATCACTGAGGTCATCAATTTTGTGAAGAAACAGGTGTGAATCAGGCGGCCCTATTTAAGGATGAAGCCAACACTTGTTGAACATGCATTTGAAAGCTGAGGAAAATGGGTCGTTCAAGACATTATTCAGAAAAACAGCGTACTTTGATTAAAAGGTTGATTGGAGAGGGGAAAACCTATAAAGAGGGGCAAAAAATTATAGGCTGTTCAGCTAAAATGATCTCCAATGCCTTAAAATGGAGAGCAAAACCAGAGAGACGTGGAAGAAAACGGAAGGCAACCATCAAAATGGATAGAAGAAAAACCAGAATGGCAAAGGCTCAGCCAATGATCATCTCCAGGATGATCAAAGACAGTCTGGAGTTACATATAAGTACTGTGACAGTTAGAAGACGTCTGTGTGAAGCTAATCTATTTTCAAGAATCCCCCGCAAAGTCCCTCTGTTAAAAAAAAGGCATGTGCAGAATTCAGCAATTTGCCAAAGAACACATCAACTGGCCTAAAGAGAAATGGAGGAACATTTTGTGGACTGATGAGAGTAAAATTGTTCTTTTTGGGTCCAAGGGCCACAGGCAGTTTGTGAGATGACCCCCAAACTCTGAATTCAAGCCACAGTACACAGTGAAGACAGTGTAGCATGGAGGTGCAAGCATCATGATATGGGCATGTTTCTCCTACTATGGTGTTGGGCCTGTTTATCGCATACCAGGGATCATGGATCAGTTTGCATATGTTAAAATACTTGAAGAGGTCATGTTGCCCTATGCTGAAGAGGACATGCCCTTGAAATGGTTGTTTCAACAAGACAATGACCCAAAACACACTAGTAAATGGGCAAAGTCTTGGTTCCAAACCAACAAAATTAATGTTATGGAGTGGCCAGCCCAATCTCCAGACCTTAATCCAATTGAGAACTTGTGGGGTGATATCAAAAATGCTGTTTCTGAAGCAAAACCAAGAAATGTGAATGAATGTTGTTAAAGAATCATGGAGTGGAATAACAGCTGAGAGGTGCCACAAGTTGGTTGACTCCATGCCACACAGATGTCAAGCAGTTTTAAAAAACTGTGGTCATACAACTAAATATTAGTTTAGTGATTCACAGGATTGCTAAATCCCAGAAAAAAAATGTTTGTACAAAATAGTTTTGAGTTTGTACAGTCAAAGGTAGACACTGCTATTTTTTTGAACACACCCCTTTCAACGAATTGCCTAATTGCACAGCCTTAAGAGCGTGCATATCATGAATGCTGGGTCTCATTTGTTTTCTGAGAATCTACTGAACCTACTGGTAACTTGTTTGCCATGTAGCAATAAAAAATATACTAAAAACCTTGATTATTCTGGTTAGTCACATTGTACTGCTATTATTTTGAACAATACTGTATATGTCCTTAAACAGTGCAGGGGTAAACAATGCTGGGGTAAACGCATAATCCCCTAACGTTATTTTTTTGTTATCTTGTGTTTATTTTTTTGGGAACCAAATAATAACGTTATGGAAACGTTCTTTTTAGGTTTTATTTTTGCAACCATACAATAATGCTGCAGGGTGGTTATTTTTAAATAACCTAAAAATAACTTAATCAGAACGTTCTCTAATGGTTATTTTCTGGTTATTTTTGGAACCATAAAATAACGTTCCCATAACGTTGCAGGGTGTTTTTTTTTTTTTTTTTGAGGAAATGAAGTGATAATTAAACCCATTATTCTTTTAGTGTGCAGGTATGATGTGCTTGAGCTCCTCTGCACGCTCTTACCCCGCGCTCTTCGGGACTACCCTGTTTTGGCATGCAGCAAAAACCGCGAAAAATATAATATGAGTGATTTCCAATCGATTGGAGAATGTGCGGATAATATGATGTTAGAAACTTTTCATTGTTGTATAAAGGGTTCTTTTAAACTAATTAAAGTGAATGAAATGTTTATTTATTTGTCATTTCGTTTTTACTTCTAGCGCTTTCTTTTTTTTCTTCATAAGGATGGTAACGAAATGTGAAAACGAAAATATATTTCAATGATTTCCATG